>NC_047164.1:5171039-5515205 GCF_009819705.1 Hippoglossus hippoglossus
AGCCAATTACTTTGTCTCAGTTGGAGTATCACAGCACCCCGCATGTGGTGAAGGCCAAAGAGCAATTAAATATCCCGTTAAAACCCTTACAAGCTCTCACCATAGTGCTAATCTGCTTCTGTTTGTGTGTGTAACGCCGCAATGAAGCCACTTGTTTAACGACGCGAGCTGAAGATACAGTAATAAACCCAGAAACAACACTCACCCCACCTTCCTCTGTCCCGCAGACTTTGGCCTCAGCAACTGCGCTGGCATCTTGGGATACTCTGACCCCTTCAGCACCCAGTGTGGAAGCCCGGCATATGCCGCCCCGGAGCTGCTCTCCAGGAAGAAGTACGGGCCCAAGGTGGATGTCTGGTCCATGTGAGTGCACTCTCCTTTTTACAGCCAGTTAGTTGTCGAATGAATATAAGCACGTTTAAATACATTTGTTTATTTCCACCCTGACATGAAGTGTTTTACTATATTTTCGTCCCCCAGTGGTGTGAACATGTACGCCATGTTGACCGGGAATCTGCCGTTCACTGTGGAGCCCTTCAGTCTCCGAGCCCTGCACCAGAAGATGGTCGACAAGGAGATGAACCCTCTACCTCCTTCGCTCTGCACAGGTAAATGATAAAGAAACTTTATCAAAAAAAAAGAGATTGATCCAACAGTCGCTTTAAATTTAATCAAATTCCACACACTTACAGAAATGTATCAGTTAGTTCTCTTTAAGATCCATGAATTGGGTAACATGTAAATGCAAGTGACAGTGGATAAGTATGTACAAACAGAACACCGAGGTAGCATGTTTGAACGGCAAAGGAAGCCTGTTCCTTAGACTGAAATCCTCCCTCAGGCTTAAGTCTTGCCCTGGGTACTGTATGTGCAGAACTATAAGATAAGAAGGTCATGACTTCACACACGCACTCTTTTTGTGTGCAGATATACGGAAAAACAAAGTGTTTCAAATAGTTTTAGTTTTAGACCCTCTAGGTACAGTGCTGTACATACCGACTCCCGTATATAAGTTTAATTACAGGTTATAACTCACATGAGAGCGCAAAGAATGTTGACATTTACACGTGAGATTTTAAAGTCCAGGCGTCTGCCAAGTGACACACAAGAAATGAAGATGGAAGTTCACAGATAGGCTGCTGCTCTGTATTCGCGTCAGTAGCTTTAATTGTGGGTGTATACAAACCACAGAATCCCTGAGAATCGCTCCTGAAAAATCCCCTGCTGCCATATCAGCATTGTTGAGCGGCTATCCAACCGGCAGACTGTCCCATAGTGAACCAGGTCTGAAGCAGACTCTCTGATTGGGTCTGCTTTTCTACATCCTCTGCCCACGAACACGTACAACTAAGTAAAGGTTTCTCAAGAATTAGCTCGTCAGGCACAAATACAATTGTGTCCTTATCTTTTTCTCTGTAAATGACAGAACCAACCATTCGTGTTGATTAGCAATTTTAAAAAAAAGTCTCTGGCAGTTCTTTGGAAACATTTGTTGGCATTGGTATTCAGGTGTTTAGTTTAGCCTGCCAATTGTTTGAAGGATTTTTTGTCAAAATTGTCTTGCTAATCTTTAATTGCATTTATTGCATTTAAATGTAGGCATGTTTAAAGCTACTTAATGGGTTAAATGTAATGGGGCACTGTCTCTGTAATGCAACACAAGGAATTGAGGACAAAAACAAAAACATGTAACTTGTCAGGTGCGTTCCAGTCTCTGCAATTACGTCAATCACAGTTCTCTAGAAGCAGGGCTTAACCCGTCTTATGCAACTACCTGTTTATCAAGCTTACAACACAGATAGATCATCTCATCCGTGTTGTGCAACGATGAAATGAAAACAAATCAGAGGTTCAGTGGGTCAGTCCCAGAGTTGTCAACTGATGTGAGGACATGTTTCCACTTTCTGTAGTGAGTGTCTGTTCGGTGGCAGTGTATGAATATTTATCCTCCCTCTCTCCGTCTCAGCTGCCATCTGTCTGCTGAAGAAGCTTCTGGAGCCAGATCCCAACAAGCGTCCCAATATCCATCAGGTGATGGCCGACTCCTGGCTCCAGCTGGCCAACAAGAACACAGGGGCCCCGTACCTCAACAGGTAGACGCCCACACGTTTGACCCGCTTTGATTTTGCATGTTGTTTTCTTTTAGAGCCTCGGAGCCTGATAAACGTTGATGTGAAAACTTATATTTTACAGAATAAACAATGCAGAAAAGATGTTATGTAAACATTTAAAGTTTATGGTTAAACTGTGAAATCCTCAAGTGCACGTCTTTGTCATCAGGGTTTGATACCGACATCTTAGGAATCATTCCCAAATTAAAACCCCAAAAAATATATATATATATATATACATATTGGCCATTATATCATATTGGACATTTTTTACTCCCAATTTTCTTTACAAGCAATAAAAAACTATTTGCGTTCAATTCAAAGCATTAACTCTCTTTCCTCTGTGTTAAGGATCCACATCGAAGAAATCAACCACACGGTGTTGCTGCACATGACGGAGAGAATGGACTACAAGCACAGCGAGGTCCTGAGCGCCGTCCTCACCAACCGTGCTTGTCACACGTTGGCCGTCTACTTCCTCCTCAACAAGAAAATGAAGAGACTCTCTAAAGAATACAGGGTAAGGGGCCCCGAGGTTTTGTCAAGGATTCCACAGCGGTTTTTAATGACACCTATGTTCAGTTTACAAGAGCGCAGGCATCGCGAGGTGATAAAAGTGGTTTCACAGGAACAGGTTTGGCAGACGCTGGGGGCTGACAGTAATGTGCAGTTTGCGTTCCAGGAGATGCAGTTCCAGGAGAAAAAGAAAGGCGAGAAGCAGAAGAACGAATACTTCCAGACGCAGTGGAGGAAGCACGTGGACAAGCTCACCATACCGCCCAAGCAGACGCCCGTCTACCTGGCCGTCAGCAAGGGGCCCAGCAAGGAGAAGAAACACAGGACAGGTGAGAATTCAAAAGACACTTGAACATTTATCTTTAACAAAAAGATAAAAGGAAAACATGCTGCTTCATTTATCAATTTTTTTTATCTACTCTATTCATACAGGGTAGGTTGACTGAGCATGCATGTTCTTGTACACCAACAACCTCACACACAAGTAGTTACCCAGTGATCCATCCACCCCTCCTCCAATCCATCTACCCATCCATCCATCCATCCATCCATCCGTCCGTCCGTCTGGGAGGACACATCTCGGACGAGTTGTCAATCATAGGGCAAACATGCAACCACTGACTGTTTTTTTTACAAATGTTATTTACGTATGTATGTAAATCATTTGGAATGGAAGTAATCTGAAACGAGCAACAAAGCAGAATTAATTAGTTAACAACTTCAAACTCGACCTGGCACCGGTGCAAATGTGATAGTGATCAATCCTGATGCAACTACAAGAGCTGCTGAGAAAGCCCAGGAGCCATTACAGATGTGGCTTGTCAGGACAGGCCGGTCTCGGCAAGGAGAAATTATTTCTGTACCTTTAACGTCTGAATGTGACGAGCTGGCAGTTTAATCCAGAGGTTTATCTTCACTGACATGACATCTATAGAATCTAGACATGTAGGCGTGCAAATGCATCCAGAGAAGCCGCAGCTCTCTTCTCTCTTTCCTTCAGTTGAATGTGCTGCAAGTTGAGCAAAATCTACGATTCGTATATATTTCCTAAATGTGACCATGGCTTCCTTGTTCCTCCTCAGGTCTTTTGCGGGTCATAACCGGTGGCCATCGGAACTCCCCTCTAGCACCGCCCGGCACCGTTGCTTCTTCGTCAATGGAATATCTAGAGATCCAGCCGCTCTTTAACAACACCCCTCAGCAGCGGAGGCGATTGGCCACCCTCCCTCAAGTCAACACAAGCCCAGAACACAACATTCCCGCTCCACCGGCACCCTCACCGATCGGCATGCACTCCTTCGGCTCCCTCTCCAAAGCCGAAAAAATCGAAGACACCCCCACTTCCCCCTGGTACAAGCTGACCAACGGCACGCTGTCCCCACCCCGCCACGTCTCTGCCTTTCAGCCCGACTCCTCTTACTTAAAAAAGGCCACGATCCCCAGTCCTCCGGTCCTCATCGTCAACCCGCAGCCCAAGAAGAGCATCTCCTCAGATTGGTGCGGTTCCTCCGACACCAGCGGCAGCCCCCCCAGCACCGTAGGAAGCCCCCCAGGTAGCTCGGCTTTCAGCCCTCCCAAGTCCGCCTTTATTGCCCTTAACCCCACGTCAGCATTCAGTCCACCCTCCAACAGCAGCAGCAGTGATCCCGAGAGCCCCACGCACCGCAGCAGGTTCCCCTCGATGGGCATCGGACAGATCCTGAAGAAGAAGCTGCAGCTGCAGCCGTTCAGCTTCCGACCAGAACAGGTTTTGGAGGAAGTGGTTTCTCCTCCCCCTTACCCAATGCAGACTCTCCTCTGTGCTTCTGGTGCGCTCAAGACCCTCTGCTGAGGGGCGCGGCGCAAAAGAGAAAAGAACAAAAGACAGACTGAACTCAAGGCCCCTCTCAACACTTGATTGACGTTGGAGAGGTCTTCCGGAGCGGCCTTCTGAACTGTGAACTGTCCCTTTATTGTGAATGAGCCACTTTTTATGACACCGTGATCCCTTCAAATGAGAAACGGAATTTAGGAAGAAAACAAAAGTTGTCTGAGCGAGAGTGAATAATATTATATCGCTCATCACCGCTTATGTAACGAGAGGCGGTGACACAGGATGAGATTTGAAACAGATCCTAAACCTCACGTTGTCCTAGATACAAAGTGGACATGGGACATCATGTAATGTGGAGCAAGGTGTACACACACCTACACATGCACGCACACATGCGCACACACACACAAAACACTGTATTATAAACTGAGCTAACACATACTCCCTCATGTAATATTGCTGTAACTGGTTACTAACTGAGCTGCAGACTGATTTCACACCAGCTAATGGACCCCAACGCTTACCCTGACCCTGATTACATGTTTAAATGTTTTGTCTGTGTGAAAACTCGCTAAGATACCCACTGACCTCCAGTCAGCCGGCACCGTGTCCTTAGTACTGACTGGATTTTAAAAAAAAGAAAAGAAAAAGCAATCCTCACTGCACTATTCTTACAAACCAAAACCTGTACTAACAACGGTGTTTACCATCCTTTACCTCACTGCATAATTCATACGTTAATGTGTAACAGCGGTTGATTGTGACGCGCTTGTGTGGATTCGGCCGTGTCTGAGCGTTAGTGCCATTAGATCCGAGGAGTAGTCACTTTTTTTATAGCACTCTCATTAACGATCACTCAACACAGCTTTTTTTAATACACAAGTGTTGCGTAACTTTTTTGACCCACAGGGGAAACTCAAACTGTACAAGTCTTAATCCTGACTTTCTTACAGCGGGATGTGTCTATTTAAAGTCAGTTTTGAAGATAAAAAAAGAAAGATTTAAAAAACAAAAAAAGAGATTTAAAGGCCTTATGAAACCGATCAACCTCGCCCGAGGCTGAGGGAATGAAGGGGGGAAGAGCACGATCGAAAAAAAGAATAAACTCACTTCCTTTTGTCTTAATACTGTAGTTTGTGCAATAGTCTTAAGTGTTATCTGCAATGACGAGTATTTGCCAAGAGCTCTCCGAGAGTTATGTGAAATATTGTGTAAATAAAACGAAACGACTCCTGCGTTCCCGCCACGTCTGGACAAAGGGAATTCTGAAACTTCAGTTCCATGAAACTGTCCGATTCTTCGGAAAGAGGCGTCAACACGAGGCGTCTCAACTGTTAACGAACAAATACTGCAGAATTTCTTCCTGTCCAAAATTTTTAAAAACTTGCATGCAATGTTTTCACAAGTCGAACCGTGTTGTCAACATTTGAAATAATGTCTTTGTACCTTTTTTTCTTCTCCTGCTTGATACTGAGATTGATACAGACTCCAGGGGTGGGGGGGTCTTTTATAAGATTTTGTAATGGATGGTTTTGTTTTGAGTGTCGAGAGATTTCTATGCTGTATAAAGTATTTTAAATATTTATACTGAATCCATTATGTGTCTGTCTGGTACTTTGACCGCACCTCCTTCCTGTCTGGCTTGATTTTTGCACAACGTATCCCCTGCACACACCCATGTCAATGTACAACGCTTCAACATATAGATAAAGACTTACTTATACTTAAATTATGAGAATTTACTGAGTAATTCCACATTAATCCAACAGCCTTATGAGTAAATTACACAGTGCCTGGAGCTTATAATTAGTTCCTAAGGCTCTCAGCTCCGTGAAGCCTGAATGTGAAAGGGCCTCTCTGCTGTGGGAGAGTCCACGTTGCTTTACAGCCGCCATGTGCCACGTTTCTCACACCATATACATTTCCCACGAGACACCTGTGGTGGGTAAAAAAAGAAAAACACACCCTTGCAACAGCTGAAGAATCTGTAGGACTCCCACACACTCACACACACACACATACTGTGACCCCTCACTCACACACACACACACATACTGTAGACACTAATCTCTTCAGCTGTGGCTCACCACCCCCCCCCCCCCCCCCCCATCATAAACCTCTTTGGGTGACACTGCCCTGACGAGACAAAGACTGGGGGGGGATCATCAGAGCTCTGAGACAAACACACACATACACAGGACAACACAAACAGGGGCTGCCCGATTTAATCGGCGTGGCTAAGCTGATAAAAGCCGAGGGGCAAGAGTGGCTCAAAAATGCATGAGAGCCGGAGCCTTTTGTTTATCAAAGACGGGCGGACAGTTAGTCCAAACCCCCCCCCCCTGAGCGGGGCTGCTGACACAAACAGGTTGTGGACATGAATATTATGGCTTCACCACAGCGCTGAGTGAAAGGATGGAGTCGACTGCCGGGTATGAACAGATACCTGCCCCCACATGTTCAGTGGTGACACCAGGTGTAAATATTAATACTCACAGGGTAAAGATCCCACAGACACAACTCATGAATTGATGATTAGTTTTTAAGAAACATTATCAGTCAGGTGACGGATATCGATAAAGGAAAACCAGATTTAATAACTGCTTTTCAAGTCTGTCATGGAGCAAGACAGTACATCATAACAGGTCAAAAAGATTTAAAAAGTGATCATACAATAATAAATAATAATAACAGTTTCTCCAATATTTTGCCATTTGCTGTCAATATCATTAGGTTTAGGACAAAATAATACTTTTTGAGACATAGTCTATAAGTTGTGTAAAGTTGTTATGAACATTTTTACCTCTTTGCTCATTTTATAGATTTATAGATAGAGTATAAATAATCAGTCATCAACACAAGAGGAAGAGTAACTTGCAGACTGTCTATATTGTCTATGATTCTGAATTTGGGGGCAAGTTATTAATCTATGTATAATCTGAAGAAATCCATACTGATGAGATTAAGATGAATAATAATAATAATTCTAAAATTAATCTGTGTGTAAACAGCTCACGTTACAACGAGCGATCTGTGATCAACAAGCCTCCAGCTCCACCGTCGCAGCATTGTTCCTCATGGGGATATCAGGGATATTTTGATATTGGGAATTATGACAGAAGATAACATGGATGAGTAAATTAAATAGCAGCTGATAATTCAGGTCTCTAAGAAATCGCTCGAAGAATTTGGGGAATATTTGGGACGCCGGATGAAAATGATTTTACATGACTCAAAGATTCTTACAAAATTTGAGTTGACATTGAACTCACATGAGAAAACAGATTTATTTCACATCACACAGGAGAAAATATAGACTTTCATAAAACTTACTTTCTTCTGGTTAATGTTATTTTTCACTGCAGTAATATCGCATATATATTCTGTGCACTTATTTGTGAAAGAAAAAAGAAAACTCAGTAGCGCGCATACGTCCACCAAGACCCAATAATCACCTTAAATTCAATTATCAAGCTGCACCACATTTCATATAATCAGATATCAGTCTATTAAACATGCCTGATATTCCTCATCAAGATGACTTTAATTATTCCGTGTGAGATTGTGATTATGTAAAAAAATAACTAAACATGTTGTAATGTCAAATTAAAGAATCCACCACTTAGTTTAGTGGGAATCAATTCAGCAGTTTTTTCAGCTCTAAAAACCTGTCCACACAATTTCTTCCATTGCCATGTGTACCGTATTAAACTGGCCTACAAAGGGGCCATGTAAAATAAAATAAAGTAACAATTAACATTTCTAACTGAACATGACTCAACCAGAGGAAGTAGTAGGAGTGAGTCACTTTTTAAAATCTCACTAATAAGCGTGTTACATCAGGTCTTGGACCCGCAGGGAACCTGAGCGTGTGTAAAAGTCTAACTTCTGACTTTCTCACAGCTGGATGTGTTTATTATTATTTAAAGGCCTTGTGAAACTGATCAACCTCCTCAACATGGCTGCTTTACATGGAAAACGTCCTTGTCCTTTAAAATAAAGTGATAACAAAGATGTTTTTCTTTACTTTAAGTGCTTTGTCATGTCTTTTTTTAAGGTTATTCGGGCTGACTTTTGTTTGATAAATACTTTTACTCCAAACACTTCAAGAGTCAGGTCTGGTTTGACTTAGACAAACCTAAACCTGAGTGACCTGATCCAAAAGTGCCTGTTGATAAACTGTCACCAGTCAAACAACAATCCCGCTTTAATATTCATTTTTAACATGAGGCCAAACTGACCACTTATTGTCCAGCAGGACTTTGTTTTTGTCAATCTGTTGAGGCTTAGACCCTGAATGACATTAATCCCATTTTTAGTCCCCTTCTCATCACATAAACACACACACACACACACACACACACACACTGGCAACGAGATGAGCTTTTGTGCCTGATCAAAAAAAAAAAAAGCCTTTGTGCCTGATGTAATAAAGAAAGAATAACAGATGATTAACCTGCTGTAGTGACGGACAGCAGGGATGTTGACACACATCCACTCAGTCAACCTGAGTCTCCTGGTTCTGCTGCCTTCATCAGCATCTCCCACACGAGGAGGAGGAGGAGGAGGAGGAGGAGGAGAGAGGAGAGAGTGAGACTACCTGGCAGACACCAGCCTACACAAAGACGCAGGAGGAAATAAACAAGCAGATGTTTCTAATGAAGTAGGAGGCTTTGAGCACTCAGAGGGGATTGGGGTTACGCCGTCAGGAGAGTCCCTGACTGGCCGGCTACACGCTGTCCGATCACAGACACAGATGAAGGAGATTAATGGAACAAGACGGTCGAGGCTTATCAGAGATTTCGCGCTTTCGCTGTAGAAGGTGATGTCAGTAGAAACAAACAAGGCTAAGTTTCCCCCAAATGCTCTTGACACCAAGATCATCTTACAGCCGCTGAATCTTGAGATTTATTTGGGAAACTGAAACGCCCAGATGACCCATCGTCCTCGTCTGGTTGACGCCAGACCTCGTTAATGACTTTAGAGCTAGAGAGGAGATTTCGGTCGGGCATATGTCAGACAACCCACCACGTGAGGAAAAGTAGAGGTGATTCTACCAGGTCAAAAATGTAATCAGCTGAGTTCTCCACTTAATACAAGTTAGATGCTTTGTTAACATACTTTTTTCATGTTATCAAACATAAATAAGGTTAAAAATATTTTACTTGATTATATTATATGAAATAAAATATGTTTGGTTATTATTTACATGAAAGCACCATGTGAATAATTTATTTTAACAAAAAAAGACAAAAGAATGAATTGGTGCTGAACAGAATATAACAAAAATATAACTATATGTTATGAAACATAGCATATAGCATTAAACTGGAAATTGCTCATAAACAAGCATTGGCAACTGGTGGGGTGTGGCTCTATTGTCCCAGAATAAACAACTACCGTGATGGGAAAGATGGGAAATGTAATTACACAGTAAATATTGATAATTATTGAACTTATAGGTGATTTATTTTCCTTTTAATTGTCAAAAGTCCCGACACATTAACTTCAGCATTTATCAATTGTCAGAAAAAAATGTTTTCCCTTAATGACAAAACCAATTGTTCTCAGTTTAGTTCTCCTGAGTCTCTAATAAGAAACATTTCTATTCTCACAAATCACCCTTTTCATTGCACGGAAAATAAAACAAACATATTTTGTAAGTTGGCACACAGGTGGCACTCCTTGAGATATTTTTTCCTCCCTCTCTCTCTCTCTCAAAAACAAGATCAGAAATTCAATCAAAGAGCAGAGCTCAGCCAATAGGATCCCAGTGTCTGTGGCAACAGCAGCACAAGTCTGAGCCGCCATTGGTCCGACGTTTCACACAGTGAGGGCTGTAATTGGCTGACGGCGTGCCGGGGCTTCATTGCCTCCATGGCAACATTGCTTCCTTATTGCTTAGGGAAGGTGAAAAGGAGGGAGAGAGGGGAGGCGACTTTCACTCAGACACTACCTCTGCATTATTCATCCTTTGTCCCTGAACGCTTGTAGAAAGTGTGTAAATGTGCGGACGTGTGTTTCCATGTTGCTCCTGGTTTGAGTGGCAACGATTGGCTGAGACTTGAGGGGTGAACGAGGGGAAACATGTGCAATAATTTCACTCAGCAGTGCAACGCATCCAGCAACACCGTGTCTATATATAAAACAGATAAATGAGTTCAGAGGCCGTTCAGTTAATGACTCTGCCTCAAACACACCAACCAGCCTTTCAGCTTTATTGCTCTGAACGGAAAAACCATCGATTTGGGACCTATTCAACAAAATGAGTGTGTTACTGGGAGCAGCAGCAGTGCACATCTGGACGGGCTCGCTCCATCCTCACTGTGCAGGATGGTGCAGGCAGCTCATCCTCCAGCGAGGACCGGATGAAGACAACACCACCAGAAACAACAACAAACCACGCGGCTTGTTTGTTGTTGTTTTGACTTCCCCCCCCCCCCTGCTTATGAGGGAGGGGAGAATTATATGGAGGGGGAGGGAGAAAGAAGGGTGAGGGTGGGGTTAGCAGGGAGAAAAACATCACACAGAGATTAGGTGGTGGGGGGGGTTCGGGACTCCTCCTCCATGTGTGTGTCTAAGCACGAGCGGGCGGTAACGTCTGTTGACAGGCGTGCGGGGCAGCGAGCTGGCTGGCTGTTCCTCCGACAGTGAGCACGGTGACGAGATGGCAACAGGCACTCAGCGTAGCACGTGCTCCCAGTTGCCATCGCAACCTGCCCATGGATACAGCGTGTTGGTTGGCCCTTTCTAACTGTTGTTGTTCTGTGCGGCTGATGAAACCTCGTGGGTGAGGGAGGGCAAGCGGTACAGTGTGTTGGCTGCTTCTTTTTTTTTTCCCGCCTCGGCAGAAAGTGTTGCTAGGCACATTAGGGGTCAGTTGGTAAACAAACATAAGCATTTGATATATAATCAACCCGGTCTCAGGCCCAAAGACCTTAAACTTTGCCGTTTAAAGCAGGATGATCCCCAACTATGTTACAGCACGGAAACAGAAACATTTAATAAGATTATCCTGATTTTAAGGGTTAATTTGGTCCTTTTCTTAATTCAATTATTTATGTAAAAACTGAAAACTAATATCCTCATTTGTGGAAACAGTTGAATATTTTATTACACAAACATAACACAAGTCAAAACCAAACTGGTACAACTGTGAACAAACAAAAGAATTTAACAAAAGATGTGACAACAACAAATGAACGGATGCAAACAGCTGTCAATTTAAATTCTGGCAAAATTTGAATTTTTTTCCTAAATATTTTGATGCAGCTAATATTAAACAGGGTGTGTCTTTTATTTAAAAATGTTGTCAATACAAATTCAGTGTTGCTCTGTTCTTGCCATTTAAAACATTTATCCCAGTGATCCCATCTACCTTCACGGCCTCGCGCTTCAGGAGGAGAACAAAGAGAAAAGTGTTTGTGGCCTCCAGTGGCCCGATCGATTCGGCGTTGTGCTGAGTGTGCAGCCCGCCTGATGAAATCCTGCACAAATAAACATTCTGCTCTCAGCGCACACTCACTCCGCACCGAGACACACGGGGAAGATGGTGCCCCGAGCCGCAGGAGCACGAGCTGACAACATGATTGATTACAAGTGCGGGGAGTCTTTGTTTCACCATCGGTAATCAGAACACAGTGTGTGTGTGTGTGTGTGGTGTTTCTACACAAGGTGAGGCTAGGACAAGACGTGCCACTGAGGGGAATGTCGTCGAGATGAAACTTAGAGGAGGAAACATTAATGTCAAGGTAGAGGTGGAGGTGGAGGTGAGGAGATGATAAAATGAAATTAAAAAAACGCAAGTTCAACACCTGGACCCGCCCAGACGTCCAGCTGTCGTCCGTCGCTGTCACACCCCATCATATCCATCCTGAACCCCGGCTTCAATCTCCTCCAACCTCTGGGACATGGACATGACCAGCATTTTCATCTGTGAGGTGGGGGGGGGGGGAGAAGAGGCAGATTGTATTAATGGTGCAGTGGTTCAGGATGTGTAGGTGACCAGAAGAGGGTGGAGAGAGGAGTAATAAACGAGGGGGGGAACAGGGTGGATGCAGAAGAGTCCGAACACGGGAAGAAAAAGAAACGAAGGCTAAAGCTGGACAGGTGGGAAGCAGTGGAGAGGAACGAGGGGAGGAGTAAAGATAATTTAAAAATGGATTCAACGAGGGAGGACGACAAAACCCAGAGGGGAAGTGGTCAGGGACCGATGGGTATGAAGGGTGTGTGTGTGTGCGTGTGGAGTGGGCAGGTCAGCGAGTGCAAAACCCAAACAAATGTCTGCCAGTCAGACACAGACAGACAGAATACATTAACTATGGCGGCGGGGCTGGAGAGCATCATCCTCAGACACAGTCTAGCTGAGGCTTTGTAATTTCTACCAAAACACTTTAACAGAATGGCCTTGAATATGTTTTTTGCTTTCAAGTGTTTTAAATGTTTGAATCTTTGAGAGTTAAACAATATTTACTTTAAGCAACAGCCATATTTCCCCATGAAACCCAATCAAGAGAAGTAGGGCTGCAACTCTGGTTATTTTCATCTCGTCATTTCATAATTTGCCAATTATTTTTCTACTTAATTGATTAATCCCCTGGTGTGACAATAAGAGTCCCAGTAGCCTACGGTGAGACTTTCCAACTGCTCTTTTTTCCTCCAAACCAACAGTCCAAACCCCGAAGATATTGAATTTACAGCCATGTGAACTGTGGAAAACAGAAAATGTTAACGTTGGAACCATTGATTTTTGGTGTTTTTGCTAAATGTATATCTTAAACAATGATCATGATTAAATTTTCTGCCAAAAAAGAGGCCAAAAAGAACTATGCAGTCCAAAAAATTGCAAAACACATGTAGAAATTCAGAAGTTCAACTGGTTTTTGAAACTTGTTGCTACAGAAGCCATTTACAGTGTTGCATTCCGATAGATACGAGGAAAAGCTCATCACTCAGAGAGTTACCTAATCTTTTTTTTGGCAAGAAAATCAACTGTGTAAGCCGGTAAAACAGCTCTGGCCACAAACTCAAATTTAAAGCTGATGAAAAGAACCGAGGCGAGGACCTCGAAGCGAAAAAGCCTTAATGCCCGAAACCAAATCACACGCGACTTCAGAAAGACCTGATTTTAATTCCTTATCTTGTCAATGACCTTCACAGTCTTGTCATAATGAACCTTTAGAAAGTGATGAACGACGGCTGTTAAAGTTAGTCAGGGTGCGGCCAAAGACACGTTGATCATCCGAGGCACTGAAGTCAAACTGATGTGGATTTTTGGAAGGCTTGTACAGATACAGATATTAGGAAGTAAAACATTTCTGATACTGAAATAAACATGTTTAAAACTTGAACTTTAGGCCATGATTCCTAAGATGTCGTTATCAAACTAAAGCCTATAATTAGGGATTGTAAAATTTATCATAATTAATTATCCCCCCCCCAAAAAAGAAAACACAAATAAAACCAAATAGGCAGAACTATTTATGGAAAATGTTAAAATAAATGCACATCTCTTCAGCATTAATAACTATGATTAACTATAATTTGTTACTGACGAACTTTATGTAATGACGCCATCTTCGAGCTTTCTGCTTTTGTTAATTCTGTAAAATAAAAGTTTTCACACCATCAAACATAAACGCAGCGACCGACACGTCTGTTTGTTTCCCAGCAAACTGACACATCACGTGGACGAGGTGGATTTAAGTGGTAACCTTTACAGTAACCTAACCTACATATTATCCAACATGAGCCAAACCCCCGTTCATTTGATCATATCGGGTCCTGACACAGCCCTTTGTCTCTGAGTGACATGCTGTTGCAACAGTAAAACACAACATTGTTTGTTTCCCTGCGTCGCTAAAGCAGAACAGAAGACAGGAGATAATTACACATTGGAAGCTAACGCGACAAGACACTGACAGAAAAATGGCACCGTTCTTAATGTGCTCACACATGGGGTTATTTTTATTTGCATATGAGCAGTTCAACCTGTTTACAAACATACTTTTGCATGTCATGGTTCAATCAACCAGTCGTCACATGCAGGAAAAATCCAGGGAGCAGAGCCAAGACAAAACAAAAAGCCAACATACATCCAGCGCTAATGACAAAGAGAATCATGATCAAAACATGTTTTTCCTCCAGCAAAGATTCCTCAACATGCTCCTCATCAGTTATTGTCCTGCGAGCAGCGAGTAGCAGGGAGGGCTGGCACGCCATCACCCCCTACTGGCCAATTGGTGTTTTCACAGCTATTTTTTAAACAAAGGGTGATTAAGATTAAGTTTGTGAATCACCGCAGCTTTCCAGTGAATTTTCATATGAATACAAATCAATGGTACTAATGTGACCCTTTGAAATATACTGCTAAATCAGGGATGTAATGAAAATGTAAAATATAGGTGATATTTAAAAATTTTCAAAAGGTGGAATTTATAAACAGAAATAGATCTGAAAGTTAAAGAAATCACAGAAGATGTAGAGATGAAAATAACTGTGCGATCAGAGGGTGACATGATGAGATGATGTCATGTCTGATATCAGCGTCTGCCCAGCCCAGCAGAGGGGGCTTCCCAGAACGAAGCTGATGTCACCATGAGTACAACCTGTTCATTAGTAATCAATGAGAAAGAGCTGATGAATAGCATCGGCTCATTTACCGTCAGTGGAACAGTGACTCCTGCTTTAACTGACGGGATGTGGTCGTCAGATTTTTATAATTTTTGCACAAAATTGCTTTAAAGATTAAACTCCTGTGTTTGGATAAAAATAGCCGTGTTTATTGTGTCGCGATGAGCTTTACAGCCTTAATGACATTTTATGCTCAACAGACGGAACCTTTTACCTCACAGCAATAAGAGAGGAGCCAAACAAAGGGAAGCAGCAGCAGTAATTTACCTCTGTTAGCTGTTGTTCAACCACCGTTCTGTACTCCAGTGTGACCAGCTGCTCTTTGGGGCCCTCTGCTGCCAACATCTGGCTCGCTGATCCCAGCACATAGCTGGAAAAGATTCACAGCAGTATTATGACAGAGTGCTAGACACAGACACAGACACAGGAATACAGTTACTCATCATTGAAATCCAACAGAAGCAATTAAATACAATTAATAAAACCATAAACAGCAGCTGTGTGAATCTGAACACATTCTGTTTTGAGTCACATCATGAGTCACAACATGTCTCACATCTTGTTTTTAATTGTTTCTGCCTTTAAACACGTCATCACTGTGTTTCCTGGTAAATAATTTACTGTTCGGGGGGGGCAGAGTATAAAGTTTCTGATTTCCCTATAATAACTTTAAATGTAGACTTTATCATAAATAACTAAAAAGAAAGCAAATACAACCACATATATAGAACTTGAATCCAGAAAGTAAACATATTTTTGTCTGCATTGTTTATTCTGTAAACTAAACGTTTTCCTATCTGCACCTCATCAGTAAGTTCATGGTCTTTCCGAGAGAGACAATGAACTGATGATTGTAGTAAATGACATGTTTACAAAACCCCTGTCTAACACTACACAGAGACCAAAGACCGAATAATACAGAGAATATACCAGAAGAAGGAAAAACGGTCTGATGGTCGAACAAACCTGTCGATGTCTGCGACGTTGAAACAGAAAGCAAATCTCTTGTGGTCCAGCTTCTTCGGCGTGGACGTATAAACCATGCCCAGCACCGAGTGACAGGCTCGACAGAAGAGATCCATGATCAGACTGTAAACGAAAAACATCAATGAATCACAGTTCAGCCCAACTTAGACAGTGACAAAACACCAAAGGTTGTATCAATGAATTCCAACACAAAACATTTGACCCTTTCGTTATCCATCAACCTCCCCTATGGTAAAGTTAGTGTTAAATATACCCAGACCCTCAAAGGATAATCAGTATTGATAATGGACGGAGGAATGGATGTAGGCCCAGCTGAATTTACGTGGTCACTGCTGATTGTCTCTGTGGCGATCTGACAACCAGGGGATGGGACGACGGAGACTTTCTTACCAGAGCGAGTCTTTGCCTGCTTCATGCAGTCGACTGTCATTTCCAACCAGGACATTGTCAGTGACCCCTGAAACCAAAACATTACAAACATCAGCACCACCGTGCAGCACCGTGTTCTTCAGACGCTGTGAAATGGAAAGCAATACAATAAATTACAGGGATGTTATTTATGTTACGTGTTTTTTTCTGGTAGTTTTTCCTTGTTGAGGGTTAAGAACAGATGATGTTGCACCTTGTTAAGATATGAGACAAATTGTGATTCGTAAATATGGGCTATACAAATAAATCTTAATTGGTTGATTGATATAATAACTGTGATTTTTTTTCTGAGTGAAACTGTCAACAAAACCATTAAAATGTCATTTCTTGGAGTTAAATGATTCCCTGAATCCATGGAACATACTTCCTCTTTAAAATCGTCATATAAAACTGGGAAAATCGCAAATATTTAACATATTTGCTTAGAAAAATAATTAAAAGACTAAGCCTGCAGTTGTCATAAAAACTCAAAAGGTGTTTAGTTTGTCCAGTCTGGGCTACTGTAAAAAAAAAACATGGCGGCCTCCGTAGAGAGGACCCACTCCTGATGTAAATAGAAGTATTTAAACATAAGGCTCCATTCTAGAGATAAGAAAACAACAATTCATACAATTTAGATGAAACACAATAGAGAAAACATCACTGGGATTATTTTATATTCAATTTCTGCTCATAGATCCCTTTCGATAAATCTGACACACTGAACCTTTAAGTATTACTTAGTAGTACTTACTGGGGCCTATTCTTGCTGGTGTAATATTGCAAATGTCCCCATTGTTGGACTAATAAAGAATCATCTTATTTTAGTTTATCTCATCTAATCTCATATTCTATTATCTCGTCTCTTCTTCTTGACCCAGGTCAGGAACCAGACTCACTCTTCAGTCGGATCTGGTTCTGTCCGTCCTCACTCCCATCCCAGGACAGCGAGTCCCCCACAGGAGACTTGCACTTCCCGCAGATGAAGAGCACCGGTCCGTCCTCAGCCTCCTCTTCCTCCTCTTCCTCCCGCCGGCTCCGCCCGAACAGCTTCTCCTCCACGACACTGGAGTTGATGCTGGACGTCTCGAACGTGTTGTTGCCGTTTCTCGGGCGGGTTTTCTGGCTCGAGCCGGTGGAGTCCGCGCTGGACGACTGGAACGTGCAGTTGTTCACCTTCTGCTGTCGGTGTTTGGACTGAGACAACTTTTCTCTCTCCGCCATTTTTCTTCAGGTTCTTCCTCCAAAACAAGAAGTTTCAAACTTTGGCGCTTAGTGGGCGACGGGGAGAAGTCACCCCTGTGCACTTCCGGCTTCGTCTCTCCGCCCACTGCTTGTGTGTGTGTGTGTGTGTGTGTGTGTGTGTGTGTGTGTGTGTGTGTGTGTGTGTGTGTGTGTGTGTGTGTGTGTGTGACAGACAGACAGACAGACAGACAGACAGACAGACAGACAGACAGACAGACAGGCAGACAGACAGATAAATAAATAGATAGATAGATTTTTTTATTGCCCAGCTTAAAAGAATATTTGTGTCGATGAGTACATGCTTTCTTGTATTTTTATGCTGGATTTAGTGAAATAAGAATTTTGAAATGATAATTCAATTGAATCAATAAATAAATATTAACATTTAAAGAAATAAAAACCTTTAATACTTTTCTCAGAGGTGTTCCAGAATCCCCTGTCTTCTACTTTTTGTTGTTCATGTTGGTTCATTCAAGCGAAGTGGTAGCCGGTAGTATCGTGAACTATCTTGACCCCAGTTTCACCTTTGAAACGTAACCCGGATACACTTTGTCATCTGAGCGAAGAAGAAGATTTCTATTGGTTGGTAACGCGGAAGTAATTAGCATAATTCCAGGGGCGGGAAACCAAAGAGCAAAACACTAGTTTCTCGTTCGAGCTGCAGAAACTTTTAATAACTCTTCTGTTTTGTCACCTTTTCATTCGCCATGTGTGAGAAGATCGAGACGGTAACGTTCACTGTCTCGCTAACATCAGTAAAAGTCTGCGGTTGTTGCCTTGTTGTTGATCCTCCGCCCCCCTTCAGGTGAACAGCTGGCTGGGCTCGGTGTTCGGGGACCAGCCGGTGCCTCAGTTCGAGGTGAACACCAGGACGGTGGACGTGTTGTTCCAGCTGAGCCGCTGCAGCGAAGCCCGCTGCGGGGACACGGCTCTGCTCATAGAGGACATGAAGCAGAAGACATGCGAGTATCAGGCGGATGGTGGGTCACTGACTCACAGCTGAGGTTTAACACATGTTACTGACACACACGTGAGGTTTAACACATGTTACTGACACACATGTGAGGTTAAACACATGTTACTGACTCACGTGACGTTAAACACATGTTACTGACACACAACTGAGTTTAGAACATGTTACTGACACACATGTGAGGTTTAAAACATGTCACTGACACACAGCTGAGTTTAAAACATGTCACTGATGGTTTAAAACATGTTACTGACACACAGCTGGGTTAAAAACAATGGCACTGACACACGTGAGGTTTAACACATGTCGCTGATGGTTTAAAACATGTCACTGACACAAATAGTGCTTCTGTTTGTTCATGTTATTATTTTGATGCTAATACTTCATCTAAAAAGTACGGTGGACGAGAGAGATCAATGCACTGCAAATTAAGAAAACAACTTCATCAAAAAGTCCCAACACGTGCAAATTCAGAGACACACGCTGCAAATTGTGAAAACGACAACAGAAATGTTTCCATGGAGGAACCCAAAAAAGTGATGAACCTGCTGTAGTTCAGTGTTTTGTGAAGTTCCATCACCACTGACGAGGAGCAGACTTCAATATCTTAAAACATGTTTTTCCTGCGTCCAGGTTCACATCTGCAGGAAGTTCTTCTCCACGGTGTCGGCCTGTCCAGTGCCAGCTTGTCAAAGCCCGCTGCAGACTACTTGACTGCTTTAGTGGACAATGCTATGGTGCTTGGAGTGAGGGACACATCATTGGACAGGTGTGTTATAGCTTTGAAGTCGTGTGTGTGTGTGTGTGTGTGTGTGTGTGTGTGTGTGTGTGTGTGTGTGTGTGTGTGTGTGTGTGTGTGTGTGTGTGTGTGTGTGTGTGTGTGTGTGTGTGTGTGTGTGTGTGTGTGTGTGTGTGTGTGTGTGTGTGTTCTCGAAGAACGACATGGAAATTTAACACCACAAGATTTCAAACCGACCTTTGCTCCTTGTGTAGCTTCATGCCGGCAGTGAACAACCTCACCAACGAGCTTCTGGAAGCAGAGAAGTCCAACAGACGACTCGAGAGGGAACTCAAAGCGCTCAGAAAGCGACTCGGAGCCACTCTGGTGCTGCGCAGCACTTTACAGGAGTAAGAATGTGGACGTTTCAAACAAACACACAGTCAGTCGGCAACAGGCTGTGCTTCATGTGTACTTAACTTCTCCATCGTCCTCAGGGATATCAACAAAAGTGTTAAAGCTCAGGCAGTGGAGAGCGCTAAAGCAGAGGAGAGGCTCCTCAACATGGACTTTGTGACGGCAAAGGCTAAAGAGCTGAACAACAGACGGGAGAGGGCCGAGGTGTGTTGGGTCTTTATATCTCTAATAGAGGAGCTATTCCTCACACTTTAGTTTTTCACCATCACAGATCTTAAAATGAAAATGTTCATGCTGATTTGGTCACATACGAATCTGATGGCTGTCAAAGTTTGAACTTTTAGGGTTGACTGACCATATCTATCTTAATATAGGTCACAGAGAAATGGTTCTCATATCATTTTCCAGCTCTTGTCCAGCTGTTTATTCAATCAGCATGCAAAATGTCCTTAACATCCATGATGGTGCTGCACCAAAGTGTGATGAGTCATTAATTTAGCCGCAGGAATTTTATTTTCAATGTTTCCAAAGGGACAGAAAGTGCAAGTAACCTCCTGGCAGTACCACTGTACTTTCCTCTGTGGACTTACTGGTTTTATTTAGTCCAGAATGACAGACTGTATTTTGATATAGTATTTGTTGTAATCTGAGCATCATGTTACTGCCTTTGGTTAAACAACGGGAGATGATGCCAACACGTCCGTATCGATGTCAGTGTGGACCAGGTTTTTAAAGTAGCAAACAGAGTTTCACTGTCCGTTTCTATCCAGGCTCAACTCATGTCGAGGAGCATGGACAAGTCCATCACCCACCAGGCTGTTGTGCAACTCTCTGAGGTATCTACACATATGCACCACAGTCCTCGCCATAGAAGTGAAGTCCTAACATTGTCTGCTTTCAGGGATTTAAAAGTGGGTCATCTTATTTTTCTCTCTCTGCAGGAAGTCACCGCTCTGAGACAAGAAATTATCCCCTTGAAAAAGAAACTGGAGCCGTACATGGATCTCAGCCCAGTATGTTTGTTTTCAGTTTGTCTCGTGAAAGTTTGAAAGACCAAACAATCAAAAGTGCTCTGACATGATCCTAACCTGTGAGAAATTCATGTTAAAGTTTAACTTTATTAAACCAACTGGGCAGAATAATTGAACCAGTTTCCAGATGTTTGTGTTGCTGTGTTTGACTTTACTAAATTATTTCCCCCTCTTAACCAACACAGAACCCGTCTCTGGCTCAGGTGAAAATAGAAGAAGCAAAGAGAGACTTGGTGAGTGTCTGAACAGATTAGTTTGCACAATGATGACTGAGATATTGTTGCTTACTGTTTAATTTCATCTTGTTTTGTTTCTTGAATCCCAGGCTGCTGTTGATTCCCAGCTTGAGATGAATGTGGATTTCAAGTGAAGATGCTTTGTAATTTAAAATCTGTTCTGAGCCAGAGCTTTTCTGTCCATGATAGAATAATAATAAAGTTTATTGTTGATGCAGTTCAGTTGATCCTTGTATTATAATTGTTCCCTCTGAGGGTCTTATCCCTTCGTCCTTCGGTGCAGATTCCACTCATCTCATGACGCCATCAGGAGGAAACATAAATCACAATCTTTCTTTTCCTTCAGTTTGACCTTTTCTCTTTATCGCCTCTTCCTGTTTGTTACAAAACATCATTAACGCTAATCAAGTGTTTTGTCTTTTATTTGCTGGTCGTGCAATCGAGGGGTTGTGTTCCCAGTTTGAAAAGTTTATCAGCGACAGTCGTGAGAATCTTTCTGCCCCTGTGTATATCCCCATAGGACCAATAATACCTCGAAAAATGCAGTTTTTAAATTGCATCACCACTTCACATGACAATCGTTTACCAACAAATATAAACTTCTAATAGTTTTTCTAGCACTATAATCATATGCAGATATCTTGGAAAATGTTTTTCAGACCATATTTTTTTTTTGACTGTGACCTTTAACAGATTGGCTGTAAAAGTGAATCATCTGGAGATATGCTGCCAAGTAGTATTCCCAAGGTGGTCGTTATTTTGTAGATACACACACGGACAATAAACATCAGCAAAATGTTTTAGTTGTTTGTTATGGCAACTTTAGAGAACTGCTTTGAGATTAAATGGACAATGCCATTTTTATATATATATATATATATATATTTCTATGAGCACTTAGAAAGAATTTGAATATCTCTGCCAAGACATGTGCATTCTTATGAACGTCTTTTTCCACCATACCTCAAAACATTGCACATTTACTCACGTGCATTTTTAAAAAAACCTTCCTGTTTGACCTATATGGCTGAACAGCGTCTGAAAAACAACATCCAGGAAGCGTTTTCGAGCTTCACAACAAAATTCCTCGGGCTTTGGAGGGATAACGGCAGATAAAGGGGGTTTGGAGCCACTCCCTGGGTGCCTAAAGCCAAAGTACAGCAAATTTAACCAACTTAGGAGGGGGGGGCTAAAAACTGTTGCCCAGTTTGTATGCAAAATATCACCTCGGAGTTCCTTGGCCCCCCCTGCCTGTCTCCCCCCGTGAAGCCGAGCGTGGAGACCCCGACGTCTCTGTCAGCTTGACTGTTGTCCGTCTGACAGGGAGAGTGAGCGGTTACCATGGAGTGGGTCATGGATGTGAGCCGGGGGAAGCAATTCACCCAGTAGGCCCCCCGCTTCATTCAAAGACCCCTCGGTTGAGACATCGACACTTTATGAAAGGAAACGGAATCAAAATATCACTCATTCAAACTAGGTCTTTTGTCCTTGTTAAAAGAAGCAGTAACTCACCCCTGATGTTGACTTCGGGGGGGGCGACCACAGACCCACACAAGCATCCAGAACAATAATCTGATATTATATCTGGTTTAATTCTACACGTGCTTTCTGGATTCAACTGAATTTCTCTTTAGGCTCCGTCTCCACCAAGGAGCTTCTGTCTCCCCCCCCCCCCCCCCGGTCCATTTTTTTGCTGCTGTTTACCTGAAGGATTACACAAAAATGACTGAATGGATTTCCTCCAAACTTGGTGGAAAGATGGCACGTGGGCCAAGAAAGAGCTCATTCAAAATCTCCATGGATAAGGACAAAGGGGAGGATGTTTCTTTCTTATTTTCTTCTACCTTTTCACTAATTTCCAAGGAAATATATTATGGATCTTGCTGGAAATATTTGGGGATTATTTAGAGGACTGATATGAGTGAGGGCAAAGTGCTGCAGCTTTACTCTGCTGAGTGCCAGTCTAATTTGTTTGTTGGTTGTTGTTTTTTCTTGTGATTTGCTGCAGCTTTAGGGACTGTTGGGCCTTGATGGAGGTTTTGTGCATAACATCATAAAAACATCATACAGAAAGCCTAAAAAAATCTTATTTACACTGGTTAAAATGAAATAAATGACATTCATATGCAGGGAGAGGTTGAAAAATAATATAATCTAGTAGAGGCCTAACCAGCTGACACTGTGTTTGGCCCATGAGCCCCCAGTGATTTTCCCATTTCCAACTGAGGTTAAGGATCTGCTCTAAAACCTCAAATAAACAATAAATAAAATGGCTGAAAAATATATAAACAAATATGTTATAGCATTAAAGTATAAAACTTAATCCTAGTTTTTACTTGACATGTGTGAGTTTTTCAGGATCAGGAAAGAAGAAGGAGGAGGAGGAGAAATCCAAAAGGTAAACATGTGCCTCATGGTGGAGGAGGGAGGAGGAGGGGGGGTGTTGGCTGTGCGTCATTCCGCTGGGTGCGCCCCCTCCCTCCTCTCCCAGATCTAAAATAGTTGTGTATCTGCCACGCCCACCCTGTAACACACACACTCAGCTGTTGCTGTTCACTTTCCACACGCGTCCATTCACAAATCCGCACCAGGAGGAACCACCTCGGTCCGGAGCGACTTGTTGCGCAGCTGCTTTTCCCCCCGACCTCCTCTGCTCCGTGTCCTCTGGGTGGTACTTTCTGAGAGGAGAAGCCAGCTCTCAGTTTGCAGGAGAGGTGGAGGTGCACCCTCTGCTGTGTGGGCTCGTGTGAAGTCCTCCCGTCGGTCCGCACTGACGTGGGGAGTCTCTCTAATATGACCCGGGACTCAGGGGATGAGAGTCATGAGCTGGATGCGTCCTAGTCCCGGACTGGACCTGAGCCACTGTCTCTTCTACCTGACCCTGCTCCTGTGGACCAGACGCCTGAGTGGACTGGCTGACTTCTCTAGTAAGATGGTGATTGGTCGATTGGTTGATTGATTGATTGATTGATTGATTGACTGAAAGATAGATGGATAGATGTACTTTATTGATACCAAATTTGGAAATCATAGGGTTACAGCAGCAAGTCAAGGGCATTGCACATAGAGAAAAAGTAAAGGTTTAAATATGACCAAATTAATATGAATTATGATGAAGATGATGATGATGGAGGAGGTGAATAAATCAGGCATTTTTAAATTTACATTTTCCCCTCCAGGGTGAAGCTTGATGATAAACTGAAATCTAAATAAATTGGTGTTGCTGGATTGAATTTAATGGGACTGTTGGGCCTTGGTGGTGTTTCATTCTAGTTTGGTTAAAGTTGCACTGAGCAGGCGTCACACAATCTGACGAATAATAAGAGAAAAGCTGTGAATCTGAAGAAAAGAAAATACTGAGCCTGACAAGCTTCCTTTGTAAATAAATAAATGGCATTTATAGGGAGAGTACCTCAAAAGTACCTCAAACTCATGGTAATTGTATATATTATAAAACTAAAATATACACAATATGCTATGATATGAAACATTTTCTTTATTTTTTATTGGTATTACGGTGCTTCAGAGTAAAATATCTGTATCTTTATGTTGTTGTGTCTATTTCTACTAGAATTAACATTCTGTGCCATGATGATTGACTTTAGAAAACTCCCTCCAAAGCCACTGGAAATATTAAACAGCTATTTTGAACTCCTCATAAGAGCTAAACCAAACTTCACATGTAAAAATGAGTGAATTGTCCCTTTAAGTCACCTGTATACTGTATCTGCATATTCCAGCCTGTCCATGTCCCTTCTGTGCCACAGACTACCTGTCCAGAATCATCACCAGCCACTCGGCCCACGCGTGTGACGGACAGCCCCTGCGTCTCCACTGTCCTCGTCACTCCACCATCTCCATCCAGTCGGCCTTCTACGGGAGCGGGGAGGTGTGGGCGTGCAGGCCCGACCCCGACCCTCCGCTCGGAGCCCACAACCACAGCTGCTCGGCGTTCACCGCTCTGCAGGTGCGTTTCTGTGAATGGGATACGCTTCACTTTTTATTCTCACTGGGTCACAGTGAGAGTAGGAGGGTGTTTCAGGGGTTTGAGCTGATTTACTGGAGAAGTTTGAGTCTCATTCTTGTGTCTCATTCTTTTTGTGCTTTATTTTCTGTGAATTCAGTTTACTGCTAAACTCTTACCTTTGCAGAAGCTGCTGTCGGAGTGTCAGAGCCACAGAGACTGCCAGCTCCCTGTCAATCACCTGCTGTTTGGGAAGGACCCTTGTCCCGGGACTTCCAAATACCTCCACGTGGACTACAGGTGTAAACCCAGTGAGTTCAGCAGCTCCGTTCCCACGTGTTCCTCCCTGTTCCCAACAGCTTTTACTGTCACGTCCCGTCCCGGTTGATTTGTTTCTGCCTCGGCTTCTCTCACACATTCACTGGTGGTCCCTCACCCCTCAGTTTCCTGCTGTCACCACCTCCTCATCATCACTATTTTTCCCCTCGCTCAGCTGAACACAGAAGACATGTGGCCTGTGAGGGAGACACCATGGTCCTGGGCTGTAAGCCCCCCAGGCTGCTGATCATCTATGCAGCTGTCTACGGCAGAAGCCTGGGCCACACTGACACCTGCCCCTCACACCTGACGAGACCCCCCCCTTTCGGTGAGTCCATGGGATGTTCAGTGTTCTCATGTGCTGGAGACTAACAGACGAGTCATGAAGCCACGAATAGAGCACCTGAAAAACCTGGAGACATCAGGTTTTATTGGTTTTACACTTCTCGGCCTTTGGGCTCATATGAGCACTTAAATAAATGTAAATATAAATGTTAATGTTGAAAGTTAATGTTGAAACACACAGTAAAGCTTTTTGATATGTTTCCTGAAGCCATATTAAACGGATTACTTTCTAAATTTCTGTTTCCAGGAAAACAAAATGCTGCACCAGAGGCTCATTTAGTGCATTGGGGGGTTTATTTATTAATGAGATACACACTCACACATCACGTCTGATTGGCTGCCTCTGAGTTTCTTCTCTCTTTGTGTCCCACAGAGTGTCTCAACCACGAGGCCGTGCACTCGGTGTCCAAGTCCTGCCACGGCAAACAGAAGTGTGCTGTTGCCGTCAGCAACCAGACCTTCAGGGACCCCTGCTTTCCAGGAACCAGGAAGTACCTCAGTGTGATCTATTCTTGTGGTAGGACTCGCTGTGCTTCCTCCTTCACGGAACAAGCCCCTGTGTTACATGTGCGAGAGTTTTCAATGTAGGAACACGTCATGTGTGGTTTTAGTTCTTTGCCTCATTCATTATCTGACGGCTCCAGCAGTGAACATTTACAGTTTCCCACTGTGAATTCTTATCTGCTGATCTCAGCCATCAGCTTTTCTTATCTCCCTGTACTCAGTAACACAGGGAATAATAGACTGCGCTCAGATCTGACATCCTGGTTAAACTTCCGGTGATTTTGCACAGTGAGGTCATCCGAGCATAAACCGAGGTTGTGACTTGAGCTCGGAGGTGATTTTATTTCTTTCTGACTGGCTCTGTTGTCTCCATCAAGTGTGGAACAATGTGTTAACCCTGTGGGCCGTTGTCAACACAACTGGACAGAACTTTCCATGGTTTGAGAGTGTTCTTCCTTTGTGGGCTCAGCTTTTTTCAGAGGTTTGGACGTGGGACGTGTTGTGATGAATGGTCCACTGTAGATCCACCGATATCGCTGAGTCTGCAGAAATTAAAAGACTGTTCTGTCTTGTTTCCCAGTCCCACAGTCTTTACTAAGGGAGGCCGACCCCGACGTGTTCAACTCCACCTCGCCTCCGCCTGTGGAGACAGAAAAAGGTGACGGCATCATGTGATCTGTTGCACTTCCAGCTTTTTACCTTTTCTTCACGTCGTAATTCGAAATTTTCACAACAGCTTCTCCTGTAGATCTGGACGAGCTTTTGGCTAAAGGGTCGAGAAGACCAGGCAACACGGGAGCCGTGATGAGCACCTCTCTCCTGACCTACACCTATATCAGAGGTAAATAGTGTCTACCTGCAGGCCCCCACCATCGACTGTATATAAAGATGGACAACGAACGTCCCAATCATGACTTTTAGACTTAAGACATTTACCCCTTCTTTTAATAGCATCAAACAAAATACATGTACATGAACTTACATCAGTGTGATAAGATCTGCCTAAAATTGTTTTCTTTTTTGGTCCATATCCGATTCACTAACATGGAGGAGACAGGGTTCATGACCTATACTGCAGCCAGCCACCAGGGGGCGATCCAGACGCTTTGGTTTCACTTTAGGGGAGCTGTCACGTCATATCGGTTTATCTACAGTCAATGTTTGTCTTCTACGCAGAGCATCCAGAAATGGCGGCGCTGCTCTTCACCTCCAGCGTGTGCGTTGGCCTCCTGCTCACACTGCTCGCTGTATCAGTCCGCGTGACCTGCAGAGGGCGCCAGCTCAGAGATAACACACTCCAAACCAGGTCTTGTAGCCAGACTGTAAAACACCAGGTGGAGGAGGAGGAGGAAGACGAGGACGAAGAAGATGAGGATGATGATGAAGGGACGGAAAGTTCTTTAATCTCCACCACAGAGCGTAAGGTGGTGTGCGACTGGGAGGAAGTGACTTATGTGAGCGAGGAAGCCGATCGAGCGGAGAGGATCGAGCGCAGAGATATGGTCATACAGGAGATTTCGATGAACGCCTACCTCAACGGCAGCTCCTGTTAAATGGACCAGAGACAAAACAAGAGACTTTCAGAGACTTTGGTTATGTGTCGTCTTTTTTTGCAGGAGGAGGAGTTTTCTCGTTTATGAAGAATGTAATGTTTTAGAGAAACTGCAGAAATAGCTGTTTTTATGCTGTAAAATGTGATCACATAAAAAAAATTGTAATTATAAATATAAAATATAGTATTTTTTTACATTCAGCACCAATTGAAGCAAATATATTTCAGGTTTAAATTCAGTTACTGACGCAGCTGCCTCATTCATTCATTCATGAATGTTCTGATTCATCATCGAGGCGTCTCACAGCAGCGAAGAACACGTCTCCTCTGCTTTGTTTAAATAAGAACCATGAAACACAGGTTCTCTCATCTTCAACCTCCCTCTGGATTTAAAGCAACACTATGGGAGCTTCAGAATGAGTTTGATGGTTCACTGACCTGGAACATGGAGAATGTTTCCTCTTTCATTCCCACTCCTCACCCTAAACGTCTGGTCTCTTGTGAGAAGCATGATTGTCGTGGCTTTAACTGTCAGAATCAGGTCCAGTAAGTTGAAGAGTGAAGTTTGTCACAACCCAGCTCAAGGTTGGACAAAGTAGGGAAGACCACAGATGAGTTTTAACTAAAAATAAGTTCAGTCAAAGTTTGGAAGCCGTGGGACAGAGGTGAGGTGAATCTACCCGACGACCAAACTCCTCCCATCAGGCTTCAGAAGGAGAAGCCTCCTCAGAGAAGGTAGTTAAAGTCAAAGCCTTTTGTAAAACTCACACATTTGCAGTTTCATGTCAAACATCATCGTCTGTAACTGCTGGAAGAATGTTATATATTATATCATGACTGACAAAAATAGAAATGTGATTGTTTTCCCTACAGTATTGTGGTTATTAACATTTGCAGCTGTTCATACCAGAGACCATTTAAATTGAACATACAAGAGGTGGAATCACCCTTTAAATCCTCACATTGGGTCCCAGATGTTTTTTAAGGCCGTGCTCCTTCAAACCAGCGACACATCCCTGAATTCAGCTGCGTCAACATCTCCCCCGAGTCCGACCCTGAATGAAACACTCTCGCTTTTGAGCTCGACCACTTCCTCCCCCCCGCTGGGACAAGAGCTGGAACGACCAACTACTGTGTGGCAACTTCCTGCCTCACAGCAGCACTGACTTTAAGAGGTTTACGTGTGTGTGTGTGTGTGTGTGTGTGTGTGTGTGTGTGTGTGTGTGTGTGTGTGTGTGTGTGTGTGTGTGTGTGTGTGTGTGTGTGTGTGTGTGTGTGTGTGTGTGTGTGTGTCAGTGAGGAGACAAAGAGAGGAAAGGTGTTGCATCCTTGCTGCTGCTGCACAAGGGATGAACTTTTCCAAACCTTTGTGAAACACTAAGCACACGATTAATACTAGATGTAAGAACATAGTGGATTCACACGCTACAGTGGAATTTGTTTAAACACAATAAAAATGTACAGTAGCTTTTCATTTGTTTACAGATTTAATAACAAAGTAGCGTTTCAACAGTGTGATACTAATCAGAGGGAACACAGCAGGAAGACTGAGGTTAAAATAAATCAGATTTATATTGAAAGTTTTGTTGCATTTTGTTTCCAGATGTCTTCACATTTCATGGTTAAAAATAACCATCAGGTGTTCAATACAATTTCATTTGTATAGCGCCAAATCATAATATACATGATCTCAAGGCACTTTAAAGATAAAATATCTTGTGGAAGACCTCAAATAACAACAGCGAACAAATGTCTCAAAGGCATCTCGTTGCATATGATGCTGAGTCCGACCAGGACCAACAGCGTGTCTTTATCTCGGCCCCCATTTGATGTTGGAGAGGCCTTGAAACTGTTTTTTCAGAGCCGATCTGTCCGACCAGTTGGAGTCCAGGCTGCTGTCCTCATCCGTCTCCTCCAGTTTCTGAACATGTCACCAGGAAACGGTCAGAGACATAGAGTGAGTGACAACAGGAATGTGGTGGTTTGTGCTTCTCCTCACCTTGAGCTCCTCTTGCCTTCTGTAGCAGTGCATCATCATCTGTTTCTGCTGCTCTTCAGTGACCAGAGGCTCCCTCGCTGGCGCCCCCTGCCCTTTCTGAAGGGAAACAACCTCATGAAACAACAAATACACTGACTGTCATGTAGCAAATAAATTCTCAAAGTTGCTCTTACCTTTTGGATTTTCACCACAATCTTTGTCTTGTCATTTTTGCCGACGTAGTCCTGCAGTTTCTTCCCCCTTTGCATCTCTTTGGCCGCCCACCAGAGCTGGCTCTCGTCCTCTGTGATCACCTGCAGAGACGCCTGAGGAGACGAGACAGATGGAGACGAACGAAGGACAAAGAAAAAGATGAAGAAAGAAATAATAAAAGAGACAGTTGCATCGCTTCAACTTTGACCACTGGAACAGGATCAGCTCTCTAACCTGCATTCCTGAAAGGTCTTCCCGCTCCTCAAACTCCATCCTGATGGGGTCGTGAGGAGGCAGTCCCATGGGGTACACAATCATCACGGCACCTCTCAGCTGATCCAGCGCGTCTTTCACCATCTCCATGGTGACACAGACGTTAGCCTGAACTTGTTTCTGGAGGATTAAGAGACAGATGCACAAATCTTACACTCTGTGAGTAAAATAACTAGTTGATGATAAAGATTTAGTGTTAACTCTCATACTCACTTTGGAGATTAGAGCCTTTGCCTCGTCCATTGTTCTCATCAACACCTCTTTCATTTTATCATTAGGAGCTGTAGAGGGCAAAGACATGAGAGGTGAGAGGACCAAAATCATTTTTTGCTTCTTCCCTGCCTGCATAGAAATAAAAAAAAAAATGTCTTTACACTATTTCATGTCAATTCACCTCTTCACAAAACCATCTCCAGCAGTATATCCACATGTAATGGCATGTATCACATATTCACAATACTTTAGGTTCCAAAATAAAAAACCCTAGAAACATCTCCTCCCCCCCTTTGGCTCCAGGGCCTCGGCACTGCTTCGATCACATGTCAGAATCTCACCATGTCCGTTCCTTCTCCCAATCTCATCGTTCCTTAATACTGGTCCTCCGCTGGGCTCGCACTTCTCCTCCCACTCGTCTCTCAGATTCAGCTCCACGATCTGCTCCCCTGTCAGCCCCTGCATGTTGGGCGGCAGTGTGACGCCATGGTCTGCTAGCTCTGGTATCTCTGAGGGAACACAACAAGAACAGACATGTTATGTTTGCATTTAAACATTGATACACCTTCGCATTTTCGTCAGACACAGTGTTTATAAATATTTTGTTCATGTGCCCTGTTACACTGGAACCATTTCCAGGGTCGTTTTTTTGCAATTTGCAGTGCGTCGAGCTCTCTCGCCCACTTTAGGTAAACCTGTAGAGTGAGTGTAACCTCCTGTAGCTTCAGGTGTGTGTGTAGGTGTGTGTGTGTGTGTGTGTGTGTGTGTGTGTGTGTGTGTGTGTGTGTGTGTGTGTGTGTGTGTGAATTCTATAGTATGAGGGCCACTTTTGGTTCTATACCATCACTGTGAGGACATTTGGCTGGTCCTCAAAAATTCAATGGACTGTTTGAGGGTTAAGACTTGGTTTAAGGGTTAGAGTTAGAATTAGGTTTAGGCATTTAGTTTGGATGGTTAAGGTTAGGGTAAGGGGCTAGGGGATGTATTATGTCAATAATGTGTGTGTGTGTGTGTGTGTGTGTGTGTGTGTGTGTGTGTATCTCACCTGAACATATTCGCTCCACCTTCAGTCTCCCGTTGTAAATGGCCGTAACTTGCCTGATGGCTGCGTCCAGCTGAACGTCCACTGTGGTGCTGAAGAGAAACTGACTCTCCTCGCCTCGCTTCACATGCAGCTGCACCATGTTTCTCTGATCTGCTGCGGAAATAAACGATACGAAACCTTAAAGCTTGTTCCTGAGTTCACCAGGAAACACGCGACGGCTCCTCTGAATGGAAGTTGCGTTGTGTAACCATGGCAACACTGTTGACGCTTCTAGAAAGAGCTGCAGCTAGCTCTTTAGCTAGCTAGCTGCTGTGAGTGTTTACGTTAACTAGCTTTGGTTTTTTTAAATGATAATTTGCTCTGTTGTGATTTAAAAATGGTAAAAACACACCTGTGCGGTGAAAAGACAAAGACAACGCGGAGCTGCACTGTTCAAACCGGACTCAGTCCTCCAGTAGGGGCGAGCTCAAATAGTGGCAGCAGCAGCTCGTGGAGGCACTTCCGGTGTCAACAGAAACTGCCACTGATGTGCAGCTGCCTTAGTTGCCTTTGATGTTACACTGTTTAAATGCAGCTGCCTTTGATGCCACACTGTTCGGAGGCAGCTGACTTTGTTTATATCCGGCGACATTAATGCTAGCTACTACTATGACGAGTCTTCTTCTTGTTGTCTTTGTACGGCTCGTTACATCAGTCGCCGCAGCATTACTGCCCCCTCATGGTGGATGGTGGTATAACATCTCCTCATTTAAAACTGATGCGAGGTGACACCTGCAATAATAATAATAAAAATATAGCAGGCTGAGTCAGAAGCTTCCTTTAAATCCAAACTTCAAACCTGCTGTTATCGTACCACGATTTGATCTAATTCTAGTTTTTAAAGTGTGGTCATGATTACATTTCTGTCCCCTGTAGTGTTTTTATACTTTTACTCTTTCATACGTGTGTTTTAATGTATTTTTACCTGTGTTTTTCATTTGTGAAGCACTTTGTAAGTTGGTTTTTATTCCATTGAAAAAATCCGTTAACTTTTCTGGAAACTTTGAAAAACGTGAATATTACAACCTGTGCTGTTGTGAGCTGAATGTGACAGTTCCCAGTGCAACTATTCACTTTTAAATGTGATAACACAGATTAAAAACTCACAACCAGCTCATCGCAGTGAAATGCAGTAAATCCTGACAAACCAACAAGTTCTTCCTCAAACACAACCAGCTCCTCCCAGTCAGGACCAGTGAACAACAAGCTGTGAACTTTGGGAGATGAGTCACTGCAGGAAGTGAACGAGAGAGGGAGGAGCAGAGATCTGTATCTGTTCAGAGGAAGTGAATCTATTCTACAGTCACTGGCACCAGCTGAAATGGCGCAGCAAGAAAATCCACTGGACAGAGAAAGATTCTGCTGTTCGATCTGTCTGGATCCACTGAGGGATCCGGTGACTACTGTCTGTGGACACAGCTACTGTCTGAGCTGTATTAACACCCACTGGGACAAAGAGGAGGAGAGAGGAAGCTACAGCTGCCCTCAGTGTAGACAGACCTTCACACCGAGGCCTGTCCTGGGGAAAAACACCATGTTAGCTGATTTAGTGGAGGAGCTGAAGAAGACTGGACTCCAAGCTGCTCCTGCTGATCCCTGCTATGCTGGACCTGAAGATGTGGCCTGTGATGTCTGCACTGGGAGAAAACTGAAAGCTCTCAAGTCCTGTTTGGTTTGTTTGGCCTCTTATTGTGAAAAACACCTCCAGCCTCATCTTCAGTCAGCTCCATTGAAGAAGCACAAGCTGGTGGAGCCCTCGGAGAAGCTCCAGGAGAACATCTGCTCTCGTCACGATGAGGTGATGAAGATGTTCTGCCGCACTGATCAGCAGTGTATCTGTTATCTCTGCTCTGTGGATGAACATAAAGGCCACGACACAGTGTCAGCTGCAGCAGAAAGGACTGAGAGGCAGAGAGAGCTCGGGCTGAGGAGACAAACAATCCAGCAGAGAGTCCAGGACACAGAGAAAGATGTGAAGCTGCTTCAAAAGGAGGAGGAGGCCATCAATGGCTCTGCTGATAAAGCAGTGGAGGACAGTGAGAAGATCTTCACTGAGCTGATCCGTCTGCTGGAGAAAAGAAGCTCTGATGTGAAGCAGCAGATCAGATCCCAGCAGCAAACTGAAGTGAGTCGAGTCAGAGAGCTTCAGGAGAGACTGGAGCAGGAGATCACTGAGCTGAAGAGGAAAGACCATGAACTGAAGCAGCTCTCAGACACAGAGGATCACAACCAGTTTCTACACAACTACCCCTCACTGTCACTCAGTGAATCTACACACTCATCCAGCATCAGGATCTGTCCTCTGAGGTACTTTGAGGACGTGACAGCAGCTGTGTCACAGGTCAGAGGTCGACTACAGGACATTCTGAGTGAGACAGAGACAAAGATTTTACAGATTTTGTCTCAAGTGGATGTTTTACTGCCACAACCAGAGATGAAGAACAGATTTAACTTCTTAAAATATTCACAGGAAATCACACTGGATCCAAACACAGTAAACAAATATCTGTTATTATCTGAGGAAAACAGAAAAGTAAAAGCAATGAGTGAAGAACAGTCTTATTCTGATCACCCAGACAGATTCACTGAGAGGTATCAGGTCCTGAGTAGAGAGAGTCTGACTGGACCTTGTTACTGGGAGGTGAAGATGAGCAGAGGAGGAAAAGTTGAAGTAGCAGTCGCATACAAGAATATCAGCAGAGCAGGAGGCTCAGGTGAATGTGAATTTGGATGCAATGATAAATCTTGGTCATTATATTGTGATGGAAACAGTTATAACTTTTATTACAACAGCATCAACACTCCAGTGTCAGGTCCTCTGTCCTCCAGAGTAGGAGTGTACCTGGATCACAGTGCAGGTGTTCTGTCCTTCTACAGCATCACTAGCACCATGACTCTCCTCCACAGAGTCCAGACCACATTCACTCAGCCTCTCTATGCTGGAGTTGGGGTTCATACCGGAGCCACAGCTGAGTTCTGTAAACTCAAATAGACTTGAGTCATTAAAAGCAGTGATTTAGATTCTGTGTGTAAATCTTTAACTTCTGTTGTCTCCATGTTTGTTGATCAAAGTTCGTCGTGGTGACGTTTCTGCTCCGCACAGAGATCAGCTGTCAATCAAACACTGACCTTCCTTTATCACACATATTCAGTTCTCACTTTGTAAAGACAGAAATCTATAATTACACTGACATGAATGTGTGTGAAAGAACTAATGTTGCTGTTGTTTTCTAAATCAATGTAGAAATAAGGTTGTGTGATGTTTTAGAACCTGTATTGATCCTGATCCTCATCAATGAGCTGATTATTTGTTCTTTTCTTTTCCACATGTGAGATGGAGGTGAAACAAACTGATTGTGTGTCCATGAAATCACTGAACAAGAGTCACTGAACAGACTTTACTGATGAAATGATCAATGAACTCAGAGCGTCAACATGTCCAACTACACTGGTTGGATTTACAGAGCATCAGTGTTATGGGATGTTTGGTCACATTCTAAATGTGGAACCTGGTTTGATTTCATCACAGCTCATCTCTGTAAAGTGTGAATCCACATGTCCTCATTGTATTTACATATTTAGTGAACGGGCATATTGATCTGCTGCTGCGTAGGTTTCTGTTCTTTTTGATTTTCATGATCTGAACTAGCAGTTCCATTGGAGAGTGTCCTGATCGAGTCCCTCTGAGGGTTTGTTCTGCAGCTCTCATCACATGTGTTTCTTATACATGTGTATATACATTTAAATCTCTTATATATGTATAAAGCAATACAAATGTAATGTGTGAAGAAGCTGAAAGTTGAAATAAAGAATAAATCCAGTCTGTTCTTTTGTCTTCATTCCAGGATCTCATTCAAAGCTGATGGAGACAAAGTGAAACTCATGTGAGAGAATAACTGAGGCAGTTTTCCTCCTGAATCTCCAGAAATGTAACTTATGACTATAACTATGGATCTATGAGACCGAACGATGACCGTCACCACGGCCTTTACCTTGAATCATGCCCTCATCTCCCTATCCTCGAGACCATATATCAACAAAGCCATGTTGTAAATACAGTAAGATCGTAATTCACGTCGGCAGCAACAACTCCCGGCTTCGCATGTCGGAGGTCACTAAAGTTAATGTTGAGTCGGTGTGTGCTTTTGCAAAAATGATGTCGGACACAATAATCTTCTCTGGACCTCTCCCTATCACAACAGGTGATGACATGTTTAGGAGAGACGGCGTTCATCCCACTTGGGATGGGGCATCTCTCTTATCTAGGAATATTACCCAGTCTATTAAATGACAACCCAGAGTTGGGACCAGGACGCAGAGCTGCAGTGCTACACACTTCTCTGCGCTCACAAAAACTAATACAAATTAACACAACCTCTGCAACAACTCAGGAAACAAAGACTTTTAAATGTGGTCTTTTAAACATAAGATCATTATCATCAAAGGCTGTTTTAGTCTCAGATCACAACATTGATTTATTGTCCCTCACTGAGACGTGGCTGCATCCTGATGAATGTGTCAGTCTAAATGAATCTACTCCCCCCAGTCATGTAAATTCACACGTTCCCAGACAATTCGGCCGAGAAGGTGGAGTTGCTGCTATTTTTAACTCCAGTCTATTAATTAATCCTAAACCTAAACTAACTTATTCTGAATTTTTAACGGAATTCCCTGAGTTTTTATCAAACCTAGTCCTAAAGACCGATACAATTATTATTGTTGGTGACTTTAATATTCATGTTGACAATAATAATGATAGCCTTAGCGTAGCATTTATTTCAATACTACTCGAAACTAATAGAAGAAAATAAAAACAACCCCAGGTTTCTCTTCAGCACTGTAGCCAGGCTGACAGAGTGTCACACCTCCACCGAACCCAGTATTCCTCGATCCCTAAATAGCAATATCTTTATGACCTTCTTTAATGATAAAATTCTAACTATTAGAAATCAGCCACAGTGTTTTAATCAGTAATTAAAATTACTCCAGAATACGTAAACTTTCACCACTTTCGAATTTTCTGCAAACTTTGGTAACGATTTGAGCATGTTAAAGCCCTCAAAAAGCCAATTCATTTGGGTTACAATAATAAATAGGGCTGCAAAGCAGCACTGAACGGGCCCGAGCACATGCATTTTGAAGCCTGTTGCGGTTAGTGACCAATGACCAAGCGCACGTCTCCACGTTGCATGTGTTTTGCGCACTTCCTGCATCCGTCACGCGATGTCGATCCTTGCCTGCTAATTGCTCATTACGGTCCACGCTATCAATTGCACATCACACTGTGAAAATTTTATGTAAATTGAATGATAGTTGTAAAACAAAGCTTATTTCCTGTTGCCAGTAGGTGGCGCCATCAGTATTATTACATACAGACTAATAGATCTGTTCAAGTAGGGGCTCTGATGTAGCGTGAGCAATTTTGTGTCAATTGGACAATGTTACAACAACTTCATTTTCACACTGATCAGTAGGTGGCGCTATGACCCTGCACTAATATTAATATATGGAGCTGTTCAGGTCAGGATTGTGATCATAGGTCAGTAGTTCGGGGCCGGTTGGATAACGAGTGGATTTACAAAGTACTTCCTGTTTCATGGTGAATCAGTAGGTGGCGCTATGACACTGAGGAAATATTGACACATAGAGCTGTTCAGGCTTGGTCTCTGATCATGAGACAGAAGTTTGGTGGTGATAGGACAATGCACAGTGGAGTTATGACAACATCGTCTCCTTTGGCGAAGGATGAACCTTCGCCGTACCTCAATGTTTACACGGTTTGAGGAAATGTCCCAATTCTGAGAGAGAGAAAGAGAGAGAGAGATGTGCAAGACATCAAAGATTCCTTTGATCTATGACCACTGACACTGTCACTGCAGGAGTGGAGTTGTTTGTTGATGGCTCAGCATCAAAGGATTCATGGTCCATGTCCGAGATACAGAACATCGTGTTTTGATGGCGTGTAATCAAACTTTGACGCCATGCCACGGTCACACCGTGTGACGAAAAATCGATCTTTGAGTTAGTTTGTATCTCCATCTTGTTGATGGAGATACAAACTAACGAGTGACATGAGTCACACTGATGAGTGTCATACTCATCTCAATTTGAAGTTGATCTGATGAAAGCCCTGGGACAAGTTCGTCAAAGTAAAAATGTGAAAAATGGCCAAAATGGCCACTAAATGCAAAATGGCGGGCTTCCTGTTGCGTTTTTCATAATGCTCCTTGAGACTTTTTTGTTTGTCTGGTCATGATACACCTGTGTATCGATTTTTGTGAAGATCGGTCAATGTGAACTCAGGGGCTGCGTTCCAGGGGCCGCTGTTGAGCCATTTTGCCACGCCCATTTAAAACTACTCCAGAATACGTACATTTTCACCACTTTCTAATTTTCTGCAAACTTTGGTAACAATTTGAGCATGTTAAAGCCCTCAAAAAGCCAATTCATTTGCCTGAAAAAAAAAAAAAAATATCCTTACAATTTCAATAGGGCCTCCTACGGTCTCCTACTGTTCGGTGCTCGGGCCCTAAATACATCAAAAATAATCCAGTGATGAAGTGAAAAGTGTCTTTTTATCTTTAACTGTGGTCAACAGGGTGAAGCTTAGTGTGAGGGAATAACTACTGTTTGATCTTAAATCTGATATAGTTTCTGCAGGTTGCCAGACTTTTGTGGAGGAAAAAAACTAAATCTAATTATATATTTTAGATCAGGAGTCACGTGCACCAGCTTTACTGCTGGGTTGGTTTATAAGATTCAGTTGGTGAAATGAATATGACATTTATATCAAATAAAATATAAAGTTTATTTTTTCACTGTCAACAAAATCAGCAACTAGAATGACACGGAGTAGAGTACATGACCTCTGCCAAGGCCGGACAATCCTTCACGATAATCTAGTTCTTATGGTAGAATTGTAAAAGAAAAAAGGAAGAGCCTAAATTATTTATTTAAGTTAGAATATAGCCAAAAAAGAAAGTGTAAAGAAATATTCAGGCCCCATAATACAAGATACAGATCAATTCAGTGGTTCTGATGCAAAGGTGACCCTGTGTCCATATAAACGAGTCCCTGTGTGATATTTAACCTTTGAAAAATAACATCTAGACCCTAAATTTTAATTAATAAATTAGAAGATAAAGATAAGTGAATCTAAGTACATGATTAGTTTACAAGTGTGTAATATATATGTCGTGCAGTAAAGTGTCTGCAATCAAAACAAAACACTCAGGTCAACGAACATTTATTTTTGCATACATACAACATGAACTGCTTCATACATAACTGTGCAATCAGCTGTGCACTTAAAATATGGAACGTCGGGATATTGACATGAGTCGCAGCGTCATGTTTTCTCTTGAATACGCACAGAATATGTTGAACAACACAGACTCTTATACACTAGGGGGGTTATAGCCATAAAAAGGGACACCGACCTCACAAAAAGGAGCAAATTGTTTCCTATAAAATTTCCTCTCGGAACAGGACGTGACACAAAAGCACTGGCTAGTCATCTACTGTTAATGCAGATATAGTTTTTACTCATAATCATGTGATTAGATAGAGCGCGATAAGCATTATCCAGCTGGTGCTTTCTTGGTTCGCACGTTTTATCCTCCATGAACCATTGAAATGCTTTTAATTAAATCGTTTCTGGAGATTTGAGAAGGGAAGACCCATCTGATAGGTCTTCATCAGCTGCTGTGTGTCGTGTTAGGGAGGACCGTGCTCTCACTGATCCCTTTTCGCTAAACTATTGCTTGTCGTCGTTGTCAACCGAGTGAAGTAGGTGAACAAAGAATTACTGACACGTCACCTTTGACAACACCACACACACCCACACATACGCACACCTTAAGAATGATTAAGGAATCAGCGAGGCTCTCGAACCAGAGGGAAACAGCTACGGGTTAGATATCACATGTGGAAGAATTTGACACCCAACACTCGGATCACACTCCCGTCTGGAATGTGTGCCGCACGGGGACCTGGGAGCAACACAACAAACAGCCCACTGGAAAATGTTCTCTGGCGATGCATTCAGGGTCCGACCGTACAGTGCAGTTTTTAAGAGTCTGTATACCCAGTGAACTTATAGTCTTCCATTAGCGCTGGAATTCTCACTCAGGTGGTGGGTGCGCTGAAAGGGGAATAAAGTCCTTTGTCTTGTATTGTTTGCTATTTCGCATACAGCGGTGCTTGTTGTCAGCAGACTGGAGAGCAGGGATACGATTAGAGCCACGAGTGAGTTAATACAGAGGCTGCGAGTTCTGAACCTGTAAGCAAATACACAGTGTTCTTATATAAGAGAAGACGTCTGAGGGGAAAAGCTCTGGTGTTCCACGGTTAACCCTGTACACACACTTACATCCAAACAGAAACACTGTCAAACACATAAACGGACGATATGCACCTCAAACACGACACGTCACTTCTCACCACAGTATCAACAATAGAGTATTTAGAGTAAATGTTTTTCGGAAAGTAAAAGCTTGGTAAATGTGCCCTCTTATTATTACGCACGACGCGTTTCACGTCACGCTCGCAGACTCAAATCTTCGTAGGAAGCAAACACACGCGCACAGACACACGAAGCCCCATTCTCTGAATCTACACTAGCACGGTTTGATGCTTTGGATAAATCAAGGAGGAAGTGGAAATGAGGAAGAAATCCCTCTCATCTGTTCAGGCTATCGTCTTTGTCGTTGTCGTCTTAGCGCACGTACAGCATATCAGTGCATATCAGTTACATTGTGCAAACCACTGATACGGTTATCACAAAAACACACACGCACAATTAGCCAAGAGTTTCCATATTGAAAACGTTAATATATACATAACCACTATGTATAGGTTTTTGATATAGAGCTACAAAATATATTCAGCTAAGCGGAACGGCCTATAGACAGAGTGATGACTGAGTAGAGAGAGAATGTGTCTTGCTATCAGGTGGATGAGCGTCAGTCCTGCGGCAGTTTCACTATGACGCCGAGTCATGCCGCCGCTGTGGCGTCAGCGAGGAGGCAATGACCAAACCCAGTGCAACATAAAGTACATTCATGAAAAAAGCTAGCACACAATGTGACTTTTAACCTGGCCCCCCTCAAAAAAACACATTTACAAGTATTTCTGTGTATCTAACTGCTGCGTACAGCAGCAAATCTACATGACAAAATTGAGAAAGTAGAAGATGATCATCTCCTCTGATGCACAGATCAGTCAGAAATGAGGGATATAAACCGCAGCGTGTTCGTAAATATGGAGGCAACATTGATTCAGGTGGATCGTCGCAGGCGGAGGCGGCGTGCTTTACGGCCAGAGACGTGTCTTGATATTGCACAGGTGCTTACACAAATGATTTGTGCGTATAGATATACTTTGTTTAACTGTATACTGTAGACACAGGCACGTCTGCTGCTATGGATACAAATAAACATCGGAACGATTTATATTAAAATAAATGTAAATATTAGGGAACAAGCTAATATCTGTGGGGTAAAGTTGGAACACGCGTCTCATTATTCTGCTCGAGATATAAATCCTTTCCTGTGTTTAAGAAGGGGAATGGTCTGTACTACTTAAATACTGTCTCTTTTGTACATACACACAAACATATACACATTTTGTCATTGGTCTATACATATCTGGACATGCCCTTTACATATTAAGGGGGATCCTATCTTTCTGTCGACTCCCCGGGGAAGAAGCAGCTGTCACTGGGACCCTCTGGGAGTTTGGGGTTTGCAGTTGCAGTTCTGGTAGAGACGGGAGGAGGGAGGGTCGGGAATGCCGAAGGGGCCGTGGATAACCAGTCGGGCTCCGAGTCGAACACAGAGCGAGGAGTCTGAGTTTGGGGCAGAAGGGAATTGGAAGGGACGACGGGGATGTGTGGTGTTTTTGTCGCGGTTGAGAAACCCAAATCATCGTCGAAAGTGACCCACTGCTTGGTTGGGTTGCCTCCCGGTGGAGGAGGTTGTAAGCGAGGGGCAATGGTAGGTGGGATGGAGGAGGGTGGTGCCAGAGGCAAGGCAGGAGCAGGAGATGGGTCGGGGGTGAAGGGAGCCGGGGGTGCAGGACTGAGCATGGATGAAGGTGCAAAAAGGGACATTGTCCCCTGGAGCTGGGAGGCGGGTGCAGCTGCAGGGACCATTGCTGGACAACGAGTGGGAATGAGTGGCTGAGTGAGAGCAAGCATGGGCCTCTGAGGGTTTGATGCCGGGCCTGGACGCTGGACGCTGAAGTCCGGGGTGAGCGAGCGATGTAGCTGTGTGAGCGGACCTGTGAAGGGATTGGTGCTGCTGGGTCGGGCAGGAAGCGACTCAGTCGGGAAGGGGCAGGGGGAGGCACGCAGCGTTTCCTGCGAGCGACTGCGAGACGGGGCCGGAGGAGGCGGGAGCAAGGTGGAGGCAAGTGGCGATGGGGTGGAGAGCGAGGAAGAGGAGGATGAATCGAGCGCTTGCAGGTCTGACAGAGCAGAGGGCTGCAGGGAGAAGGATGAGGGGAGAGTGCTGGAGGAGAATGTAGATGGAGGAACAGAGGGGGGAGCTCGCAGAGAGGAGCCTCTGGTCAGGGACTGGGTGGTGTGCCAGGAGGAGGAGGAAGAGGAGGAGAGGAGTGTTTCGAAGGGGTCAGGCTTCCATTGTGCTTCGTTTTGGAGTCCATTCAGTCCATTGGTCTAGACAGGAAAGAGAGAAAATACCATTACGAATACACTGTAAAAAGATTATCGGAGAATCTAATCTAACTTAACCTATGTTGATAATGCATATTGTTTATCTCTGAGATTAAAGAAACCCTGTGGAGCTTTTTTTTAAACAATAAATCACATTCAGTGCCTCAAACTAGAGATAGATTTTTGGGGGCTGATCTTTTCTGTTTATTCTGTAAAATAAAAGGTTTCCACACTGATATGTCTGCAAAAGGCTCAATCGTCCAATTTCTATTGTTCAACTGAACGCAGGTATATGACTATTTAGAAATTTGAATTGTTTATATTCATGTTTACATCGGTGAGCGGTCACCCCCCCCCCCCCCCCCTTATTCTTTGATGGTGCATTTCTGCACGTCTTGGTCAATTACTAACGTTAAATGTCAATCGGTGGCACATGAGAAAGTCACATAGTTCCCTTTAAGAGGGATTTTTGATCACAATGGACAAATGGACACGAAGGTCTAGCTTTGCAACTCATTGGATGTGTGCAGCTGTTTATCTAGGGTGTTTTCTATTTGTGTTTTATGGCTTGTGTGCACACATCACATCAGCATCATCTTCCTCTGCAGTCAGCAGTGAAGTGCACAGAGTCACCCACACACAGTGCAGCCTTGATTTGACTAAAAACAACGAGGACGTGATCTTTAAGACATTGATCCACATTGTCACTGATCCAAAACTCTGCAGGGTGCCTTTAATCTGGCTACTACAAAACAGTTCTAAACATGTGTTGTGTTAACCTCACTAACAACTGGTTTATATAATCACAGTGCACATACAAACACTAACTCTAATACAAATGAGTGAAATAATACAAATTAAACAAAATGTCAAATCAAGTCATGAGGTCATTGCATATTTGCTCACATGAACCTCAGCGAGCAGATATGAAAGGACGAGTGAGGGAAACATGGCCGACAACAGACATCACATTTCATCTGTTTTCGTTTTTTTCTTTCATGTTATTTATGGTTTGAAATGTCGACCAACAAAAACAAATAATGCCCCATTCCGTGGTCCTGACAGAAAACAACGCTGTAGACTAAAAAACATCCAGGTTAAAATAACGTGCGAGACGTAAAAAACGAATGAAATTCAAACACGAGAATGAGAGAGGAGGAGGAGGAGGAGGAGGAGAAGGAGGAGAAGGAGGAAGAGGAGGTTACTGGGTGTATTAACATCAGAGCAGAGACTGTTGTGCTATGGAGGATGAGACGAAAGAGGTGGTTGTAATATCAAGTACCTGTCACCCTGAGGGCTTCTCCGGCTTGTGAGAGAGAGACAAACGTATCAGAGAGACAAAAGCAGGAAGAATGACACACAACCAAGCTCATCTCATGATGAGGCAGAAAAGAAGCTCAACAGTCACAATCCACCGCCTGCAATTATCATAATGTAGCAGAAAACATCTTCTCTAAGGAGCAGAATTTGAACAGGAACTTTCTTTTTCTTCTAATAATTGAATAAAAAGGAAGTTGTCACTAACCTGTGCAGCTGGGGCCGTCTCAGGCTTGGCGTCATCAGGCGGCAGAACGTGAGAGGAGCGGGAACGTGGTGGGGGTTTGGGAGAGGCCAGACCCTGCGGAGGCCCAGCAGGGGAGGCAGCAGCAGCAGCAGGAGGAAATCCTCCTTTGGGAGCTGCAGCCTGCTGCGGCAGGAGCGGAGCTTGAAGTGTGGGCTGGATCGGTCGTGGGAGCTGGGACTGAACTGAGGGGGCAGGAGGTTGGGGCGGCATTTCTGATGGAGCCTGGGGTCTCACTGCAGGAAGTGGTCCTGAGAGTGGAGGGCCTGAGGGAGGGAACAGAGCAAGAGTTTAAATTCACTGCACCACATGAATTAACATTCTCATAGGGATAATCTTTTCTATTACCCAAAGGCAGGTCAGTGGGTTTCTCCAGGACACCGGTCACAGGTCGAGGGGCTCCAGGATGGGTGTCCGGGATGGGTCGGGGGGCCCCAGGATGCATTTCTGGTATCGGTCTAGGTGCTCCTGGGTGAGAAGGATGCGGTGGGCGAGACTGTGGGGGAATACTGATCACCCCGGCTCGAGGAGGGATATTCTGGAAGAGGAAGAGGGAATAAAAAATAGAAAGACATTTAGAAGTTGGGCAGAAATCAGGGCAGGAATAGTTACAATCCTTTTGTAAGGAACAATTTGTAATCTCACCGGTCTGGGGAAACCTCCAGGCGCAGGAGCTCCTGCTGCTCCTCGAGCTGAAAGAGTTAAGACAGAAAAACCAGCGACATTAGCCACAAAAATCCCTCTCTTAAGTATTTATCAAGTCCCAGAGAGAGCCTTGAGGAAAAGCAGGTGCGCTTAGACAAATGGGAAATTCTGGAGACTGAAAAATACCCCAAAAATAGCAAACCACACGTGAAGTCCACTGAAAACCACAGCCCCAACCTATAACAGACCAAATTCCTTTTGCCTGACTTCATTACTAATGATGACTGAAGTCATTCCTAAGCTGCAGAAGGTCTGGGAGAGAGGCAGCCCTTGTTCTTTGAGCCAACTGCTACCACACAACTCCTCTTTTACGGTTCTCTAACTGAACTCCTCTTTGAGCCTGTGAACATGTTCTCACGCCGCTTAGATGTCTTCATTCTGTGTCACACTTCACCGAACAGCCACCAAATGTAAGTCAACCCTGTTAACCACACACACACACTCTTTACTGGGACAAAGGGATTTAGCTAAACACACACACACCATGCAAATGGGTCAGGTGATGACGGGCCAAGTCACCAAAAGGCTACGCAACCAAACCTTATCCTCCAACCTGAGACTGGCTTATTTTGTGTCAGGGGCATGAACACACAACACAGGGTCATCACAGACCCCACATCCCCTCACAACGACTGGCTTTCATGGGACAAATAATGGAGTAACAACCCTTTTGCCTCACGTGGTACGTTGGTGCTAAGTGAGGCTGCGTCGGGCTTTGAGGAACTCACCTGCAGCAGCAGAGGGCCGAGGAAGAGCCGGGCTTTTTGGTCCTTTGCAGCACAAAGGAAACCAAACCACATGACTGTCATACACAGAGTGGGGATGCAGGCGTTCCCCCACGACAACACTTTACAAGAAGCACTAACAACAGCAGATGGTGGTAATAAAGCAGCAGAGCGGTGAAGTCTGAGATGCTGTGAATCTGAATATTTATTTCCTGAGGACTCCCCCCCACACCTCATTTAAACCAGTGCATTACTGAGGTGCAGCTGACTTTAAGACCATTTTTAAGTTTATGACAAGACTATATTGAATAAATAAATAAATTTCCCATCCAGAATGACAGTGTGTATGAATGAGGTATCATGTTTTTTTTTTACAATGTTACCTCTAATTAAATTATCTAAGTGATTAAAGAAGCAGTGTTTTGATGCATATCCGCCCTGATATTTGCTTTCTGACCAAAATACAAATGATTGTAATGGTAAAATGCACCTGACACCTGTTTGTTAGGGTTTTATAATTACCAGTGAAAATTAAATGTGAATATCCTGCAGTGGCACAGTAGTTGTGAAAGTAAATTTGTTCCCCCTGGTCCTTTAACCTCTTACCAACTTATTCTGCATTTAAATAATCTAGTTTTTCTACAGGCTACTAAGCACATCTCTCACACACACGCACGCACGCACGCACGCACGACTAAGGAGGCCGACAAGGATGCACAACTAGTCAGCAGTGAACCATCAATATTAAAACGGTATCAATAACATCGATCACTTGGTGTAAGACTACAGGGATCAGGTGACATTTAAAAACCAAACACCAGCGAGCCAGTTACCTTCACTGCCTCTCCTACCGAGCAGTGGGCTGGGACACTCGCCATAGTCTTGAAGTCAAAGAGGGGAAACGGTATTTTCAAAATAAAATAGAGCAAGAAACAACAAAAACCCCAACAGATCTTACTCTAAAAAACTTTTACTACAACTAAAACTACCAGCTACCGTCAGATATAATAAATTCACATAAGGGCAACACTCTCTTGGTCAGGGACAGTTTACAGTACTCACATACACACCACAGGTATTGTAGTTAATATCACTACAAGACCAGCTACATTTTATCTACAACTTCCATCTCCAGAAAGATAAAAAGGTGACTCATTAGGTGATGCACAAGCAGAGCTGGATTCTGAACCATAAACTGAACCATAAACTCATGAACACACACTTAATCTAACACTCACCAAGTTGAAAAGCTGAGGCGGAACCCGAGGAGAACGCAGCAGCGTGTACAAACATTCAGATGTAGGAGAAGGTCACGTCATTTTGATATTTCAGTGAATAAATACATTTTCCTGCCTGTGTGTTAAAATATCATTCAATCGTTGCAAAGGAACTATTTCTATGATGATGCAGCCGAGAAACAAAAAAGCAGTGTGGTCTGAAATACTCCAGGAAGCTGTCAGCAGTCATACGTATGCGAGGTCAGGTTTCACAAACTCAGGGGACACCTACAGGATATGACGGCATGCAGCTCTGCATGTGGGATATAGAGTTTGCACACAGAGATCGGGTGTTTCATCCAATCAGAAATCCCACAACACACAAAAGCTGCTCAGCCTGAAATGACAGCTTGCTGAATCAGCACTAATGCAATGTGCTTCTCTGTGTGCAGCAGCAGATGGAAAACAGCAGCCACTACTTTGAATGCACATAAACACACAGGTCTACAGCACTGACTTTACCTCCAGAGTTCTTCCTAACTGGAAGAGGGCTCATGCCTCCTTCAGGAATGAGTGGAAGCAGTGGGACAAAGGTGAAAATGTTAACGCATGCCTAAAGTACCTCACACTGTACCATGAGGAAAAATGAAATACCCCCATTTCAGGATGTTATTAATTTGCTCTGATTAGCATTGGAGGAGTAAACTAGGTTTTAATAAACTGTATACACAGTGGTTGACGGTGACTCTTTACCTGAAGGTGGAGGTGGACGTTGAGGGGGTGCTGGTCTGGCTGGAGGTGCATTAGGACGAGGGGGAGGTGCACGCTTGGGCTCCAGGCATAGAGATGTGGGGGCACCCGGCTGGAAGTCAACAGGAGGCCCTGGAATTAAAAAACAATGAAAGAGAAGCAGGTTTACACATGAAAAGGGAGTGGTTCACCTGAGAACAACTAGACGTGTGTGCGATTGCCTAATTTGAGAACTTCCACATTCACGCAATACACAAAAGAACCTTTATACCGTTTCCACTACATTCCAACTTCTCTTGAAAAGTGCATGACTTAATGCCATTAAAGTAAAAAGAAAGAACATTTCTTCACACCGTGTCATCCTCCGGTTTCACCCTCATGCACAATTGTGATTTAAGGAAAGATAAAGCTAACACTGCACACAGTTTAAAACTGAACTAGTAAACACACTACGAGGCTTCTAACACTAAACACACGTGGAATTACCTGAACTTCCTCTCCTCACTGACGATGGACTTAAATCAGCTTCCATGCATCACAAACAGAGCAGAATTACAGTTTATATTCAAGACCGCAACCCGGACATATGATTGGTCTGCACTTTTAGCCGCCTGATTTCAGGTGTTATTCACCTTGCGATGGTCGGGAGGGTTGCTGTGCACGACTGGGTCTGCTGGGGGCCGATGGTTCTCCGTGGGTCGGGGAGGGACTGGGGCTGCTGTGGGGGGAGGGCAGAGGCGAGGATCCTGCCGCGCCTGCTCCAGGCTGTAGGTGCTGGGGAAGGATCTCCTCCACCTCCTCGTCCACATCACCTGGTGCAGGAGACAAGAGGGCGGGAATTAATAAACATAAACAGGAATACACAGTCTACATTTCTGAGGATAGGGGTTGAGATTACATGCGGCTGCTCACCCTCCATGTCGTAATCATCGTCGCCCATGTCCGTGTCCTCAGCCAGCAGAGTGGAGCTAGCTGAGGTGGGGATACTTCCACAGATCCTCTCCACACTCATCTCCTCCTCCAGACTCTTGATCCAGCCTGAACTCTTCAGACGGATGTCGATCACTTTGCCAAGGACCTAACCAAGAGGTGTAGGCAAAAGAGAATTACTTTGACATAAATCTAACTAAACAGTCTTCCACCAAAAGATAGAGATGGGTACATATTCAATATTTTTAATGTGAAGACTCAGGGGAGCATCTTTAAAGCTTTGAAGTATTTTAGATTCAGTTGTGATGACTTACAGTGGAAGCACTGAGCGAAAGAGCAGCGAGAGCAGAGTAACCTTCCAGGAAAGTCACCCACATCTTCTCCTCGACAAACCTGCACAAACAAGGACACCATCAATGTAGTCCAACATAATGATGGTCACATACGTCTTTCAGAGTCAGGAAGTCAGACTCACCTGATGAGGATGACCTCTCCAAACTGAGCAAACTTGTCCAGCAGCTCGTCTATGAGTGTATCGTCAAAGTAGTCGTCAGGGCCGGAGGTGCAGAGCGACACCAGGATGGTTCCGTCTGGAGGCCCCTGCATGGCAATGACATCTTTGTAAACCTGGTGCCGAGCATCTGGGTCGACCTCCAGGATGTCCACGTCCATTATCGCCACCACAGGCCTGAAACCAGACGACACAGAAGGGAAGTGGTTACCTTTGCTTTAGCTCATATGAGTTTTCACTTGACACAGATGTGACATAAAGAGAAATGAAACAAAGACAACTTGGTCAGCTCTAAAAATAAATATCCTGTTGTTACCTGTGGTCTGAGGTCTTCAGCTCAGCCCTGCCATAGTACTTCAGAGTGCCGGGGTTCCAAGGGTTGTCTGGATCCTCCTCATTCTCACAAGATGTAGAAGCTGCACCAACTATATTCATCTCCTCAGCTACAAGTAGTGCAAGAAGTACATTTACAGATTAAGTATTCTGAAGTTTTAGTGCTGTGGTTTTTAGTTTTGAGCGATGAACCAAAGAAGGCAGGATCATTTATGCTGGTGTTAGAGCGTAGTGAGAGTGACAGTGGCTCTGTGTCTCACCCGTTTTGTCAAAGTTCCACTTCCTCCTCTTCCAGAGTATACGGTCAGTCCAGGCTGGTGTGCGGCACTTCTCGCTAGTGTCATAATCTTCCGAGAAGAGGTCATACTTATAGGTGGGAGCAAAATCTAACTTTCCCTCGATAAAACCTCGGAAGACCTGCGGGAGAAAAGAGCATTTTATTATCAGCTTCAGTTTAAATGTGTGTTTTTCTACTGTGCTTTTTTTAAGACATAAAACATAAATCCTTTAAATGCTGTAAGGTCTATAAAACCATTTGTTTCACAGATCTCAAATCACAGTAAATCACACGTTTTCTGTTGATACTTCATTAACAGTCAGTAGTGCTGTAAATATGCATGTATTCTTCGGGCCATACCAAACCAGCATTCTTCTGATCCAACAACTGGTCTCCAGCTGTCAAGGCTTCCAAGCTCTGCTGTTTGATGAGTTCTTTCACTTCCTCGTTGGGCAGGCTGATGCGATAGTTAAAGTCTCCGCACCAGAACACGTAATCGTGCGAGTACAGCAGACGACCCTGGGGGACAAGACAGATGCAGTTAAGCAAAAAGGAGAATGAACAGTTAAGATTATTACGAGCCATGTTTACTTCAGTTTAACACACTAAACACTTCTCTCTCTGTTAGCTTTATTTCTTCTGTACACTCCAGCGCCCTGGAGCTTGCATGCTCTCTTTCAGGAGGGAAGATGGTGGATCGTATAAAACTAATTCGACTTTCACCCCTCTGTCTACACTGGAATAGTTCATGTCTGCAAATATGACATCAGTTCCAGGCAATCAATAAAATGACAGTATGAACTTGAGTCTGTGGCCGCTGATGTATGAGTTCATATTATTATTACCATGGGAAAGCTGAGTCTGCGCGTGATCTCACTGTAGTCGTCATTCCTCTCCTTGACCTGTGATTGGCCAGCAGCGAAGTGGGAGCAGACAAAGCAGATGCTGGTGGTGTGGAAGAGGAGGCGGATGGCAACACCACCTTTATTGCCTGTGGCTCCGCCCATTCCAGTTTTTACAGTGTCCACGGCCACATCCCTGGAACACGGATCACAAGTATTATTACACCTGTGATAACAGTAGAATTCTACACCTTTCTCGAGACAACGTGTAGAGGTCATACCTGATGAAGGGCGCATGCTGTGGGCGGATGAAAACAAACAGACACACTCCCACCAGCTGCTCTGAAGCCAGTAGAACGTATTTGTGGTCCCGTGAGATGTTTTTTTGGAGCTCAGCTGCCCACAGCTTCTGGTTCGTGGTGCTGAGACAAGAACAGAAACATGTGTTATAGTGTAGAAATAGTATAATACAAGAAAAAATACAGAACGTCACTGATTTTACAAAAACCTTGGTGTTCTTTTTCAAAATATAGTATCAAAAGAATTCACATCTGGGTTAAGTCATATTAGTCTTGTCTGATCAGACCTCCACAGTACCACTACTGAGACTGCACATCCATGGACATCAGGCTTTTTATTTACTGCAATATATTTTTATATAGTTATACTATGCTAGAGCATAGAAAAAATACTTTGTGTACTTTATGTTTGTAAAGGAGAAACATATCAGCTATTGCATTATCACGTCTGGGTTATTTCAGGCTGGTATCTCGGACACATACCTGGCACTGACGATGTTGCCGGCATTCAGTTCAACCATTTCCTCAAAACCGATGGCAAATATATCGATGGGGTTGGCTTTGCTGTCTGTAAAGAGAAAAAATACACAAAATGTGAACCACATATATATAGAACTTCTATTAAGAAAATAAACATAATTCAATTTACATAAAAGCATTTTTTTTTTGGTATTGTTTATTCTGTGAAACAAGATTTTAAAGTTTGGCACATATCAGCAATCAAACATGCTGACAGCAATGTCTGTAAAAGGCTAATTGGCCAACCAATAAAACGGCTTTTCTGCAAATATTCTACTCTCTAATGGAGGAAATAAGTAAAACATATGCACACAAAAATCTGACACCACAGTTATAAAATATCAAAGTTTCTTTTTAAGACTTCTTCATGTTGAGATGGAAGTGTATCTATTAATATTTCCTAGTCAAACTGAAGATTCATCCCTGCGTCTTTAACTGAACACATTATAGTTGCCCCATGTCACATCCTGTCCACAGTAAACGCAGTTAAATACCAACGTACCCTGGAACTCAGGATGCCCCGCCTTCTTTGGAGCATCAAGCAGCCAGTCGTTGAGCGTCTGGTTGCGGAAAGCAATGCTGCGAAACTGTTTACCCCCGTTCACATTCCAGGTGCCGACACACACCCGGATCTGCTTGGGCATTGTGTATTTATGGTAGTTCTGACACATTCCCAGCAATACCCTTGGGGAGGCTGCAGATGGGAGGAGAGTGCGATTAGAGTGTGAAGTGGTGGAGTGTTTGTGTGTCTGTCGGAAGGGTGGCACACAAGGAAACTACACAAATGGGAAAACATCAAATCAAAACCAATGGGAGAGGGTCCAAACACAAGAGAGGAAGTCGAAAACAATGGTCTGAAATGGGGCACAGGAGGAGGAATATAAATATTCTTATCAACATTTTATCTTTACTTTACCGACGTACAGATAAAAATCAAATAATCAACATTGGTAATGGTTTATTTCACTCTCTAAATTTTCCCAACAAGAAATGTAAACCTCTTTCACTGTTGTAGGAATCTGATAAAAATACAAAAGACAGAGTGTTAAACCACTACCAACATCCACTGATAAATGAATAAACAATAATGAGTAGGGAAACACAGATGGAAGGACAAATACAGTGCGTGACAGAGGATGAAAACATCCATCCACCGGGGGCAGTCTTTCAGTTACTATACCTGATTGTAAGACGGGCTCAGTGACTAAGATTGTGCGCAAGAGCAGGAGGGAGAGAAGGGAGAGAAGGGCGGGTTAAACCAGCGCTTGAACAGATAAAGCTAGCAGAGCAGTCGGTCAGCAGTAATCTAACTGGGACAGAGGGCCGGCACATGGAGATTACACGTCCCACTTGACGTGCCACAGACAAACCCTCCTGTTTTACAGAGCAGCTTGTGGCTTACAGGGTTACAGACACGCATCAACATATTCAAAAAATGATTCTTCCTTCATGGAGCAAAAAGGAAATTATATTCTTTCCTATTACAATATGTAAAAGCTACAAAAAAACATTTGTTACACTACTTATAAGTAGATTTTGGCCAAATGTCTGTTGAATCCTATAAATAATGTGTTATTCTACACATGTAGGAAAGAATTACCATAAAGACTGGAAGTGGTGAGCAAGGCCCGAGCTTTATCCGCCAAATCACTGTTGAGTGTGGAGCCCAGTCTCAGGATGTCGATCGCCTCTTGCTTAGAACTGTCGAAGAAGTTGTTCTGGATGGTCCTCGTCACAGAGCGAGCTCCGTCTTTCAGCTTCCCAGTCTACAAAACACACACAGACACACACATACACAATAATTAAAAAACAGTTGTTCTAATTATACTTTAGTTGATGTGAATGAGAAACACCTAAAATAGATTCAAGTCATTTATACTCGTGAACCGACCACGAAGGATCAAAACTGCCAGAGATCGATGTGCAACACAATTTGAGTCAATTCCACATGGCACTAATTTGAAATGATCCCTCCAGTTTCAACCAATCAGGACAGGAGATGTGGCCAGTTCAAGCAAATGATACCACAGTGAGAAAATGATGAATGAAATGTAAATCACAGGAGCCTCCAAGGAGCACTTAAGAGTTCCCCAGTAAATATAGATTGCATACCTCATTGATACCTCAAGGGAAATAGAATCAGGTTTTTAGGCGTATATTTATAAATAAAAAGAGGTTCCAACTGTCCCATCCCATCATCATTTAACCCACAGACACTGCAATCAATAATGCACCAGAAACAGACCCACAGCTCAAATACGACATCAACGCACTCGTTAACTTACCAGACAGGTGGGACGGTCCAGAGGACGGCAGAAAGAGACAGCACACGAGAGTTAAGAAACAAAAGCACTCACTTCTGCTCACATAGTAGAAATCCTACATCAAGTGCAGCCAGACAACCTGCTGTGCACTACATGCTGCTTAAAGTGTTGTTATTATGAGTCATTGGAATTGAAAGTAGTACCTTGGCCTTCCCGTCCAGAGCCCCGGTGCCTGCATAGATCTTACTGACGGAATCTCCATTGACCGACCACATGGTCCTGAACACCTCCTGGAACCGGGCCACCAGCTGGGGTTTCTCCGTCAGACTCATTTCCTCCAGCTGCTTCGGCAGCATCTGCGGTTGTGAGGAGCAGAGAGTTAGATGGAAAAACATCCTCACAAAAGACGATGTACTTTGACTGAAGAAATGAAAATGCCACATCTTAGTGCTCAGAGGCAGACTCCTACCTCGAGGGCGAAATAGGCTTGTACACTGTTAGTTCTGTCCAGACAGTCCAGGCAGTTGGTCCTGAGGGTCCCACCCTGAGTCCTGCAAAGACACGTTGAAATTAAAAATAACCCAAACCCTAAACACTTCATATAATATGTTTGTATTTCTTCCTCACCTTGTGATGCCGGACTCTCCAGAGTAATAGAAGAACCCGCACTCGTCTACAAACTTGTTGACGTGGGGTTTCAGGACACTGTGAAGTTTGTCTGCTTTGCCTCCCTTCACATTTTGGTGGTAGTCAAAGTTCACCATCTTCACCGCTCCCGCATGTTCCGACGCCTTTAGATGACTCTGGAAAAGAAAGACGGGAAGAGGACTTAATCCAACAAATTCAAAGCAAACAATGTTACACAAACATGTTGTGTGTGCACGATACATTGCCTCTACATGAAGCAACATTTTAATTTACTGTTACAAAACCAGTGACTTGAATTTGAAGGAAATCTATGATAATAATCTTTGAACTAGCAGGTCATGTTTTAAGATGAGCTGCTGTTGACATCTGACTTTGCTTCCTGATAGTCATAACTATCTGTTATCTGTGATGTAATCATTATGAAGTGTGCAGCAATAACTACTGTGGACTCTGAAATCTGCTGACTATGTTATATTTATTAATTGTACTTATTTGTTTCAGGTCATTTTAATTGCATGATATAATGTGTGCAATGTGTTATTTATAACTTTTATGCACCAACCAGGACCAACGCTCTTACTTTAATTGTATTTTGTACAATACAACAACAATGAAACTTGAGTGCTACACAAGATCTATTTCGGTGTCTTATACGAGAGACAACATGTGTGACTAAGTAGTAAATGTACTCTTCAGTATTACCCAACAAAGTGGGGTTGTGAATCTCAACAGCAAGTGTTTTGTGACAACTTTATGACCACAGAGGAAAATGTGACCTGACGTGAGTTCATGTTTTTGGGATAACTGATCCCTAGGGAGTGAAAAAGAAAAACTTTGATAGTGTTTGATACGTTAGATCCAGGGACTCCCTCTGCAGGAAAATGCATTAGAACAACATTCTGTCTTGGGCCGTAGTGTCCACCTACTCAAACGAATTCCTCACTGTTTGCGAGTGTGTGGGTTTACAAAGAGCGCCTGTCCTGACACACATTGTTTGCCGTCAGTGTGTTGTGGACGGATTCGGTCATGTTGGAGGTTAATTAGATGAAGCTGTACATGTCAGAGAATGGCTCCTCTCACCTGGAACGCTTTACTGAGCATGTGTTCTCCTTCCTTACTCCCAAGCAGGTTGATGATCACCTGCTTACCGTACAACCTCCGCAGTGCAGTGAAGTGTCTGGAAAACAAACACAATCCCATAATATGCACAGGCAAGTGGTGAACCAATACATGTTTTTTTCCATTTTAAGCTTAAAAATACTGTACACACAAGACATCTCTGAATCATCAACAACAGCTTAAAATGCAGTGACGCAGGTTTACTTGTTTTGTAAAGCTACAGGTCTGATAGAACTGAAAGTGGCATAGTGCAAAGCAAGGGTACGTAAAAGAAAATAGTGCCACTCAATCTGGTATAACTGGTTTGAAATACAGTAGATACGTATGTATAGAAAGGCTTAACGAGGAGACATGTAAGAAATGTTGACTGAGTGATCTGAAACACTCTGATGTTGGCTTGCTTTTTTAACATCTGTTAGGAGCAGGAATGATGTGTCATCTCTTGTTACATCAAAGTGTGAAGAAATGATTGATTTGATACGGTCTGACTTGTCTTGACATGTTAAAGAAACAAAAGAAAGTGTGTCAGAAACACGGAGCTCAGCCCTGCAGAGACCGTCCTCTATAGTCCAAGATGTCTGGCTGTCAAACAACCACTAACTGTCTCTTCAAAGCTAGACAGCAACAGACAGCGTGGTTACTGCGAGGCTGATAAGAGCGGCTACAGAAAGGTGATAAGCAGGGTGCTATCAGGGTGTGGCCCAGCGATTAGGGTGATCATCTTCCCTGGAGAGGGCCTGGGTTTAAGCCCCAGTGGCAGTCCATCAAACTAATTACTCTCTGCTGCTGACCCTGCGTCTGTAATGTGTCTGTAGATATACAGTCTCTGGTCTGTAGACAGGGAGAGGGCAAATTCGTGATGAGCTAAAGGGATGCATCCTCAAATGTAACGTGAGGCTTCTTCCAAATATTTGTATTGATGGCTAGACAAGACTTTTTTTTATTGATGGCTATCGGGACATGAGGAGGATTTCAATAAATTTGATAAAAGAAACAACTCACAAACCTTCAATTAGATGCATTGTAATAATAATTTGACTTTCACAAGAGGTGGGCCAGAACTTTTATAAAAGGAACTTTCTGCAATAAACATAAATGACAATTTACTCAGGTCGACAGCTAATCAAGGGCTCCCAATGTTTCCTGTCTGTTCCCTGCAATAAACCTGTCTCTGAGGACAAGACTTCAATTAACATTGTCTCATTCAAGAGTCTGGAGAGCTTTTCACTGCTGTAATTAGGGCAGTGGCTGCAGCAAACATAGTATTATGGTGTCTGCTATGCTCTTCTAAGGAGTGGTGCTCAGTTGGAGGCCAGATAAAGCAGCTGGGGACAATGACACACACACACACACACACACACACACACACACACACACACACACACACACACACACACACACACACACACACACACACACACACACACACACACACACACACACACACACACACACACACACACACACACACACACACACACACACACACACACACGGTTGTGTCCACATATGACACAGAATGTTTTAATTACCTTTCGAACGCTGGTGCATTAGCCTCAAATCCCCTTGAGAGTTTGACACGATGAGAGCCGACCTGCAGAGAGGGGGCAGTCACAAAAGACAAAAAAGAGACAAGTCACAAAGTCCTCCGTTGTTACAGATCAGAAGTGGAAAGATGCACGAAAACACATTTTGCAGATGGACAGAAAACCTGGTGATGGAGAATGGATTTGCGATAGAAGTTGAAGTTTTAAACAACGTTTTAACAGCGGAAATGAGACCGTTGAGTCCAAAATAAAGTATGAAAGTGTGGGGAAGGAAAACAGCGACACAGGGGCAGCATGGGGAGAAGTGTCCGTACACATAAAGACACTGAGATCAATACTTCTGACTCAAATACTTCTTCAACACCTTTATTAGAACTTTCAAGGGTTTATTCTCCTACATATTCTCTTATTTTGATCGTATACTGACTAAATCAGGACAAACACCACATGACTGCACCTTGACAGACTGAGCAGGACACAAGCCCAAAGGAAACCAGCTCATTCCACACTGCAGGTCCTTACTTGTTCCCTACTCTGTGAAGGGATTTTTACTTCTTTAGGTATTTTTCCTTATTAGGTCTTGTTGTACTAGACCACCTCTCCACACAGGCCACACTCAACTTAACTGACTTAACTTGTCACAACTATGGTCTTTACTGATTTAACACAGGGACCCGTTTGATACCAGGTCTCTGTGCCCCCCCCTCAATGTCACTGACCTGCATCTGCTCAACAAAGACATCAGAAGATAAGATGCAGTGACCAACCAGCCGAGGAGTAAACAGTGTCTCAGTGTCTAATGGTCACTTAGTTACATGTGGAACAGAACACAAGTAATCTAAAGTAAAATGTAGGTATTAAAACACTATAAAAATGTAAAACATATATGCAGGTGATCCGATAAACCTACAGTCTATTCCCATTAGAGTCTATCTGGGTTTAAATACATCCCACCTGAGGCAACCTTCAGATTGTGAATTACATTTGTTATCTTGTTTATTGCTCATCACTTTTCTCCTTGATGCATCAAGCTTCAATAAACCCTGCAAACACTTGGACATTGAAACAAGAAATGTAATAATTATCTAAACCTAGATATCATCAGGGGGTTGAAATATTCAGCCAAAACAAAAACTGAACAGACGTCAGGTTGCAACGTCATCATCGTCTCAACGTGCATTGAATTTCAGACAATAACTGTATTACGTAATATGAAAACTTGCTTTTAGGTTGCATTTATTACTGTTAGGGCATGAATTTGTGCTTATTAACCTTTAAATGTTTTGCCAGTCTGGTTGTTTTGTGATTTAGCTGCAACCTGCACATTGGTTCAACCAGTGTCATGTGAGAGGTTGAGCCATAAACCTGCTATTAACCCCTGTGTTGATGAAATGTCAGCAAGGAATGCTTCTGCTTAAGACATCTGAAGATCTCCCAAAAACTCACAACGTTCCCTCCACACCCATCTCTGCTTGTGGACAACCCTCCCTTCTTTGATTTATCTTCTCCATCATTTAAAATCACCCTTTCTTCCTGTCAGACTATTACCAGCTAAATGAAATCCACAGCCCTCCTGCCCCATTCTGGCTCTGTCGGCTTTTTCTCCGACTTGACTTTCCTTTCTCAAATCTCTGGTTTCTGTCTTTGGTTATTTTTGCACTGTGCGCTTATATTTCCCTCTGCTTCGTATTCATCTGCTTGAATGTTTGTGTGTGCCTATTCTGGCGAGGCCCATGTTTGGCACGGCTTAACAATTAGCTCCATGCTTCTGCCATTTTGTCAGTCCTTCCCATCTGTACTGTCATGCATGTCGATGCATATTTAATAACTTCCTGAGATGGCATCGGAAAGGACTCAGGTTACAGCTGTACACCTCAGACCAAAAAAACCCCCCCCAGCTCAACATATTTCACCCCATCTTACTTTGATTGATCTATAATATTAGTATTTATTACCCATGTATTTGAAGGTTTGTCCTTGAATCTGTAAATGACTGACTGATGCCTCAAGTTTTCATTTCCAACCAATTAAATATTCCACTGATGTTTTATTTTCTCCAAAACAACCATAGAAATAATTAGATTTTATTCATCAACCAGGACTCTAAGTGTGGGCAATCCTACCAGCTTATTGATTTACATCTTTCCAAACAGGGTTTTAAAATACTGCACAAAAGAAATACAGTTAAGATTCAGAGACTAGTATTTGTAATCTACACTAACTGTTTAAAGATCAACGACTCTTCTGGATAAAACTATCCAAGCTATCGGAAACTATCTTGCTCAGCGAATGAATTGGAGAGAACGGCGAGGAGCAGGTAAGCCTACAAGCAGTCGGTAGAGGGGGAGAAGAGCTACAACAGTGTTGTAAAAGCAGGAGGACTACAGGTTGGTCTGAAAACAACCCCAAACCAGCTACCCTTTGTTTGAACAAAACCAAAGTCCTTGTGGACTGAATAGGTTACTAATATGACCTTGACTTATTCCTCTACATGATAGAACATCTCCATCCATCCTTATTATGCGTTTACACCTATCCAGTTGTCAGGGGAACATTAATAGCCTCAGTGAAGGGAAGTGGTTTGGGGATGTTTTCAGACCAGGCTCTCACCTGACCAAAGAAGTCTGGGAGCTGAGGAAAACAGAAAAATGCCCTTTACAAACCTCTATATCTATGATTAACCTTAACCCACGTCTGATCTAATCCACCAGTCTGTGCAATGTCAGGACAGGAGAAAGAAAATCCCAGTGATGGTGTGTGCAGTAAATGGATGATCCTAGTTCTTACTGTAAAGCTCTAAATTGGTATTTTCTGGACAGGAACTACATATGGAACCTGAATAAAAAACCACAATGGGCAAGCTTTAGTTTTCATCCCTGTTCTTTGGCATTGCACAGAGCAACACCCATCCGCAGTAAAAAAGCGCCAGCACCACACAGAGCAAATAAAGAGGGTTATACCAGGTGGGGGTTTTCATCCGGTCCACTAAGGTTCCGATTCTCATTCAGATGCAACAAAACACCCTTAATGGACTTTTTCTGAACACAGCATGGACAAAATGTGTTAACATAGTGTAATTACACTGTCTTAGCAATTAGAAATTATTGTTTTTTTTATCCTTGTTTGAGGGAATTCCACAGGTTTCATCAGAGTTCAGTGTTTACACTTACACTATGCACACAGAGTGAGTCTCAGCTATATGACATTAAAGCGTTTCATGATTTTCTTGATATATCAGAATCCAAGGCTGGCTATGTGGAACAGATTTTGTTTTCATTACCTGGATTCCTGGCTGTTCCCAGAAAAGAGGAATGGACCCACGGATCTGTATGAAGGAGGACACTCTGTCATCCAGGAAAATAACCTGTGATAGAGAAAAGGAAAGAGGGGTCAGGTTTATTTACGACGTGACAAAACATCTTTTCGTAGAAAAGAAATCACTAATTTGAACAGTTGGGATACAAAAAAACCCCACATAGCTTGTAATAAAAATATATGAATCTTGAAACCAACACAACTAACCACCTAACCAAAGAAAAAAGAAAGTGACAGCAGACTAAAAACCATAGGGAAGTGGCAACATGTGAATTCCTCTATGAGAAGAAAACACATCACAAAGGTTAACCAACCTTCAGCACCTCACAAAACAATGCAATCCAACACAAAAACCCTGCAACAGCTGCCACAGTTGCGAAGCTTATAATGTTAATTTTCTATTCAGTATTGACACTGAACCTGTGGTAGTTATTTAAAAACACAAATTTTGGAGAGTTGTGCTATATTACACTGAATTGTGATCGTAGTAGTTTCAGTTACTGCACCCCACCTGCAGCTTCCTGTTACTTTGCTCAAACAGGAACTTCAAAAAGGGAAAATGTGAGTGACTTATTTAGTCATTTTCCACAAAGAGTAGAAATGTGAGCTTTCATAGCCACATAAACACGTCTTAGGCTAAAAAAAAAATACTGACTGATGGTATTGTTGACAATGCACCTATAATTATAATTGCTAAACAAAATTAATTTACAGTGATGGTACACGTTGTTAGAGCGAGGCTGTTTCCCCACAAGACATCCACCAGATTTGCTCCTGACCAGTCAATAGATAACCAGTATTTAAATAGAGTGTATCAACCAAGGTCATGGGACTCGATGAACAAATGCATACGATACATTATGTAAACATTAAACTGCCTGAAGCTTTTCAGTGTGTTTGTCACTGTCTCCTGCTCTGTGTTCTGTTTGTCCTGCTCTGATTGGCACTGGATGAACAAAGAAAATACCAACTATAATCTACTAAACCTATTGGCACTGCTGCATCGAAGGGATTTATTACCACCAGAGACACCTAATAAAACAGTACAAGGTCTTATTCACCTGTTCAGTCTCCACAAAATTGGCGACCTGTCCATCGTCGTTTGTTCCCCGGACATTAAATCGCGTGCCGGCTCGCTCTGAGCTGAGGCGGGAGAAGATGCAGGCCTTGGCCTGTTTGTGACCTGCATAGATGGTCCTGATCTCCACACCGCCGCACATCAGCCTCAACAGCCAGTCCTCACAGTTTACTCCGTAATGTTTCAGGTGCAGGTGAAGAGACTGGTTCCTTTTGATTCATAAAGAGAGAAATCAACAGTGAAACACACAAACAAATTCAGTGTGAACTGTTCATTTTCACACCTTAGCTGCAAATCCCACAACCCCCACGTCACACTTTCAGAAGAATTCACCACAAATGGAAGACTGGGCAAATTGCAGAACGAGTATTTCTTTCATATCTACAGCTTTTGGTATTTTACAAGTCAAATGCTTGCCTGATCGTCTCAAAAATACTGTTACTCTGAAACATTAATCAATTCACGCGCTTACCAAAAGAAGCGGTTGTCTGTAGTATCTTCTAGGATCCTGCGATGTGCATTGAGACTCAGGTCCAAACTGACTCCAGTGGAAGACCAAGCAAAGTAGAAGTGTCCTGAGTTCAGGACCTTTCGCACCTCAGCGATCCGGTCCTCGTCTCCTGGATCATTCTTCAGTGATATAAAGTCTGTCTGTGTGACCCTGAAAACCTCAGAGTCCTGCACCTTCCCCACAGAGCTACATCCTGTCACCACCACCAGACTGTGGAGCATGGAGTCCCCTGCAGAAGTAAGGTGGAGCATCAGTTTAACCCCTAATGCATTAAAAATACAATCAAACCTTAAAGACAAGAAACAATAGTGATTTTCACAAAATCCCCGGCCAGTCAAATCTCAGCCATCTATGAGACTATGAGCTTTAATCTTTCACACAGCTTTTTCAATGTTGTGATAACAAGAGACTTCAAGGTCACGTGGAGGACAGCTTATGAGTAACCAGTGACAAGCCTTCGCAGTCATACATGAACCTAGGGGTCAAATCCGGGACCAGACCCAGAACGTTTCTGAGGCAACAAGAGGCAAAACATAGAGAAGATGACTCTGCAGCTTACCCAAGTTTAGGCGGAGGACGCCCAGGATTCCATAGGCGTCAACTATCTTGCTGTAGGTACTTTTAATGGCCTCTTTCTCTGCTGCCGCTAAAAGGTAAACAAAAGTGACACATTATTAGAAAAATCACGGTAGAGTTCTTCCTGAAAGTCGAAGCTAAATGAAACCTGGGACCTAATCATAACACCAGAGTTACATCTTATCACACATGACAATCAGACAAGATGCCTTACACAGAACAGCGACGGCCCCCGATTCAAACATGAGACATTCTTCCCTGGTCCTTGTTTCCACTAGGACACTGTAAGGGGGCGGGTCCAGCTTGTGGTAAATGCGATATCCCTTGCTGAAAGCCATTGTTGATTCAGGATGAAAAAACCTATGTTATGACCTGGAAACCAAAAAACAATAAACGACAGCAGATCAGACAGGAGACAATCAAATCAGACACAACATCTGTAACATGATGGGGAGGAGACCAAAGAAGTGATTATAGGGTGTTTATAGAGTTGTCATGGGGCTGGGCGATAAAACCATAACAATAATCATTGCAGTAACATTGTTAAAAGGTTTTGTTGTTTGTCATAAAGAGTTTAAAACCACAAACTTCACTCGAGAGCAAAAAAAAGAGACAAATCTGAAGCTCAAACATCTTAAAACTCAAAAGAAACAACAATTTTAAGAACTAAACCTTGTTTAGATATTTGCTATAGGATTAATGCTTTATTATTGTCCTATTAATAATAATAGTGATGATTATGATTGTTATTGTTGTTGTTTGAAATTTAGATTTGATATTGCCTAGTATGAATTTATTTATCTTTATATTCAAGATATTACAGTTTTAATCAGATGCAAAGATATACAAAAATAAAGTCCCTTCACTTGCACATCACTCTTACTGCAGTTTACACATTTGGGGTTTTATTTCATTTGTTTTAATGAATAATAACGAATCGTGCAGCTAATAGGAAATCAGTTTCGTCTGGCCCAACACGGTGGGTGAGAGAAAACTAAAAAAAAATTGCGAAATCAATTTCGATTGCGGAAGTCGCGACGCACACCACGAATGAATCTTAATAATTTAAAAAAGTGAATATCGCAGGTGAGCAGCTGGAGCTCAGCGGGCGACGGACGTTCCTTAGGCCGGGGAACATCATCCATCCTGGCACCGACAGTCACGACTTCCCCCGCCGCAGCTCCCGCTCACCTTCTACCCGCCTGCCCGGCTCTGACGCTGGGCGGAGAGAGACGAGACACTCCGCTGCGACGACGACCCGGTGACACAGCGAAAGCAGCTTGCGGTGTATTTAACGTTAGCTGGAAAACGTTAGCTAAGCTAGCTACGTTAATCACAGGGACGGCTAACGCTCGCTAGCTTGTGTTGACGGTCGGTACCAACCTGCACGTCCGGGAACATAAACTCCTCACGTTCCGGGATGAATACGTCTAATACACGCGGACATTTATAAACACATGAACACGTGCACGCGTTTTTTTTACCAGGTTTATCGCACAGTTGCGTGTTGGGTTTAAATCACAGGAAGGTGGAGATGATGGACGCCTCCTTACCGTCTCCCCCCGCCGGGTTGGTTGTGACTCCGCCGCTGTCACAACAAAATCCCTCCCGGTGTGCTGGGGCCTAATGGTACATTCCGACGCAAGGCACGCCCACCTGACGTTACCGTAATATTTATTTATTTATAAGTTTGTTTCATTCATGGACCAGACAAAACAATTCAAATGCAAACACCACATATTTCAAATCTTGAATGAAAAGGAGCAGAAGAAAGAATAATCTTATAGAATCTGCGCCTCTTTAACAACTCATTGTCATTGTTGTGTTTTTATGTTCATATATACACACCTTTGCATATATATTTATATTCATACTTGTACATATTAGTTAAATGTTTGCTTAACCTTGTTCTGCTTTGTTATCCTTGTTTTTTTGGTTTATTTGTCTATTTCTGTACATTGAGAGCAACGGAAAAAACTGAGTCAAATTCCTTGTATCTGTACGCATACATGGCCAATAAAGCTGATTCTGATTCCAAATTACATCCCTCTATTAGGGTTAAGTTATATTTCATTTTTTACCATTCAAAGAAACTCACAAAATGATTTACCTGACACAAAAAACAAACCAGAACAAAACTTAATTAACCCTTTAAAGGTTCAGTGTGTAGAATTTAGTGACATCTAGTGGTGAAGTTGCACGTTGCAGCGGAATACCCCTCAACTCATGATGTAAATATAAAGTATTTAAATATAAAGGGCCCATTCTAGGGTTAAGAAAACAACAATTCATACAATTTAGATGAAACACACTAGTGAAAAGATCAGAAGGATTATTTTATATAAAATTTCTGCCATTGGATCTAAATCTTACACACTGGACAGTGCGATGTATTAAAATTACTTTAATATTCAGAATCACAATCAGATGTGGGTTTTATTGTCCAGCAGGTTTACACCTACAAGGAATTTGCTGTGGTCTATCTTTGCAAGAATAAATATAAGAAATATATAAAAATAGTAAAAAAAATAAATAAAAAATACTGTAAAAATACTATAAGCACCAGGGACTTTGAAATACTTTGTAGATCAACACTAGAGACTGGAATGAGTAAAGTACAGTTAGTCCGTTATGTGCAGTCCGTTATGTGCAGTCCAGTCATAGGGTCCCGGCCCTTTCTGATGAGCTAGTGTTAACATTTTACCAGTTTCATTTCACAATTACACGTTTCATTTGCGTTTTGTTTTTAGGACAGTGCGATAGAGGCTTGATGAATGTCTCCTTAACATTTCTCCCTGCCTGGTTGTGACTCATATTCTGCTGCTGTTTCAACAAATCCCCCCCAGCGTGCAAGTATAATGGTACATCCCGACCTCCCGACGCAAGGCACGCAGGCGTGATGGTACCGTAATACTTAGTAAAGTGACGGCGCACGCTTTTATATAAGGATAACTGACGCGTTTATATCGCACAAATAATTCACATCTTCAGGTAAAACTAATAAAAACAACCGTTACGTGTGATTTGATTCGATGTTAATAATAAAAAAAAACGGTCGCGTTTTGGTGTCAGAAAATGCACACGTCCGGCTTTTTTAGTGAGTGACAGTTCCTCTGGGCGAATGAACGCACTTCTCTAAACACTGCTCCAATCACAATGCGCGAGGGGCGGGGCTTGTAGCCTTCACAACAACTTCGTCCACCGATACAACAGAAGGTCTGAGACCGAGCTGCTGCGATGACCTGCTGACTGGAAATTAAAGGTTAAAACATGATCCCGACCATCATCTGAAAGGTAGGTGGCTTCTGCATGTTCCTATCAGCAGCTTGTTATAAAACAAACTCAAGGTTAAAGGGTAAATATTGATCTAAACCTGCAGACCCGGTGTTCCAGTTCGACTGGTGATTTGTTGTCTTTATTCCAGATGCTGTCGGTCGGTTGCAGACTCGGTCGTACATTCGTCTCTTTCCCAAAACGCCTGTGTCATTATTTTTCTTTTTTCCTTTATAAACAAACGTAAAGTTTGTATTTCTACATCACTATTACACACATGGGTCAAACATGACCCAAACAGTATGTATTAACTACGGATCACCTACCATTCATCTCACACAGCTGCTTTTGCACATCTGATGCATGCAAGTCTTATTTTACAATCCGTTCCTAGTGAGAATAAGAAATATGTACAACACTAACTAGCTGTTAGCTAGCTAGCTTCTTTTGTGGCTAGCTAACCATAGCTAGATCAACATAATAAAACTCGAAATATAACAGTGTAAACTTAATAGACAGATTGATGCATTTGAAAATATGCTTTTGATTTTCTTTATCCAGAGTGTTAGGCTGGTCGCAGTCATCTCAGACTTACGGTTGGTAAGCTGCTTAGGTTAACTTGTTCATAAAGATGCTGTATGAAGAACAGGATGAGGACAATGAGGAGGCAATTCTTGCTCTTGATTCTGAGTCTGAAATGTCTGATGCCGAGGACCTAGACCTTGTTCCACAGGATCCAGCTGAAGTTGTGGGTGTGTCTTGGAATCCAGCTCTCCTAAATGGAGAAGGCTCCTTTGTTGACATAGATGTAGAAGATGAGTCTTCTATGTCATCTAAGAAGACTTCTCCTAAATGAAGAAGGAAGAATTAGCTATAAATGAATAATGCAAAGAAAGCACCAAGCCATGCATGAAATAACACAGGATATGAATATGGGTGATTTTTGACCCATGTCGTGCATTAGAAGGGGTTTGCAATAAAAGCATGTTCACCAACTTTACTCACTAAACAGCGCACGAGCTTCCACCTCGTTGATGTGAGGGATGTTTTCTGAGGACACGTGTTGGTGTGTGCGCATTGTAATGATCACCAGCGTCAAACGGAGGCACTTTGCGTGGAGCTGGCCACGCGTCTTTATTCTTAAGCGCACCAAACATCTCCGCGGCTCGGTGGCGTGATGAGATCGTCATCAGTTCATCGTTCATGTTTTTTTTTACACTTTATTCATTTTTTCAACCATATGATTTATATTGCTGTCTCAACGTGATGCGGACACATGACATTAACTCGTGAAGGGTTAGGGTTTGATCTTTATTTCAACGACACCTTCAGTGTTATCACCGCACTAAATAAAGACACAGGCGCTTTGGGAAAATGACGAATCTGCGACCGACCGACAACATCTGGAATAATGACAACCGTCTTATTTTGCACTTAATATATCAAATAATCAGATCACGCTGGATCGATATGTGGAGCACATGGCCATATTGATAACCCTCAACAGGCAAAAACAACCAAAACGGATATTTGTACTGCTTGTGTACTACCTTGTGTTTGGAGTTACATCGGTTTACTTCGCACATTGTACCTGACAGAAGTTTGAAAGGTTGCGACAACAGAGAAAAAAGTATTGATTATAGTGTATTGATTATATTATTGTTTAAAATCCTACAATAATCAATTTCACTAAAGTGTCATACAAAAATTGCAATATCTTTTATCCATATGGTTTCTATCTGCTCACATGTGCACATTATCTGTACCCTATTGTCTGTGGTTCAAATAACAGTGACACACACCAAATTACAAAAACATCACATTTATACATGATCATGTGCAAGGACAACACAAAAAGACACACAGAAGCAAAATAAATAGAAAACCAAGTGTGTTTAAATGACCACATATAGATTATTGGCATATTTCATCAGTGGATCCCATGTTTTGTGAAATGTTCTAATGGAGCCGTTAAGGGTGCGCCAGCTTGATGTTCTGCATCACGTATCTGATCCATTAGTTGCTGGAGGAGTCACATCTTTCTATTTAAGCAAGAGTGAGCATCTAGCTAGTAATGAGGAGAATGCAATGATCTTCTGTAAGAAATTAGACGTCATTTGTAAACATATTCTCTGATTATTTTTTCCAGGGAATATTGCATCAAGTCCAAAATGAAGGGTCTCTTCCTCGTCGAGCCCGTGGTGGCTCTGTACGCCTTCTCCAGTTTTCTCATATATCCCCTCATGCAGCAGTATGTGTACCGGAGGCTCTGGGAGGACCTGACCAACACCACCTACCCCACCTCGGACAACACCTCCAGATGTGCAGACAACAGCAGCAACCATTCCAGTTTTAACGAGGTTAGACATGAAGCAAAAGAATACATTAAAGCAACTCAAGTAGGAAGGAGTCTTCTAAATTACATTTCTTACCATTTAAAACATACTTACATCTTGTTGTGGATTTAATATGATCAATATCACAGATAAACCCTGAGTCTTTGCTCTGTCATGGGTTCTTTGTGTCCATTAAATAACCTGCAGCTCAACAGACAGCACAGGTGTAGTCTGCTCTGCCTTCAGCTACAGTTTGCATTTCAGCAAATATCGGTGTCTGTGTCAATCTTCAACCAACTGTCATGACACAGCAGACTTCTTCCTGTATAACCTGTTGAGATCCCCTCTTATAATACTGCTCCAGGTAGTACGATCTTATACAGCTTCAGTATCATGAAGTAATATGCAAGGGGAAGTTTACTGTTACTACCCTATGCTTGCCCGTATCAAAAGAAAGAGGAAACAGAACAGAGAAGTGAGCCACTTTCTACACCTGTTAAACAAATCGTCAACCGAATTTAATTCATGACGTTAAATTGCCAATATCTCTCTTACATGTGTGCTAGTTTAAGGATAGTTTGTTATTTTGCTTTCTAAGACCTGCTGTTTACTTTACCACCCTAACCCCCCTATTCTTTATCTTTAACCATTGTTTCTGTGTTTTCAGGAGGTACAAAGACAGGCATCTCTCTTCACCCTTTACACGGAGCTCTTCTCCACGATCCCCTCTATGGTCGTCACTCTCATGCTCGTGGCCTACAGCGACCGGGGAGGACGTAAGATCCCCATAATCATGCCTCTGATCGGCACGTTGATCTACACCCTGGCCTTCCTGACCGTGTCCTACTTTGAGCTCAACATTTACCTGCTCATCGGCTCCTCGCTTCTCAGCTCTCTGTTTGGCGGCTTGGGCACGTTCCTGGGGGGCTGCTTCGCCTACGTGGCCGACCTGTGTGAGGACGGTCATCAGAAGACGCTGCGCATGGCTGGACTGGATATGATGATTGGCCTGTTGGCAGGAGTGGCTTCGATATCGACGGGCTACTTCCTGAGAGCTGCAGGCTTTAACTGGCCTTTCTTTACCTCTGCGTTGATTCAGATTTTGATCCTCCTCTATGCAATTTTCATCCTGGAGGAGACTGTGAAGAAGCCCCCGGCTGATGCTGTCATTCAGGAGGGGCCCCCCCGGCGCTCAGCCCTGAAACAGATGACCTACGGGGTCTATGAGATGTTTACAGGGGCCAGCCGCAGGTGTAAAACTGTTTTGGCCCTCCTGATGCTCATCTTCACCAGCTTCTCCTTTGCTTATGTGGGGGGGATCTCCTTGATGACGCTGTACACGCTCAACGAACCACTGTGCTGGACTGAGATTCTGATTGGCTACGGCTCAGCCCTGTCCACCACTGTGTTCCTGGTCAGTTTTGGAGGAGTGTTTGTGTTCACGTACTGTGGCGTACCGCAGCTGGTCATTGTCCTGCTGGGGATCCTGTCCGTCGTGACAGGCATGGTCCTGGTGGCGTTTACTAAGACCACTGTAATGATGTTCATAGGTGAGAAAAAAGTCCACACTATAACTGTGTTGCTTATAATGTACAATAGGTTTGAATCTCCCTTTCAGTGGCTGTCAGTTGTTTACAAGATCAAATATTTGTCTAACCTGAATAACAAGCTGCTGCTGGTTTAACTCATGCTTTCCTTCTTTCAGAGAAGTTCAGTAATAGTTTCATGAGGCCAAACAAATAGTTTCACCTTGTACTGTGTGTCAGATATCGAAAATAATTTTGTTAAAACATGCACTGGTTTAATAACTAGCTAAAAGGCCTTAGGTTATGTTTATGTACCTTTTCAAATTACAGAAAACTATACAAAAGTTGTAGAAATGGCATTAAAGTCACAGTCTCTTGTGAACTGTATTGCATTGTAAACTGATTAGACCCACGATCAAGGCTTTGTTTATTTGAAGTGTCATTTGAGAGGACATCCAGCTGTAAACATTACAAAGCTCTGCACAAACATAACTTTAAGTAACTCAGCAGTATAAATTAGAAATAAAAAAACAATGAAGTGTATATTTATATGTTGTTACTTGCATCACAATGAGTAATATAACGTGTGTCTTGTGCTCTGTTGAACCACAGTGAAGGTGCCAATGCTTCTGTCTATCATGCCTTTCCCGGTTATGCGCTCGATGATGTCAAAGCTCATCTCAAAGTCTGAGCAGGGTGAGTGGGTTTAGAGTGTTTCATGAGCCGCTGCACCGTGTGCGCGTGTGCGTGCGTGTGCGTGCGTGTGTGTGTGTGTTCTCCAGAGTCCAAAGTTCCTTTAACAACACTTATAGTTTAAAGTGTTATCTTGAAAATGTACTTGTGGATTTAAGGCACTGCACGTTGTTATTCACCCTGTCACCTCTTTGAGGTACTTTTTCTAATCCCCTGTGTCTTTTTCCCTACAGGGGCCTTGTTTGCGTTACTCTCCTTTCTGGAGAATATGACCAACAACGTATCAGGCGCAGTCTTCAACAGTGTCTATGCAGCTACGGTGGCGTGGTTCCCTGGCTTCATCTTCCTGCTGTCTGCAGTACTCTGTGTTATTCCTTTGTCTGTCCTAGGGTGAGTTCATTACACAGCATTAAAGGATCGCACCAGCAAATAAGGAAATATTACACAATCAAACTGCAAATTGACAAAGTCGTTCTCCCATTGTACCAGGCCAATTCATTACAATTCCCTCATTGTCTTTGTCCAAGTTGCAACATCTTTCAAGGAGGAATCAATCTCCATTTTCAAAACTCTCCTGTATTCATAGAACTACATTTAGTTGAACTTGTTGGTCTTGTTGCTGCCCCTCGCCTACAGATTCATCATATTCACATGTAGAATCTGTTTCTACAGAGTCGTCAACACAAGTTAACACTGAACTAATGTGAAGTGACAACATTTCCTCATGTCTGCCACAAGGTGTTCAGCGAGTCTTGTTTAATCAGTTAATGACCCGTTCATGCTGGACACGCTTCAGGTGGAGGAGCACAAACACCTGTTGTTTTCTGCTGAGTCAGCTGGTTTTACTTCACCAGAAAAGAGAAATGCTTTGTCTGATTTAGACACGAAGAAACCAAAAAACCTTCTCACTTCCTCATTCATCACATGCAACTTCCCCCTCCAACAATATGGTGACGTGAATCTTTGTACCTCATGCCTTAAACTTTGCCTTTGCATTCAAACACAACCAATACTGAAAGACGATAAAAGGACATTTACTTGTTTTTCACTGTGTTCGCTCATTCGATCAGTTCCACTTGACTTGATAAAGTAGAACTGCTGAGTCAGTCGGGGGATGTTGACATGACTGAATCTGCCTCGGTCCCGTGCACCGCCTCTTCTGTTTCATAACGAGTGGTGACAGAATAACAAAGCCACCGGTTCAGCGAACTCAGGCCAGAATGAGCCGCACATAATTATCCTCCTTCTCAACTGTTTTTGTCAAACTTTGCAAGTAAACTCCTCTGTTTGTTACTTAAATAACGCATAAATAATTTGTTCTCTTATAAATCAAGTTGTTGAAGCCATTTTCAAGATCATTATTCTATTTAAAGCAATAGATATCTGTAATGATATGATTCCACAAAACGGAAATGCACCTTGTGCAGTTTGAGTAAGTCACATATTACTTCCTCCACCAGGGAGGTTATATATATTTTTCCTGTCCACTGGTTTGTTTGTCAGCAGAATTGTGCAAAAACTACCGATTGAATTTGGTGGTAGGATTGAAAATAGGCCAAGAAAGAACCCCAATAAAGTTTTGGCACAGATTTGCCAAAAATTCCACTATCTTTAACGTTGCAAGATGGGAAATGTTTGACATTTTGCATTTTGATTGAATTTAAATAGACTGTTTTTAGCCTTTGAGGATATATTCGCTCCAATGTTCCGGTTGGGGCCTGTTGTAACATTTGATCCGTTATTGACTTTAATAGATGACTTTAGTCTATGTGTGCTGGGAATGTCTCAACAGTTGCCAGGTTTAATTGGAATCAGCAGAGACATTTTTACCTGTGTTTCCTTGTTACAGTGTGGTGGCTGTGATCGGAGTGGATGTTTCCAAAGAGGTCAAAGAGGTGAAAGAGGACAAAGACCCTGAAACACTTTCTGAAGATCAGAACGACAACACTCCTCTTCTCAGCTGAACCTCACGGACCGACAAAATCTCACCAGCACTTTGTTTGTTTTACGTTCAGCCCTTTAGACAAAGCTTTGTTTTCCAAAATTACCTCAATGACTCTTGTTTCCAGTTTGAAATGGTAATAATGCAGGTTTCAGATCCATCTCTTTGGTTTTGAAACTTAAATATTACGTGGATACAACAGGGAGTTGTAGCCAAACAGGTTCTGTAGCAGGTATTTCTTTTGTAACAAGAACATTGTTGATCAGACGCTTGATCAAGATGGTAGCATGAATAGGATATTAAGCACTTTGGTGAAGTACTTTGGGATTATTAAGGTCAGTTCACTCAAGGTTTTGAACTTGGAGTAGTGTCTGAGCCTTATTTATAATTCAAAATGACCTGAGTGTGACATTTATAATATATCCACAAGGATTTCACGTTTCCTCATTGAGTTTTACAGTGTGATAAGATTTGCAGTTCATGTGTCAAAAAGGAAACTATGCAATGCGACACAGGCTTGTTTACGATTGTGATGCATTTTGAATACCCACATTAAGTGGCGTAAAAATAAACAATGATTGCATACATATCTGAACAAGATAGAATATATAATAGCTAATTAAAAACTGTGACGTTAGTAAACCACAGAGCGATGCAAGGGTCTTTAAACTGCTCTAAAACAGAGTGAGAGCTGGGGATGAATAGAAGTAGACATGCAGGGAATTTCTTTTTATCGCAATAACCGCACAAATGGTAAAAGTCTGCGTGTAATGTTCGTTTTCATTCCAAATGTTGTATCACAGAGGTGTGATTGGAAATATGGGATGTCGTTGTTGTTTTTTTTTATCTCGTTAGTGCAAATCATTCAGTAAATCAAACGACAGATGTTTTGCCTTTTCTTTGCAAGACTCAGACTTTTCTGCAGGGAGACATTTATCTTTATATGATATTAAGTCATGCAGTCCAACGGGGAATTTAATTGAACCAATAAAAAGTGGAATATTTAAAGTTTGATGTGAGTCTTAAAAACTTGTCACACATTCAGAAGTGTATAAGATTTAACAAGCCCCACACTGGCAATCAAGAGCACCATCGCAGATCAAACGCACAGTTGTACTCATTTTTGAAATTTGTTCTGTGATTCAACCAAAAGTGAAGAAAGTTTGAATTAAGTCCAGTTTCTAACACAAATATATTTCACCGTTAAAGAAATTAACGTTTCTCTCTCATCACAGCCTCGTCTTTGAGCAGCTGCAGAGAATAATGTTCTCATGCAGTGAAGGGAATTGTACTTTTGAGCGAAGATATGTCACAATAAACCATTTGACACCAATTAGTGCCCATTTTCCTTGTATGTCTGTAAAGTTGTGTGTTTAAATTTGTATCCTGGGTCACGGTACCACTGTGTTTTAACAGATCTGTAAAGGAAAGGGAATGGACCGACTCAAATTCCCCTGCAGGTCTGGAACAGAGACGCTGTCTTTCTCTATTTTGGCCACTTGATGTCACTCCGGGTTCAGGAAAACGGGAACGTTGGCCTTCATACCCGTGGATCATCATCAGCCAAAACCTTCCACTTACAGTACTCTGTATTCTATTTCACTTTAGGGTTAAGGTCTGTTTTTTCATCTCTTGTGTTCTCCTCTCAATATATATATATATATATGCTTACATTCCTTTTCATTATACACGCTGAAGTGTGAATTGTACGTTTAGATAAACCCACAGCCTCACACTGATTGGACGTTTCATAGGTAAAGGAAATTAAATGAATCTTCCTGAGAAGACGATGGAGAAATGGGTGGAGCCATCAATGTTTGTTTCTATCTGTAGACAAATCCCTAATGCTTTCCATTATTTCTGTTACAAGTCTGATTTCTAGTAATCAGACGGTGAAATTAGCTGATTGTGTCTTTAACTGCGCTCATGTGTGAGTGGACGGTGAATTGACAGTTGCTGAGTCATTTGCCCCAGAAAGTTGATCAAAGTCAGAGAGGATTAAAGAAACTAGAGCAGATGAAGAATGATGCTCCGATATCCACAAATAGCAGTGATAACATGTTCCTGATAAAAGCGGATGAATTAATTTTGCAAAGTTTCAAAGAGAAAACATGGTGATGATAAAATAAGCAATGGATTTTTACAAATTAGCTTAGTCTCTTGACCAAATGAAGATATTAGATAATGTGTGATATGCTTGAGGTAATTAATGAAATGTGCTATGAAGCGTTGAATTAAGTATTTAGATCCTTTAAATTTGTAAAAGTACCAAAACATAAGTCTGAGTGTAAGTATATTCATTGTGTGAAATCTTGTTCTTAACAGCACGAGCGCTATAAAACAAATGTAGTAGAATGAAAATGAAATAATAAAAATGGAAACACTGTAGAGCAACTGTACTCAACTACTCTATCACTCAGATAGTTAAGCTAGGTTTCATTGTATCAAAACACTACACTGCAAAAGAAACAAAGATGGATGACCTTCGAGTTCAGATCCAGTCCATTGAGAGATGCATTACCTTTCAGCAAACTAGGAGAAAGCACAGCACAGTGAAACACGATCATTTGTTTCATTAATTGTGTCATTTTGTAAATATGCGAAGCTATGAGAGCTACAAATACTTGCTAGTAGTTGTAGACCAGTTCTTTCAGTCGGTAGATGCTTTTCCTTTTTTTCTCTCCACTCCTTTAAACCTTAAACATGGCACGTCAGTTTGAATTGGCTTCATCCACGGAAACCCAAATGACGTCTGATCATAATGTGCACTTATTTGATTTCCATCCTCCGCTCTTGAGAAGCGTGACTGCGGCCTGATTGCAAGGTAACGTCGACACTGAACGTGAAGGAGGCCGCAGCGCTGGAGGTTACTTGAGGCAGGGCCTTGGCACCACGCATGAGGTTTCTGGTTAAATTAGAGACGGAGGTGTGGTGAGCACTGACGATATAGTTTGCAAGAGAGAAGACGGTTTCCCCCCAGCGGGGAGGAGGGGGTCGGTGGTGGTGGCTTTTGTATGTCTGGCATGCATGGGGGTCGTGGAGGATTAAAGGGAAACTGGATGGCGGGGCATTGGAGGCAGGGGGATCCGGGGGTCTTTGGCTTCTGGTTTCCAAACTGGCTGACTCAGTGGTGCGATCATCTGCACCGCACATCACATCACATCACCCTGATCTCTGATCTGGCTCCAGTGTAAGTTGTGAGCAGACCTCTCTTTATCTCAGCCCCTGGGAGGAGATAACTCACTACAATATTAAAACCCATTTGTGGTGGTTTTGCGTGACTGAAGCTGAGGAGCGGCTTCCCAGTCTGATCATCTGAGGGCCATCTGATCACATCAGGATCCACTGCAAATTTATCTTCTCTCTCAGCTTTCATGCACCAAACACTCTTGATAGCTCAGGGAGTTAATTACGCTGCACGAATGACAGTTATTATGAATGAGGCTTGATAAGCAAATCATTCCCTACTCTTTATTTACCCAGGAGAGTTTTCTGCTGATCCACAAAAAAAATAAAAAAGTGCCTCGTGCAGATTCATTTATAAACAACTTCTCTGGAACGCTTCCCTAAAGAGACACGTTGACAGCAGTTGAGGTAAAGCAGAACGTTATCAACGCTGCATTTTCCAAGGCAGGTTAGGAACCTCATGGATGCATGTCTGCTTCACTGCACTTTTAATAAGCCTGTACCACAACTGGGAATGTGTGTGTGTGTGTGTGTGTGTGTATCATGCAACAATCCCACACACTTGGAATACCATTTTTTTTCCCTCTGCAAAGGTCACTATGCTCTGTTGGTTTTCTCCTGCTGGCAGCCTGTCGTGTGCTTGTGTGGATGCTGTGTGTGTGTGTGTGTGTGTGTGTGTGTGTGTGTGTGTGTTTTCAGGGCTCTGATCCTCCTCTGCTCTCCACATGCTATCTGTGTGTAGGCCGTGTGATTGCAATTGTGTCTGCTGAGCTGAAAGAGGTCCAGGAGCTCCGTCCCTGACACGTAATTGCTGCCATTCCCCGACGGGCCTTTTCTCCGTGAAGGGTTATAATCACTTATAAGTGCCTTCAACATGCACTTTTTGGATTTTCCAACTTTCTCCTTGTTACTATTCCATGTTTATCTCTCATTTTCATCACGGACATCAACACACCCTCCTACCTGGTTTTGTCCCATCTGGCTTGCGTGGCTTCACATGGTGACCCGCCCCTTCACCAGATGTCTTTTACCACTCCTAACTGCCAATAATGTCTTTTCCCCTGTCGGCCATGCTGCCTCCCTCCTCCACATCCCCCCTTTTATTTTCTCTCCACCACTTCACTTAAAGGGATTGACTGGCTTTCATGATCTGCTTCAAATATAGATCTGCGACCGCCATTATTGGCACACGCCTCGACCACAGACCCCTCTTCTCTCGCTCTCCTTCCCCATCCGTCTCTGTACCAGCCGCGCTCCAGACGCCAGAAGTGGTTTCACAGTCTGATCTCCACCCTGCCTATCTACTGTGTGTGTCTGAAGTGTCCATTTTCTCTATAGCGCGTATGCTTTGAGGGTCGCAGGGATAAGAGGCAGGTTGCCAGTGAATCACAGGGTGTGGGAGGAAGCTGGAGAAAAACCCACGCAGGCACGGGGAGAACATGCAAACTCAACACAGATTCAAACCCAGACACTTCCAGCTGTGAGGCGACAGTGCTAACCACTGCACCACCATGTCGCCACCATAACTTAAATTGACAAAAGCTGACGTTGTGGGGGGGTTAAAAAGGATTCGGATTCAATAAGTGGATTTGAAACTGGGATTATGATGTGATTTGAAATGACAATCAAAGTATACACATTGATTGATGAGGTCACTGTATTGCAGTCTGTGTGACGGCCAGGGACAAATAAACTCACTGTATATGGTCTATCTATCTATCTATCTATCTATCTATCTATCTATCTATCTATATTTTAATATTTAGTTTGATGTTTTTTGTCTGTGTTTTTAGCCCCATATATTTTATAAAGTGTTTGTAACCTTGTTCGGATACTGTAAGTACTAAAGAAATAATAAGAATAATAAGAATAATAAGAATAGCAATAATAATAACAATAATAATAACAATAACCACAATCATAATCATAATAATCATAATATCTTGTCATATTATAATTATTATTTTATTAAATGGTGCCTCTTGGGACCTCAGTGATTACAGCTGTGTCAGAGCTATGTGATTTGCGCAGGGCAGCGTTCATTCTTTAGCCTCGACAGCAGCTGGTCAGTCAATCTTAAAGATTGTCAACCCCCCCCCCCCCCGTCACTGAACCAGTAGCAAAGGAAAGGTCACATGCAGTGACAATCAATACACTGCTCTATGTTTGCCTTGTTCTACCTCAGTGTGTCGGACTAATCAGCTGGATGCCTGGATTGGAAGAGACGGATGTAAAGAACATGGCTTGACTAACACGTATACATGTAGAACATATTAGTCACTGTTTGTCCTCCTAAGGGATTACAAAGAGGGTTAGTTTCATTATTATCCATGATTCCTTTGCAGTTGCCATCAGAAGCTGTTTTCAGACATGACCTCTGTAGGGACTTTCTCCAGAGGTTTCCTATCACACATACACAACACAGCAAGAAAAACACGTCAGACGCCTTCACAACAACACAGAAATCTCAGGTGAGTGAACGCGTCACTTCCGTCCTCTGTCTGCTGCTCCACCTCTGGCCTGACTAATGCGGAGGATTTAGTTGCTGTTGTGAACGTGTACGTGCAGTAAACCTCCCATGGTGTTGTGCATGTGTGAAAAGAAAACTGCAGGAAAACTCCGTAGCCAGTTCTTTGAATTTTACCCGGAGGTGAAGTCTAAAAGACGGTTTCAGACATTTGCGTTCATGACCCCTCCGAAGAATCTCAGGAGGCTCTTTAGAGTTCAGTGCATGTCTGAAATCAACTAGATTATCAAGACTGACAAATTCTTCGAAAAAATTCCTCTGTCCTCTGGTCTCCACTGCCTTTTCCCTGGTATCAATTTCCCCTGAGAAAGGTTTTATTGTCTCTGAGGGTGTATTAGCGGCAACGTGTGTCTTAAGTGGGTTCACACTAATTGCATTTGGTCGGGGCGTGCTCCTAAACACACACACACACACAGACCCAAGCACCCAAACTGACCGAGTGAGGCATCTCTGGTCACATCAGAAGCTCTCCACTCTCAGTCTAACATTACAGGAACCACAGAGCCGGATCGGTGCTTCTGTTTATCCAACCTGGCGAACAGTACGCCAGCAGGTTGTGGAGTGACGAGGCCCAACCCAGGCTTCTGCTCTTCATAATGAGCTCATTTCTTTTACAACCTGCAGGTCACCATGTCTGGTTTTCACCGGTCTATTAATAGACGTTTTTCATTTCAGTTGGTATTAGCACGGATTCTGCAGCGTTCACGGGCACCAGGTTTCTGAGCACAGCCTCGGGATGGAAAACTATATGTGCAAAGAAGTCGGTATGGGCCGTATATCCAGAAATGTAGTTTCCTGTGACATCCATTCTAAGAACACATGATATAAACAATAGTAACAAAATGGCTGCTTCTGTATTAAAGAATTACTTGATTTCTATTTTTATTTTCCACAGTCTGGAAACCTCTTGTCACTGACCCTTCGAATGTTATTGTTTTGTTTTAATTTGTCTGAATTAGTAAATCCCTCAATGTTCAACATTGGACTCAAATGATGCCGGACTGATCTGGACCCAGTTTTAATGAAAGCAGTCATTTGAGACGGATTGTATTTTGTCTGTCGGACCTCTGTCATGAACCTAAACACGAGAGAGGAAGTCTCTTTCCATTCGGTGCAGCAGTAGATGATGGTTGATGGGTTGTGTTTGGGGGTTTGGGGGATGGAGGGGATATTATTATCTTCATCAAGGAGGTTATGTTTGTACCCCTGTCCATTGATTTGTTTGTCTACAGGATTACACAAAAACAACTGAACAGATTTGTGCGGATTCGAAATTTTTTTTTATCACTTGTCTACATTGAAAGCATTTTTCTGCATTTGGGTTTCTTTTTGCAGGGGAAAATGCAGATAATTTAATGGGGGGGGGGGATTTAGGCTTATTAAGGGTGTGGATATCTATAACTGTTTACTATTTAGTGCGGATCAGAATAACAATCAGGAACCATGGACTTTAAATGTGGTTTTATAAGGGGACCGTTGGACCTTGGAGGAGGAATGAGCTCTATTAAGTGCCATTTGTTTTTTGGGTAGTTTGTATGTTTGTGTGCAAGATTGAACCAAAACAACTGAACAGATTTCCTCAGAAATTGGTGGAAGGATGTGGTTTGAATCAAGCAAGAACCCATTAAATTTTAGTGAGGATCAAGGATTTTCTTTTAACCTTTAACAGTGCGTGATCGGGCATTTTCATTCTTGAATCCTGATGAGAATGTAGAAGGCTGATGTCTAAGAGTGTGAGTATGTGCTCTTGTGAGTGGCCCCTCTAGTTGTGACCTTATTCTCAAACAATGACAGGTTTCTCTGAGGGACATCTTGCTGTTGCTGCACTGTCCTTGACATTTCTTTGTTCTAAGTGGGACAGACACCTCCTGGAGTGTGTGAAGCTTTGAAGCAGACGCATGTGCAGAAACAGAAACTCCTCCGACCAGCAGGGAACGTCTCAGGACGCAGATCCTATCCCAAGGGGCTGTTTTGCCCTTATCTTCTGTTCAGAGGCCTCGTCCTCTCTACCAGCTGCCGGGACTTGTTTGTGTCTACTGGAACACTGCTAACATCTGTCCCCTGTCTGCCGCTGATTGATGTCAGTCATGTGAATAATATTGGCAATATCACAAACACACAAGAACACGAACATGTGGGTTTACAGTACAGGGAAAACATGTGCCCGTGAAGACATCTGCCGACAACCAGACGTGTGCACATGATGGCTTTAATGGCTCTTACACCCCGGTCCAAGCTCCTATTTTGGAATATTTGAAATAGCTTCATCCTGATTTGAGCCAGGAAATCTGTGGATCTGTATTTGTATGTACTTTAATGAAGAGAAATACGTCTTTGTTCTGTCATCACGCGGATTACAAACAGGACGAATTCAGACTGTTGTTGAATACTTTAATATAAGCCTGGTGAAATGAAAAGCTGCTGTGGTTGCTGTTGTGGGAATGTCTTACAGTATATATTTCCCAATTTTCTTTTTAACCCATAAACAAAAGCCAAAGTCATGGATTTTCTACTTATTTCACTTGCTGTAAGTGAACCCGTCGCACACTATTGCCACAGCTGTGTGCTCTTTCCTGACATTCAGAGAGTTCATGGTGAACTTCATAAATGATGTTGATAATGATCTGATGTGTGCAGCGTAACGTGAGACGTGCATCCAAAGGCAGGATCATTGAAAAATGATGTATTAATGTACATTAAGTAATGATGCTGTTAAAAAAACCAAACCTTGTTGTTTTAGATACAAACTTACTAACATGGAGATGTTGAAGTGAAAAACTATATTTTTAATGAAATGACACTGCTACACGTCCTGTACACAGTAAAAGTGACTCATTATAAACTATAGTTTTTAGTTGTGAGGCTGTCATGTGTACACAAGTTCCTTTTTTGGAAGAGAAGATAACAGTATGAAAAGTTGTTATTCTGCAAAAAAATATAGAAAACGCCTTCTTTTTAAATGGTGTTTAAATTGTGTCAGCGTTGTTGCCTCAGCCAAGGGGGTTGTGTTTTCACCCCTCTCTGTTTTTGTGGTTAGTTGGTATGAGTTAGTATGATTTGGTAAAAACTACCAGATGGATTACTGCAAAACTTGGAGGAGAGATATGCTCAGTGAAGAATTAGGGGGCGCCTAGACCTCCACTTAAATTCAATGAAGCTTCAATAAATTTCACACACAGTCACCGAGCTTACATTTGGCAGCTTGATTGAAACCCAATTCACAAAATGTAATAATTTCAAAACATTCCACACCTCCCCCAACACATGGTTGCTCCCAGTGACATCACTGCTGATGTCATCAAAGGTATAAATACAGGAAGTGTTTGGGTGCTCCCCTGTTTTGTTCCCGCAACACATGTTGGCAAAGGTGAGGACCAAAGAACTAAACCAATGGAAAACTGAAACACTAAACACCAACTAAATTAAACTGGTTTTAAAATAAATATTATGGTTGAAACAAACAATTGATAAGAAAAGTAAAATAAAATTTATGATGGTTTCTGAAAAGAAGGACGAATGGCGTGTTCTCACCCACTTTGTGCCACTTGGTGTGGGTCCAAATAAAAATCCCGATCCGATGAGTTTAAATGTGGTTTCATAAAGCGACTGTTGTTAAAGTAGTTGCTCTACTGACTGGTACGGCTCGATGTTTAGACTGGCTGCTCGGAAGGAAAATGTTCCTCTGAAACGTCCACATACTCGGGTCGGTTCATTTTGTTGTCACAGGGCTCCCAGTGGATGTACGGTATAGTTTTCAGTTTGTCCACATGAGGCCAAGCTAAAGAGATGCCTGCTGGCGTTTCTCTGACAGGAAACCACCGGACAAATACCAATGTATGTCAGTCTTCCAGCTTTAAGTATGGTCGGAGAGCCGCTTCAACCACTGACACACACACACACATTCCTACATCACCATGGAAGTGGAATTTCCGACTATTTTCATTTTGAAAAAAACCCCCAAAAAGAAATGCATATTTTTACATTACATTATAATTGTGCATGTATTTTTATGTTTTTTAGGGGACCGGTTCCTTCCGTATGCAGCCTGGTAAAAAGTCTCATGAAGTTTAAAAGCCTCGTTTGGGGCTGAGACCCATTTAAACTATACATGTGAGAGAGTCGTTAAGGTCCCTGCTCCAGCCTGCAGAGGCAGTGCTGAGTTTGACCTTTGACACTCATACACCTGCAGGTGCACTCATGGATAAAATCAAATTATATTCATCAGACTTTAGACGTAATTATAGTTTGATTTAAGACGCGACGCAGTGTGGACCTCCAAAATGCCCCCTGCTGGCTCACCAGTCCACTGGTCTGTAATGAGGGGGGCGGGCACTGCTGGATAGGTAGGCTACACACACACACACACACACACACACACACACACACACACACACACACACACACACACACACACACACACACACACACACAGCCTTGTTGCATGTAAGCTTGCATGCAAACACATTTACACTCACACCTTTTCGCAGCCTGCCTCGCTCGTTCCCATAGACTTTAATGTCATATTTGAAGACATAGTATTTCTTCTCTGTCCTTGAAAGAAAAAAAAAAAAATGTTCAGGGTTCTTTCGACTTCCCTGCACCTGGTAATGTAAAAACTCTGCCAAGAGGTTTCCTGGCTTTGGGCTGTTACATGCTAACTGCCACACCAGGGGGTGAAACCAGATGCTTTAAGGAGGAATTCAATCCTTTTCTTCCACCAGTGCTCGCTGATATGTAAATGAGGTCTCTGGATAAAACTGAGGGACCACAATCATAAACTAAAGGTTAAACAATCCTCACAAATGCACAGGATCTAACCTTTATTGGGCTAAATGTTATTGTTTGAAACAATGGTTTGGGTTTTCCTTCAATTACACTGAGAGGTTTTGGCCGTAAACTTGGCTGCTGGTCAGTTTTAGACTTAACATGTGTTGCCATTTTAAAAAGTGAACTTATGTGACCCAAATTATCTGGCCGCGGCCTCTATTATCTTACCAGTACCAGATGCAGTTCTTGCGATAAAGCTCTCACGGTGCTGAGTGTGACGTTAAGCAGGGATCCTGGTTGACCGTCACTTGACCTTATTGATTAGTCCTTCATCAGCCCGGCCTGTTTATATGCACTGTTGATTGTTGCTTTAGGTGGACGGGTTACAAGATGCAGATGCCGACGTCATTTCACCAAAACATGCAGCTCAACCGAACATCACTTGTAATCAATAGATCGGTTTGAACTCTAAGAGAAGAGAAGGGCAGTTTAGCTGGGATAGAAAAGCGCTTCATACCATTAAATGTTTCCGTCCTGACTGCTGCACAATGGTTAGATTTCTAAAATAAGTATTTATAAAATCTGCCAAACTCTACAAAAGAAAGAATAAAACTTTCAGAGCCAGAAACAATAACAATCATGTACAACAAAAAGTCTGATTACAAGCTTGCAGCTTTAAACATATCGTTCTTCTCTGGAATTCGACGGATCATTGCTGTCGAGTTTATCGACACCGACTGGCCCAGTATGTTTGTTTGATCGTTTTGTGTTCTTGACTGGACGGAGATATCTTAGATAATGCAGTTTATATCTCTTTTCTTCGACATATATCTCCATCTTCGCTACTTTGCTTTATACTGTGTACACATGGACGACTTTTACGTGTTTACAAAGGAGGTTTTGTGAATGGACATGACCTTTGAAATTCTCCAGTAAGTCGAGCAGGCAGTTTAGAGTTTGAAACAGTAGTCCAGCTTTGATGAGGTCTGCTACTGCCCTCTGTATTTTAAGAAAAAAACAAGCATGTGCCAAGCAGCCAGCCAGCACATGCACACGCAGCCAACCAGCTCCCAGCACACAACCCAAACACAGATTTTGCAAATTACAGCCTGCACATAGAGCTCTTTAAAAAGCCAACACTTTCTCTGATGCTGTTCAATGGAAAGCAGACCAGCGTGCCTACACACACACACACACACACATATGGGCCATGCATTTGGGCAGAGTGGCCTGAGGTCCGCTGAGGTCAACAGTGTTGCTCTAGGATGTCCTGTTGATGTCACTACAGGGATGAACACGGTGTTAAAGGTGCGGGGGACACAGCCGGAGAAGCTAAGTGACACTTTGATCGTGTCACACAAACGTTACAGTTCACAGATGTCTCCCGAGTGGAAATCCTTTATTAAGTTAGAGTTTAAGGAAAAAGTTGGAACCTAATGACAAACAAATGAGCAAAGAGGACCGTGTTATTAAATGTCAGATTTCCTCAAGGCTCCTGCGGCTGTTTTGACAAAGATAAGATGGGTCCAATCAGGTCAGATGGAAAAGTTAAATGAGTGAAAGCTAAATGCGTAATCGTTGCCTTGATACCTGGCTTAAAAACTCAGCGGAGCGTTCGCTGAGATAATACGTCCTTGATCCTCGGACAGACAAACCTCGACTCTCTGGCTTCATTAGTCTAATATGTTGGAAACAGAAAAACCAAAACCTTGTGTTTTCTGTGATCATATTTATTTAATTATGTTGTACATATCTGTGATATACGTATATTGAAAGCGCTGCCAATAAAAACAGTCCAGGACGTTAGTTGCAGAGGCTGAGCTTTTCCAGACACCACGAAATGAGGAAATGAAGAACATTAGATGAAGGAGAAATATTAGGAGAGGGTGAGTCCGTCAACATGCAACTGAAACTAGGTTTAAAATACCAAAACATTATTAGGTTTTACAAATATGGAAAAAGGTTTTGATTCATCCTGGCAAGCTAAAGTCTGTTTTATCAATATCTATCGATGAGAAGCTTCTGGAAGATTTGTCTGCGTTTTGGTTCTGGGCTGCAGAAGTTTCTGAAATCAAATACTAAATCATTTGGGAAATCAAAATGAAAGGGAACAAAATGAGGCTGTAGTCGAGACAGTTTGCAGCTTCTGTTCCACAACAGTGACCGTTCACTGCAAGTGTTTCTCAAAATTCTGGCCACATTTTCCACAAACTGCTTCCTTACCGTGAAGAACGGCTCAATCTCTTCTGGTTAAAGGAAGAAGAATTCATATTCATGCTGTAATGTTCAGAAAACACACAACTTCCCTCACACTGTCCACTGCTGCTGCTCCTCTTTGCAGCCCCTGCCTGAAACATAATGCAAATGTAGGCCATTGTAAAGTCACATGTCATAACGATCATCCGGGAGTATTGGCCCGACTACTCACAAGCTCCTTTTACTGAGGACTTTGGGCTTTGTAACTTTGCAGAACATTTACACACACAAATAAGAAGGGTGCTCAGAGATCGCAAACCTCTGCCAAGGCTAACGCTCTCTCTCAGCATGTTAGAAAATCCTGGAACTGCTTAAAAATGTAATTGCCTCTTCCTTGGGTCATGCCCCACCCTCCACAAAATGTCATGGAAATCGGTTCTGTACTTTTTGCCCAATCCAGCTCACAAACAAATGCTGATGAAAACACACTAAAATCAGCACTGAAGGGAAAAAGCACAAAATGTCTCCTTTAAACACAAACTCCTCATCGTCAACTTGATTCTCTCTGTGATTTTTTTTGTGTACATTTATTGTGAAGAAAATGGGGCCATGGTCGATTGTTTGCAGCTCGTGTGCCACAAGAGTGTTTCTTTAAATTATGACCACATTTTCCACAAACTGCTTCCTTTCACAAAGCGCAGCATTATTCCTTCTTGTTGACAGTTTTCATCTTTGCTTAAGTGAAGAAGATAAACGCACTGGATAAACATTGAGATGTTTTGTGAGGGTCTTGTAAAAATCTTCCCATCTGCCAATGTAAGAAACTGTTGCTGTGGGAGAGCGGAGCCCTCTGACTGACTTGGATCTCAGACTGAACCAGGAGGGGGGGGGGGCTTCTAAAATATGAAGTCCTATTGATTTTAATGATGTTAAAATAGTTTCACAAAGCTCTCGAATGTTTTTCTGTTTGAAATGAGTCACGACCGTGTCTTCTTCTCTCAGTGCAGCTTTGGAGACCGAGGAAGGGACGGAGAAAAAGCGAAGAAGTGGTGAACAACAGGAGTTTCCAGAGGGTAAGTGGGGACACGAGGGTTAGGTAACGTAGAAGGGGGGGGGGGTTCAAGCACAGGGGCCAGACAGCTGACGAGGACGAGAATCTGAAGACGATACTGTCACTTAAATGAAAACCACCTGAAAGTTACTGAAGCAATGGAATCTTCCCTGTAATGTGTGTGGATCACGGTGTCCTCAGGAGGAGGGGGGGGGGGGGGGGTTACACTTTCTCTCACCAGCATAAACTACCATACACACACACACACACACACACACACACACACACACACACACACACACACACACACACACACACACACACTCCACTGTTTTCTTGTTTTTTCGGTACGTGTCTGATAATATCCCTCCGGGTTTTCTGGACTCATTATTCACTTGCCCCCCCCTATCAAGTACGATCTGTAATCCCCCCCCCCCCCACATCTCCCGTTGCACCACAGTTAAAACGAGAACCCTCGGAGAAGCACCACCACATCACAGGATGACAGACCTTCAGCATTAGAGCCACGACTGAACAATGCTGGCACGCTCAGCCGTGTGACAGATGGACAGAATGAAAGAAAGAACAAGAGGAGCCCACAAGCCATCTGAAAGGGGGGGGCTCGTTAGAATAAAAATAAAAATCACAGCGCCCCCCCTCTCCATCTTGTTTGGACCTCGATCATCACACATGGCTGAAGTAAGAGGTAAATCTTCAGGGAAGGCGTCTCGTATCATCTGAGGCCACTGGCATGATAGACAGTGAAATGTTATTGCGTTTTTCTAATCATAAGAACAAGAACTCCTGTCCTCAGTTCTTTTATGGTCACACCTGGAGCTCACTGAGCGCTGCCCTCGCGGTCATTAAAGCAGTTTCAGCGTCGACCTACAGCAGTAGATCAAATGTTGTACAAATGAGTCGACCTGTTAGGCTTCCTCCGACACCTCCAGCTCCACCTGGCACCCATATTTCCCTAGAAGAGAGCTTGTGGTGCGAGCACAATGAGCTCCCGACTATCAAAGCCCTCCATTTTTCAGACTCTTTCCCGTCTTTGTTGTCAGACCCAGCCCAGCTCCCTCTGATGTTCAGGAAATTGAAGTCTGCCGTGGGCTTCCAAGGATGTAGGTCTGATACTTATGAGGCTCAGCTGAAAGTGAAGATTGGAAACCACTCTTGTAAAGTGAACCTGGAGCTGGTTCGCAGTTAGTTCAACTTTGTAGTTTTACAGAACCACTTTGCTTTTTCACGGGCTACAGCCAGCAAAGATTTCCAACACTAGCTCAGACAAGCACATCAACAATGTCGGACTGCAGCGTCTCTTCAAGTGTTGCTCAGGGCTTTGTTTGTCTCCTTGCTGTTTTTTTAATTAAATGGTGGTCCCCAATGTTTTGACTGGTCAGACACTTGCTCCGAATCAGCCCCTGAACTGCCTTGGTGGAAAAGAGTTATTGGTTCCCAGTACCAGTGACTGTAAGGTGTCAGTGGTGCAGCTTCTTTTGTGAAATCCTGTCTGCTTTTACTTAGAGGATCAAAAATCAATACTCCTGTGGTGGGTAGGAGATTGGATTAGGGTTTTTGAAAATGGATTATACTCTTTTACAATAGAAGCTACTACTGTGTTAACAACCTGCTTTAATAGCTGCTAAGAAACACTGCATACACCAGTTGTCAGCTCTGAACTGTAATGGTTTTGCATTTTTGTTTTTTCTTGTGCCAGTAGAGTGCAACACTACATTAATTGTAGTTTTATAGTATCACTCTTCTAGAGTTCAGCAGTGGACTGCATGTAGAGCTTTTCCAGTCTTAACCACCACTTGAAGAGCTTTACACCTCTAGTCAGAGTTTTGGCTTCAGCGTCTTGCCCAAGGACTCCGACGTAAGGAACCGGGAGTCAAACCACCTTCCAATTAGAAGATGACCTGCTCTATACCTCCTGAACCACAGTTGCCTATAATACATACAGGATTATTTTCAGAGTAATTGTCAAACACAATGTTTAATTCAAACGTTAAGAAAAAATAACGGTAAAGGATCCATTTTAATAACCCCAAGAAAACCTTTGCGTGTGAAAGTCCCCTCACACCAGACAGATCTGCTGCAGGCGGCAGAGGTTCCCTCTTGGAATTTAAAACAAAATTGCAAAAGTACTTTATGCACTTAGATTATTAAACAAGACCTCGATAAAAACTTGGGGAATAAAAGCTTCTTGTTTTTTAAGATAATCATAAATTGTGGGTCCACAGTTGCATAGTCTGACTCCACTGTGTGTGTGTGTGTGTGTGTGTGTGTTTGCTTGATTAAAGTAATAACAACAATCAGCGATCGTCTGAGGCAACAGCTCAAAGATTATTAACGTCCAGCTTTGAGTCCGAGCAAACTGTGAGAAGAATGATTCGAGTGATTGAATGTTGTTTTCAAGTGTCAGAGCCGCACTCAAAGTTAATAAAGCAGAACAGAACTTTGTGTTTGATTTAATAATAAAAAACAGACAGACAGTTTCTTTTGCAAATCCTGGTATTAGATTTGTTTTCTGGAAGAAGATGAGTTAAAAAAAACATCAACCAAACCTTTTCGTGACCTTGAGGGATAAACTTTATCTTCCAACGCTTTCAACAACTGGGACGATTCATTTCATGGGTTGTGTGATTCCGTCCGTCAGTAACACAAACGTACTCTTCCTCTCTGATCTGCTCACTTTCAGTAGTTTACCAGCACTCTGGACCTTTTTGTCTCACAGATGAGCTCTGACATCTCATGATATGAAGTCAAAAGGGAAAATGGCAAATCTAATTTATCCACCGTGTAGTAAAATTTCATCGCAACTTAAGATAACATTCCTCGCGAAAGCAGAAAAAGATGTTTGCCTTGTTCCAATTGTTGTTGGTGTTCTGCCGAGGACGCGGTTGCATTGTGTTGCTGTGGTGGAGGAACAGCTCAGAGATGATGTGGCAAATATCAAGTGGCGAATACATGTTTGACGTTTCCAGTTCATATCAACGCCGCGTCGTTCCATTCCATTTGCCTGCGTCAGCATGTTTGCATCGTTTATATTTCAGATTCTCTGTGTGTGTGTGTGTTCACCAATCTCTCAGCAGTCTGCCAGTTGATGGGAGTCACATGTAATAAATACACGACGCAGGCCGGAGGGATTCTGACAGCTTTCATTTTCTAATTCATTAAAGGAGCTTATTGTTGGGTTGTGCCGACTTCCATGACAGTTTCCACCACAAGCTCTGTAATGACTTCAGCGTTGGGAGGGCTTGTGGGTCTCCAACACATATGCGTGAGTCTGGGTCTAAACGTTTATGGCTATGTCAGCTTGTCATTACACCCAGCTGATTAATAGCCAATGAGGAAGTAGTCATCGGTTAGTCATCCACAAATGGAGGCGATTACGTGTGAGGATGAAATAAAAAGACAAGTTTTTGTTTCGCTTTGCTTTGTTTAAATCTGTCCCCGATAAAAAACAACTTGTGCTTTTCAAACAAACACACACTTCTCCAGTTGCCACCGCTCTCAGACTGTCACGTCTAATCCCAATCTACCTCTGTTTATTATTCCTCACAAGCAACTTCCACGCTCTCCATGGAGACGCGCACCATCCCTGGCAATTTGCTGCCTAATTCATAGTCCCATTGCACCGAAATAGTCCCGTGTGGCGTGATTACAGAGCTTAGAAATCAGTGGTCACTGTGATGTGGACAGCCGGTGGGTATCCTGAGCGGTGCAGCAGATTTTCTGGTCACACACACACACACACACACACACACACACACACACACACACACACACACACACACACACACACACACCACCTTGCTTTTCCATTTAGCGCTATCTGTGTGTGCAGAGGATGATGGGAAACACAGCGGCCGCTCCGTCCTCATGTCAGCCCCGTTCACTACTGACTCTGTGGCATGGTCATGATGCTGTGCATAGGTATTACACAATATTGCGTGGAAAGTTTAGTAGCAAAACAGTGGTTGCCTGGAAGAGAGATGAACTCACACAAACCCTAACCATCACCTGATGTGCATTAAAGCTGTTTTCAGACAAGAACTCTCAAAAAGTTGTCCGCAGAATTGGGTCCAGACTTTCTTCAGATGCCTTCACGATCGCAAAGAAATCTTTGCAGGATTCAGGTAAAGGGGGGGTGCAGCAGGCTGAGGCGAGACGTAAGGATCTCTGGTGCGGAGATCACGTGTTTTTGTTTGCATTTCGACAGCATCGGCTAATCTTCGGACATTCTGCAGAGTTTTTCCTGGGGCCCAGCCTGAGAAACTCCACAGGAAGTCCTGAGGCTCTCAGACATTTGCGTAGACCTCAGCCCCTCCAGAAGATCTCCGGAGTTGTGGAGTGCAAAGCAGCTTAACACACTGCCTCTGCAAGGTACAGTCACAATTGCCTCTGAGGTAATCTCACAGGGAAAAAGCATCAATTAGTTCAAGAATGGAGGGAAGAGACGCTGAGAGTAAAACGAAAAAAAAAAGGGAGAAGTGGTGCAATCTGAGGCCATGTGGGTTGAATAACAAATATCATTAACCTCCAGAAAAGATTTCTCTGACTTTTAAAACCAGAGATCAGGCAAAATGAAGTCATGATGATGTCAGCCTCGGACTAAATGGTGCCTGGCAGCTCGCTGTCCATGTGATGATCACTGTTACTGCTGGGATCAGGGAAATGAAGACTGGTTTAGTCAGTTTCAATGGAAGGGAATAATGAGGGGGGTTTCCCCAAACACACAAAGAAATGAGCAAGACTGGTGTTTTATCACAAAGACAAACACAATGTGAGAGGACTTTTGCAAAACTTTGTGTGTTTGTGTTGTGTGCCAGCACCACAGCTGCAAGCCTCATCCCATTGTGCTCAGGATTCACTGTGCAATGTTACGCTGAACTCTCCACCGCTCATATCCAGTATATCGGTGCATGTTAGCTCGCACTGCAGGGACATAAACAGATAATGAACACACGGAGGTGGAACTAAAACCGCTCTTGTTTTACGACTCAAACGTGATGAAAGCGTTGCCCTGACAGGACGTCAGAGTGATCGTTTCAAGCCGTATTTTACTTTAACTGAACCATGTAACCACGTGTATTATGTTCCAAACTCGTATGGAAGCAGGCGTGCTGGGACACAAATGAAAAATTAGCTGCCAGTCTTGGCCTCCTCGCACATTCATAGTGATCTCACTCATTTACTGTTATTTAAATGAAAAATCATAAAAACAATATGCAGGCGCTGATTTTCTTTCAGTTGATGGTTGTAAAGAAATATTATCGGAGCATTTCTTTTATTTTTTTTACATTTCTATACTGCTAGTTGGAAAGCGCACTACTTTATGCGGTGCCCTGCCTATTCCTAAACCTGTGGAGGTATATGCATGGTAGAATAAAAGAGAAATACGGCTGTAAATTGGAGAATACCTCCCTTGTGGCAGGTAATCACTGGTAGCTCGCATACAGTGGGCTTTGTAACGCCAAAGGCTTCCTTCCAACAAAACACCTCAGCGCAGCGCTGGCTCCGAGCGGCCTACCTGGCCCTCGCAACGTGCAGAAGTGGTGTTTATGATTTCCTCACCAGTCGGGATGGTTTACGGAGAGTATTTAACAAATGTCATACATACCTCCTGACTTTCTCCCGGTCTGTTTCGAATCAAAGCCGCTGGGACGATACAGTTGTCGGTGGAAAAATGCTCACAACTTGGCAGAGGCCCGCGGCGCTCCTTTCTGTGAAGTGAAGCGTAATTGGATAAATATGTCGTACAGAGAGGGTGTTTCGATGGCGGACAAGCCACTGTAAATATTTGGGTCTTGTTGGCTGCCCGGGGACAAGAAAGTTAAATCCCCCGCGGTGGAACTGAAACTGATCATCATACAACGAGCGGCTATTAAAACAAGTTACCTGTTTTCATGTTTTAAACCCTTCACATGTTTATATATATATATATGTATGTAACAGAAAATATGATTAGCTTGAAATTGAGTGTAATGGGTTCGTTTTGGGAAAAGCTGGGAAAAAACCCTCCCACAGCGCATCATCGGCGGCTCCTGTCCGGCTCCAGCTCTTATCAGTGTGGAGTCTAGACTTAACCTTATTTAATATGTTTACTATCTACCCAGGACTGTCTAAATGTGTTTACAAAAATATGTGTGTGTGTGTGTGTCTGCGTGGGAGAGTCGTTCATGGAGCATTTAGTCAAAGGAGACTGTGGATAATGTCGGCTACACGGTGCAGGTCACATGTCGAGGGATGAGCGAGGGTCACATCTCTTCATCGACAGAGATGTACCTCATGTAGCGGGGGATGAATAACGCCCTGTGTAGTGGTCTGCACGAGTTGAACGCACCAGAGTAGATCTAATAGAGACACTGCACGGTGCAGGGGAGGTTTCAGAACCAAGAAGTAAATCACTCTCAGCTTGTTATTTAGACTTTTGGAACAGTTTATTGTGGCTTTTATTTTGTTCTTCTCCCCTCGTCTCCTCACGCAAACCCTGTTAATGGCTGCAGTACCGGTCCAGTCCAAGACAGATAAAATATTCTTTTAAACTGGCATCCAGTGATCAGGTCTCATGGAAAATTACAAAATACTTGCACAGAACCTGAGCTGTGGCCTCAACTTCACTTCCCTGTTGCTCCCCATTCTTCTCCAACTCTCTGTATATTTTTGTCATTTTGCCAAACAAGTCCAAACATCCTCATGAACAAATATGAGCTTTGTTGGAGACTTTCCATCCCCTGGCCCTAATCCCCCTGAAAGCTCACACAGCGCTCTCATAATATAAACACACTGTGACCTGTGCTGTGTGTGGCACTGGTTAGGAACCAGAATCGCCGTATCTTGATTATTGTCTTTCTGCAGCCGGCAATTTATAAAAAAAAACCTAAAACAAAACAGAAATCCGAAACTCCTCCAGAAAACAAACAATCAAACAGGGCTGAAGCAGCAGCGGGAGAAGACTCGACATAAATCACACTCGTGAAGCGGACGGAGAACCGTCTCCAGCTCCTGCCCTGGCTCCAGCCACAGACAGCTGCAGGAGTAACAAAGACGATTTCTGGAGTTTTTCTTGACCAATTTCCAGACTCAAAGTGGCTTTAAGTTTCCACTCTCTGATTCCAAGAAGATAAGTAGTTTAAGTTTTCAGAACACCGTGTCATAAAACCTCGAATATAATCTATCAACTCCTTCTGTCCTGATGTAAACGTACACCCTCAGTTTCGTAGAAAAAATAACAAGAATGTGCTTAACGGATCGTTTTGTGCTCTGTATGTTAAAACCAGATCCCGCTGAGTTTCGTACATCGTAGAAGGATCTGTTGGGATAAGACAAGCAAACTGCACAAATTCAAATAAGCTGTGCTCATTAATTTCGAAATGTTTGAGGATTTTATGTGTTAGGCTTCGTTCGTTGGGAAGGGGCAGAATTTGTTGCTGCTACTTTTGAGAGAAACACAAAACTTTTTTCTAGAACTTAGCTCATTATAATCCTACAATTTGGATCTGCACCAAATTGCACACACTCTATCTATTTTTTTTTATCATCAAGATGCATGAATTATTCTCTGAGAATCCTGCATTGGCACCAACGTTGAATGGGTTCTTCCTTGGATCATGCCCCAGGCCTCCACACAATCTAATGGAAATCAGTTCAGCAGTTTTCTCGTTATCCTGCAAACTAACAAACAAACAGACAGAAACTCAACCTCCTTTGCGGAGGTAATTACTCTTGGGTAAAAATAATAATGTCAAAGCAAACACATATTTTGCAGCGAAGCCATTCAATCATAGCGCTGCACTATGATCCACTATGACGTGCACACTGGCTGAGGGCAGGTCACAGCGGTTGTGTGATGAGTCTGTGACAACGCACCGAACAATATGGCATCCGTGGCAGGATGTGCTCCTGTTCCGCCAGAGTCAGAAGTCAAAGCCTCCTTATCTTCGCAGGACAACACTCCGGAGCAACAACAAACAGGAAGCAGCTGATCCAGAGGAACACGACTTATCTCCCACCGCGCACTTGACCTCCTCTTCTTCCTCTTCCCCTTAAGACACGTTTCACAGGCCGAGCCAAGGCTAAGACGCCTCGTAACACACGCATCACACACTTATATACATAAACAAAGGAGGAACTGCTGTCATGTAAAGTTGCAGATTTTTATTTGGGGGAGAATGTAAGGGAGTGAGTGTGCGAGTGTGTGTGTGTGTGATTGCGTGCATTTCAGAACATTAAACTTTGGCAAGCAAAGAAAGATCAGATAAGTTAAAAATGTGCAATGCAAAAAAGCAAAACGACACTCCCTCTCCACGCACACACAGACACGCAAACACATGCACGCACACACATGCACGCAAGCTCACACAGACTTGTTATTAATCTGCCATTGACTCTAAATATGGACTCTACGGCAATCTGTGTGGCACATTAGTGGCACCGTGTCACACCAGTGCAACACGGCATCACATCTGGCACACAACATCCACTAAATCTGTCCCCGCCTCGGCTGCTTTATGTGCGCGGTGAGTGAGCGAGCGCGGCGTCCAGAGGTGACACTCACTCTTTCCCACGATGCTTTGCAAGGGCAGGGAAGGAAGCAGCCAGGGTGGAATGTTGAATGGCACACACACACACACACTGAGGACACACTGAGGAAACTCCTGTGCCCGTAGTGCAGAAGCCGGCCTGTAGATGGGCTTATACAGGAAGTTCTCAGCTTTGGCTACTTCCTGTTTGCTAGACGCTTGTATTTGAAGCACATTGTGAAGTAGAGAAGCCTTTCAGCAGCTTTTCACCCAGTGTAATGAACCAGTTTACGAGTATTATTCTATAGCTGCTGTAGTTGATGCTCCAGTTTCACAGATTTTGTAGTAATGGGGGCATTTTCTTTTTTTTGCTTTATACACTTCTCAATACGGAAAACATGATCTGCTACAACCACACAACACTGCAGGGTTATTATTCTAATCATACTTGCAAGAGGTTTTATATTTTCATTAGTTGAACGTAAAAAAAACGGCACAAAAGCTGTTTTGCATTTAAAAACTAGAGCAACTTTCTGGCAAAAACTACATTCTTAGCAATCTGTGAAGCTCATGTTTCATTGTCGCCATTGTTTTGTTTGCGTGTCAGTTTGCCAGCAGCTAAATAGTTTTCTCACAGCGTCAACAGTCTCGGTTGTTAGACTGAGGCCGTCTTGATTTAGTGCGTCTCTCCCTGCTTGGTGCATTCGCTCTGTGACGGTAAAACATTCGGATGAAAGGGAGGAAGAAGGAGGAGGTGCGGTGTCACGGAGAGATGGATGAGTGAGGAGTGGAGTCATGTGAAAGGCGCACGGAGGAGGAGGAGGAGGAGGATGCAGTCTGCAGGTAGCGTGTTGATGTAATGTGTCGTGCACAGAGAGAGAGATCGGGATGGTGATGAGAGTTGAGGAAGGGGAGGGAACTGAGAGATTTGTAAAAAGATGTCATCATAAACAAAGAGTCCCACGCGAGGGGATGTGCAGTGATAGCAGCCAAAACACCTTTTAGATCATTCGTTATACACGCTGATATTTAAACCACCTGTCACAGCTTCGGAAATGATGCAATGGTGAAAACTCCCTGTGGCAAAATTAAAGCAGGTTTTTGGACCTTAAAATAACAGCTTCACAATCATTTTGATCAACTTATAATGGGGAGAATGGCTTCACTGTCATTGCCACAGCGCAGGGTTGCATTTTAGGTTGCATTTAAAGACCTTCCCATCCCAACCTATCCCAGGATTCATTAAAAAGTTCTAGTCGCGTCCAACTACAGCTCTGATGCTAGGCAACTGCAATAAGGGCGATCAAGGGAATCCTCCGTAGACCAGGCCATCTCATTTCGGTTCTGCCTACGCTGTTGGTCTTTGTGGGCCGGGTGGACCAGTCCCTAAAAGACACAACTTATCTTACTCTGGTGCACAATGCTGGAACGTAATTCCTGCTTTACGGCATAGAACCAGAGCCAGAGCTAGCATCTAGCTGTAAGAGACAACTAGCTCACAAGAAACCACCAAAGAAACCGAAGAGGACATTGTCGGAGGAAACGAAGAAGAGGAGAAGAGAAAGTGACAGAGTGAAGTCGTGTTCACATGACACGATTTTCAAAGCTGGCAGATCGCTGTTGACTCCCTAGTTTAGCACCAGAAGCCGGGTAAACCCATTTTGATAGAAGTTTAGCAAGTTAGCCAAACAATCCCGTCCTATTTCTGTAAAATCTCTTCCTTGGCTCATACCGCAACTCGTAATAACTACAGTGAGTTATGCATCCAACCTGTAGGGGGGGCCAAAGTATCTCGTTAGTAAGCGAATCTCGCATTGTGTCGCTTAAATGATTTAATGATTCAAGGATTTGTTGTCAGCAAGAAACAGGAACCAGGATAACACTTTGTAAGTGATATTCCGAAGTGAGATATGAGATAAGCGAGTGAATTGATATTTCCAACAGCGTGAGATGACCTCAGATGGATTGTGACCCACAAGTTTCCTCCATTGTACAAAACCTGGAAGCTCGTCAGAGGAACTATTTAATCTCCTTCCCTGATATCAGCCTGCATGTACAGATGCAGAGAGAGTAAGGGGCCGGACAACTGCAGCTGAAACCCCCACTCGGCCGTTTTCCTGTTTTCACTCTTTACCCCAAGATCATCGTTGGATAAGAAAAATAAAAGTTACGACCTTCATGCATGAACATATGAGATAAGTTTCTCAGCAGTGCTCTGCAGGGAAGCTGGGAGACCTTTTCTCATGCAGCAGAGCCCTGCCAAGTGGAAGGAGGCCAGCCTCTGATGGAGAGGAGCTTCGGTGATATATCAGTCAAAGAAAGACACGTTTTTTTCACGTTGCTTTCAACTGTAAGCACATTACGGAGATGACACAATTCAAGATAAGGCTGAAAAATGAAGCTCAAAATTAGCGGTAATCTAAAAGGATTAATGATGAATGTTGGAATTTACTGAACTGTATATAACGGTATGTTAGGGGTGAGTGGCTTCCATGATGACATCACGACTTGAAACATTTTGTTCAAGATGTCCGTTTGGATGTGGATCATTTTGTGTGATTACGTTTCGCTCTGGGGAAGCACTATCGCTCTGAACAATGCCCTCTTCCTGCTCTGTCATCCCTCGCTCTATTTATCCTCAAAGTCTGTCCCCAAAATAGTCCAGAAGCTGCACATGTCCACACAGACAACTGGCACTAACAATATGAAAATCAGTGAAATGGCTAAAAAGGTCTGGAGGAAACCGCACATAACCTGCAGGAAATATGATGCCAACACCCGACAAAAGGAAACAAAACTTTGTTTTTTTCCTCTGTTGGCAGAACAAAAGTCACGATTCCTATTCAATACTATTCCTACATATTTAAATGTTGGTCTCTTTTTAGTGACATCTGCAGAAATGTTTGAAAACCTTTGACAGAACAGCCAAAGTCATTGAGCCAGAGTATGGTTGCATGGTGGGAAGACTGGCCTGAGAGTAAAATAAGCTATAATGGTCTCCCTAAGAATATCCTGCAGGAGCAGATGAAGACAAACACGACTTTATTTGTTTCCAGTGGCAAAGGGAAGCACGAGACAAGCCAAGTGAAAGTGGTGTTAAGTAGAGGTGAGTAAACTTACTAAGGTCTGGGATTTAAAAAATGTGACCTTCTGACTTTTCAGTTTAGTTTGAACCAAAATGTCAGGTGTGAACGGAGCCTCGGACCAACGGACCAAAGTTTAGTCCAAAGCCACTTTTGAACCAACTGCAGGAAGCTGAGACAGCAGTAAACAATTTAACAACTGACTTGAGACGCAAGCTCATCTACAAACCAATCAATGTCAAGTACAGTTAGACGCAGCCCACGTCGGTTATGACATCAGGACGTATCTATGTCATACAAACGTCTTTAGTCTTTAGGGCGCTCCCTAAATCAAACCTATCAAATACAAGCAATGTAACAAAGACATGAAGCTTTGTCTGGACGCACTAAAACTCTACAAAAACGATAATGTTGACTGCACACTTTATGTTATAAAAACCAAAACCAACATTGTTCTTTTGTATCTGTAAATATGTTCTGACTTCCCCTTCCTGCCTGTGGCCCTCAGTCCAAGGCCATTTATTCCAACTGAAAATGCCAAAGTTTAAAAAATGATTTGTAAATACAATGTTCCACTTGATCTAACTCTATTCAAAGTGATTGTACGTGTCCCTCTGATCAACTGTTTGGCTCAGCGATGGCTTTCAGAGGTTTCTGGGGTTTATGCTACGTGAGGATACGGCTACACAGGGAAAACTTTTTGTTTAGATTCTTTTTTTTTAAAATCCAGACTTTTCATGAAAACACTCAACTGTGACTCCAAGGTAAACAAATTCGGAAATAAACTCCAATTAATGACACAGAGTGGTATTTAGTCTATGGGAAAGGAAGGACTGATCAAGCCACCGCTCTTTCCTTTCTCGGCAGAGTCGCCGAAGCGGAGCTGTGACCTCATCCCATCCTGTCGCACAGGAAAGGTGGATCAGATAGCCGGGCCGACACCTGCGTGGACCCAGGGTCAAACTGTGTGTACGGCCGAGAGAGAAACCGAGAGTTCAGTGAGAAGAAAATACAAGAGAGTCAACGTATGTATGTTCAAGATGAACCTGTGTGTCAGGAAGGGGACTGAATCCAAAGAGATGAAGTGATAACAGTTGAATGAAATAAGACGTGGTGGAAACAGACACGTTGAGCTCTTTTGGCGATGGAGCTGCCAGCAAATACGGAACCAGGATATCGTGTTGCCTGCCAGTCAAGGAGCAGCTTCAGACGCACTTTCCAGAGGATATTTCTCAGAGGAGGAATATTTGTTATGTTACAGTGTTCACCGGCGTATTTCTTTAAGTGATGGAATCTAAAATAATTAGTTTCAGTCCACTGCGTATGCAAACATGTCAGTTTGGGCAATTTACTGCTTTGATTCGCACCAGAGGCATCACATCGTCGTGTGTGTGTTTTGTGTGTGTGTGTGTGTGTGTGTGTGTGTGTGTGTGTGTGTGTGTGTGTGTGTGTGTGTGTGTGTGTGTGTGTGTGTGTGTGTGTGTGTGTTTGTGTAGGATAGAGGGGGAAGCTCTGCCAACAAGTCCAATCCTACAGCCAATATAGACAGGCCCCTCCATTAGCTCCTAACGATGCATTTCTAAATGACCTCCCAGCCACTCGTCGCTGGTTAACCACCGTGTCACGCTTATTTCTTTGTTGGTTTCATGATGACCACAAGCAGAGTCAAGATCCAAGATTATTCAAATCAGTAAGAAGGATTTAAAAAGACCAGATTACATGATTTCTGCAGGTAATTTGGAGATTTAGGGCTGAAAAGGAGGTTATGGTTCACCCCTGTCCACTGAAATGTTTGTTTGTTTGTTTGTCAGAAAGATTCTACAACAACCACAAAGCGGATTTTCACCAAACTTGAGCGGTTTTCAGACATGAGTTCCAGTTCATGTCCGGACAATTGGTTCTGGACATTATTTGGACTTTACCTTTCACATATTAACAACACAGCAGGAGATTGTCCGACTGAGACGTGTTCACAACAGGACAATGTTTAGGTGAGGGGGTGGTAGCATGCAGGATGAATTCTGCATGAATTCCGCTGCAGAAATCTCATCTTTTTGTTTATGGCACATTGACACCAGCGTTGGCTCTAATCACGATCAGCTCTCAAATCTTGTTGTCTTTCCAAGGGGACATCTTCCTCAGGCCAGGGGGCTGGCAGGATGGTGGAAGGATGAGACATGAGGTGAGAGACGACCCATTCAATCAGACCTATGTATACAGGGAACAGATATTTATGTGTTTGTTCAATTTGGTGCGTATCAGGCCTTGTTGGGCCCTGGCGGAGGTATGCACTCTATTCTGAGTGCTATTTAATCTCCTTTCTTATGAATGCATGGAGTTTGAACATATATCAGGCTTATCTGTGACCTGAAAGAGTATAAATCATGGAGGTGTGCTGGTGGTTTGAAATGTGGACCAGGGTTATCATGGTCAGGCTGTGGATTTTGAGGTTGGAGGAAGAAAATGACAAATGGGAGGTAATTAAATCTTACTGCATGTTTTTGGTACAAGTTTGTACATGTGACTGAGCGTGTACGTGTACACATGAGTGTTTGTATTTGACCGAGAGGCAGAGAGAGATTTTAACATTTATTTGCGGCGACGATATAAATCTTGCACTGGTCTCCTCCGCCGTGGGGAGCCCCACCTCAAGTGTCACTGCTCAGCCATCTGCTCCTGCTTAAAGCCGTGTAATTGCAACTCTGTGGCCAGTTTTACACGGCAAGTTCGATGCCGAATAAACTCCCTCCCAAACACAAACACATGCACACACACAGGCACACACACACACACACACACACACACACACACACACACGGGACAAGAACACAGATTCAATTTTGAGACGAAGCCACACATGGACTCGTGGGGCAGGAGACGATTTATTTATTGGTTTCCTTGTCTTTTTTTTTCATTTAAACATTTCCTTGTGACAAATGTATTTTCCAAACCTTAAAGGAGGTGCGTTTATTTCGGAGGTGTCAGGTTCTTTCTGGCCGACAGACCTTTCGCAAATATCTCCAAAGGCTTGTGCTGTATAATCCTCATAACTCACAGGCAGCAGGAGCAAGGCACAATCAGCCGGTGGATCAGGTTCTATATCTCAGCTATAAATTGCATCTTTTCATGTTAACCCTTCGTATCTGAGAAACGCAGGCGTATCTGGGGCCTGGGGTTCAGGAGGTGAGAAACAGAGGGTGGGAACAAGAGACAGGTTTTTTTATATGCATACAGTCAAACTAAAATAAGTTAGACTTGCTATGATAACATTAAAGACCAGTAATGTAATAAATATGTTACTGAATGTTGCTGTTTTTGGCTCGTTGAAGGAAAATACTTCATCGAAAATGAAAACAAAACCGATGACTTGTTGTACTTGTGGCTCTTAAATAGCCGAAGGGACGACATTATATCAGCAGTAGATTAGTAGATAATACTATAATTTAATATACAATTGTGATTAACTAAAACAGTTTTGTGATCTATGACAAATCACGTCCTCAGTAATGAAAAGGATTTAGACTAGGATTTAAACTAGTGGTGGTATTATCGGTCGATATGGGCCTTTCACAGATGGATATCGACGTTGATGTTTGTCGATATGTACTTATACGGGCGGCACGGCAGCTTGAAGGTTGTTGGTTTTCTCTGGTTACTCCAGCATCTTCCCACAGTCAATAACATGCAGTCTGGTTTATTTGGAGACTCTTAGGTGTGTGTGGAGGAGGCTCAGTGAACCTCCAGGTGAACCAGGGAGAGGTGAGTGGCACAGCTCAGACTAGTTGGTCTATCAACTCTCCCTGGATTCAAAAGGCAGCAGCTGAGCCTCCAGAGACAGAGACAAGGACTGAGACACAAGGACTGAGACGCACGGAGTGAGACACACGGAGTGAGACGCACTTGAGTGAAGCTCATAGAGGAGACGCACACTAAAGACTAAGCTGGAAAGCTGGAGGCCAGCAGAATTTGCTGTCCACTTTGAGTTAAGAGATTTGTGAGTTTATGTTGATTTAATAAAGAATAAAGAAGTGAGTGGTTCGTCTCTGGTTGTTGTGATGAGACCCCGGTGGCATCGACTATTGCCACAGTGTGAATGTGAATGTGAATGTTTATCTCTGTGTGTTGACCCTGCGATATGTTGGTGATCTATTCAGGATGTACCCTGCACCTTTCGAAGTATCGGCTGGGAGTGGCTCCAGCTCCCCCAACGACCCTCAAAGGATAATTGATATAGATAATAGATGGATGGTCTGCGCTTATAGGAACTTTTATTTTACAGTATAAAAAATGCAGAATAGATGTTTACATTATATTTTTTGGAATCAAATGATTATTTTTATTTATAGTTATTCAAAATAAAGTTTATGGTTAAACTGTAAAATATCAGGCATCAATTTGTCATAAGGGTTGGATATCGACATCTTAGGATTCATTGCCTTTTTTCACATTTTACTCCTTAATATCGAAATCAGCGTCGGCCCACAAAAATCCATATTGGTTGTTTAGTTGAGTAAAAGCTGCACAAAAACATCTACTTAGTTACAGGAATGATTATTAGTTATTGGATGTTGACCCTTTTCAGTTACTGTCTTTCAATCAAATTTTATGTTGCTTGTTGCTCCGCTGGGATTTCATTTCCTCTTTTGGTAATTTTAACAAGTAGCTTATGACACTAATGCTGCCATTTGTTTAGTTATTTCATGGTTATTTGGTGTCTGCATTCATTTGTTCATGTGTAAATGTGTCTCATGGAGATTTAAACAAGTCTATTGTGTTGATGTAGCCGATGATTAGAGGTGAGGTGTAAATGTACCATTTCCCATCAATGACTGACTGCAGCGTACTGTAAACCTTGTGTCTCCCAAAGCTAAAAAGATGGATTTATGTCCTTATTCACCTCCACCCCTGTTACACCTCCCTCATCCATCTCATCCTCCTCCTCCTCTTCCTCCTCCACATCTCCTCCTTTGCAGGTGGTTGCTTGACCTAAAATCTGGGGTGATGCATGACTGCCGTCTTGCTGATGCTAGCAATCCAAAGGGTGTGTGCGTTTTTGTCTGCGTGTGCCTGAACCTCGGCTCAGCCGCCTCAGCTGCTTCCTATAGTCTCAAGCTTTTACATCCAGATATATACAATCCAACTTCATGTAACAGCATTGTGCTTGGGTTTCAGTACCATGCACTGCAACTTGAAATCTAAATGTTATGTGTTAGTGCAACTCACACAAAAGAAAATAAGAAAACAAAATGGCAAATATTTGTCATCGTTGTGTTTTCTTATTTTCCATTTGCACTCCAGGGCCACCAAAGCTCTGTGTTAACCCACGTACATAAATAAAATCCCTAATCAGTAAAACCACAAGACACATTTTATTTTCAGAATTGATCGAAGCCTCACCTCCAAATTATGTGATCATCTTATTTCCTATCTTTCCAGAAAATAGATTAAAATACTAAATTCCCTAAACGTCCATAGGGAGCTCTGGGGTTTTGTCTGGTGTCCTTCTAAATTACAGAATAATATTAAGAAGGAGGAGGAGAGAAATGATTTAGCTAATGAGTCACATCCATATATAATGTGCCATGCTGAGCTGAAGTCCTTTGATCGCTCCTTTGTCTCCAGCACTACTTCCACTGAGCGGAGCTGGGGGGCACCAGAGGCTGCTCTCCAGCCTCCTCTCTCCCTGCTCCCTCTCGCTCTGCTCTGCCTACCGTAGTCCCCAGTCTGCCTCTCTCTCCTCTGTCCCCCCCTTTTGTGTAGAGAGCTACCCGAATAAATTACCAAGTCTGTGGAAGGGAGGAGGAGGAGGCTGAGGAAGAAGAAGAAGAAGAGGAGGGTATGGAGCAGAGCAGGGGGGCTGGGCCTTGTGCCGGAGGAGTCGGCTTTCAGTCGGTGAGGCGCACGGTGCCATGAAGCGGCTCACACACACACAGACACACACACACGCACACACACCGGCTCTGAGTGGACTGGATGCTGAGGGAAGGAAGGAGCGGAGTTTAAGATCAGCGAGACACTGAGGCGGATCTCTGCGGGGCTGCAGACGGCTCCTCTCCGCTACACTCATCCAGACGCGCTCACCTGACCAGGACGCAAAAAGGAGGAGTGGGACCATCCGAGTCTCATCTGCTGGATTAGAACATCTGTGGAATTGCTACAGCTGTCTTTTTTTCCATTTTGTGTGTGTGTGTGTGTGTGTGGATATTATTTAAAAACAAAAAAAACAAGAAAGGAAAAGGAAAACCAGCTGACCAGCCGGGCTCCAATTCAACATTTTGTGTCCTGCTTGGATTGTCCGTCGCTGAATTGGGAAAAACCGTTTGAATACTAATCAGGTTTTCGGAGGGGGATACCGGGAGCGCACATCCACAGAGCAGAGGACCGGCTCCGATGAATGTAAGTGACAGCTCCTTTATTCTCACCCTCTGTTCTCCGGTGGTGCATCACATCACCGGAGGAGAAACGTGCAGAAAAAATGGGGTGGAAGCGTCTGGTTCTTTTTACGCATAGAAGGGGGGTGCACCCTGCATCTGCACCTTGCATTCAGGAGCCTGTGGGCTGGTCAGGCAGCGTCTGTGACCGTATAGGCCACCAGAGGGGCTACAATAGTATAATAAGATCAATGAATCATGGTGGTGCAGCGTATAGCCCTCGTATTGATTATTGATTGCCATTCACACAGCCCAGCCAGCGAATCAGCCGGGTTGGATGAAAGAGACAAAAAGACCCAGCACCAATGGCTTCCCGTTTAAATCGTATGCCAGACATGAAAGGGATGTTTAATGTCTCATAGACCAGCACAGAGGCTTAATATGGAACTATTTAATAACAGCCAGTCAGTGATTTCTTCCCCAGGGTTGGCAACTTACAGCGAATACACTTTGTTTTGGATGCAGGACAGAAACCACTTAATGGGAAACACCATGAAGTGCGTGAGAGGAGCCAGTACTTTTTTTTTAACTGTTTCCTGGAGAGGGCTTTAGGATGAGTGCAAGGCTTCACTATAGAGATGAGTTAGAGAGAGTGAGAATATGGAGTACAGTTGGCAGCCTTTGAGCAAGGCACTTTATCTACAGGGCAGCAAGGGGTCGAGAGACACAGAAGGAGGTTGTAAGATGATTTCCGGAAATTAAAAACATACTGTTATCTATACTGCTTATCTTTTTGATGGTCGGGGGGGGGGGGGGGGGGGGGGCATATCGCCAGCATATCGAATGGCCAAAATGCAGAAACAACCATTGACACTCACGTTCAAACCTAACATCAATTTACAGTCTTCAATTAACCAAATCCCAATCTGCATGTTGGGAGAAAACCTACATGGACACGTGGAGAACATGCAAACTCCACGTGGAAAGACTCCGGCCAAACCAGGATTTAACTGGGAACCTTCTCACTTTGTTAAATTTAAAAATAAAACCAAATAAATCCTCAGCCTTCTGATTTTCATTGTCTCCACGTGACCCCTGAGGTGATGACGACAGATTTCCGGCAGCCTCAGTTGCAGCAGGTTGGTTTTCAGCACCACAGGAAACGTGCACATAGCGGAATTTTTTGGGCTCAAATCAATATCTGTTGGGTTAATTAGTTTGGGAATCGTGCATGGGCTGAACAGTTTGGGAGTCTCTGATCTACAGGATGATCAGACTCTGCAATAAACCACCTTTAACATACCAGAATAATGAGTCCAATACGATTTTAGGGCATTTTTATTGTCAAGAAAATCGATTCTGACACAACTATGGCATTTTTTCCTAACAAGATGTGTATTTATAGCAGCCAGATCTCTCTGTGTGTGTTTACATGGCCAAAATCTAAAAATGGGAGCCCAGGGGCATATTTAAGCACCTCACCACAATAGTTATTCTCGTCATATCTGGTGTCCACTGGCGTCCTCGGCTCCTGGCTCTCTGCTGTGAGGAGGGAGGGATACAGATCTTTGCATTATTATTACACTATCCACTTACATGGTCCCGTGTGCTCCATGTTCGGCAGAATACGTCGGCCTCGGCCTCAGCGTTTGGTCTGATTACAACCAGTTCGAGTTTGGTTTCTAGTGGAGTGACGAAGCGTGCAGCAAGACGTTTTTCTAACAGGAACCATATGGATATCTGTTGGAGCGCCTGCAACTGAGTAGAGTTTATATTTGCACAAACAAGTCATGATTGCTCACATCAGCTGCTCATGGGAACAGATTGTCCTTTACAGGGGCAATAAAGACAATTTGCCCTATTTAGATATTTAATCAGATTTTTGTTTGATTCATTAAGTCACATTGTCATTTGTAGAGGATGAAAGTGGAAACTGAGCAGAGACCTGAGCTTTGTCTGATGTCGCTGTGGCTCACGGGTGGGAGTGTGGCAGCTGAGGTGACCCCCCTTGACCCCTGACCTCCCAGTGAAAGAGGCCCTTATTCATCTTCATTTACTTGTCAATAACGGCCGTGATGATAAATGCTACTATTGCCATTTGTATTTGTTTTCGACATTGTCAAAGCAAAGAGGTCTGGCCATGCAGCTCAGTGTCGAGTCTCTTTGTCGAGCTTATCCACAAAGTAAACAGGGCGCTGATAACCTTGCACTTCATGTGGTCCTGTGCAGCTGATGATTCTGACTCTACCAGGGTCAGGGGGTGGAAAACACACTCACTTCTTGGACAACAGCATCTGCTACATCACTTTTGTGCATACTAATCCTTTTTCCTGATTCCCATCTTGGCCCATGTGGGTGTAAGTTGGCACAGGGCTGCAGGATTGTGGCCGAAAATCATGACCATGATTATTGTCGAGATCGCAATTATTTAAGGGACATGGTGTTTTTATTGCATCAAAACAAAAATATGCAAAATATCAATAAAACGTTAACAAAATGTTCCATTAAATATGAAAACCACAGAGAACTGCTTTTAGTTTCACATTGTGAAAGACACGACAAATCCCCCAAAGTGAAGCCAAATCGTCTTGATTGACACCTGATGGCTGAATACTATATACAGTTATAAACCCCACCTCCTCCCTGTTAATGGATGGGACATGGACCAATCTAAAAAGTACATGTCAGATAACATTTTCTCATAGATGGTTTCTTCCATTTTAGGAAGTTCCTATCACACTGGTGTATGTCCAGGCAGTTTGGTTTTAATTAGTTTTTGTTGGTATAAAAACAGAGTGCACTTATCGACGGGATCTTGGCTCCATCCCCCGATTGCTACAGCGCAGACTCTGGCTCTAAATACGCAAGATGGCAGCGTTTGTGTCTTGGATGTTTCATCTTCAATTTTAATTAGTGGGAGGTAGTGGAGACACACCATCCATCTTTATATACAGTCTGTGATTAGCATATCTTATCAATATAAGACTTAAAATGAGGTTTACTACTGAACCTGAGTTAAGTGCATCGTCTAGAAGTAAAATACACATCAATTTTTACCTCAAGTTCAGGTTAATTAAAAACAAATAGGCCGTTCCGCTCGCTGCTGTTACTCTTGTCAACTTCCCAAAAGTGAAGCCCGAACATCTCGATATCGCAGTCGATCCTGTTTGTTTAATCGTCGGAGGCCAGAAGCGTGATTGAGATTCACGTTAAATGAATGCTGGCAGCCGCGGGGCATCACCCCTGGCTTGGTCACTGCATCTCATTCAGCTGAGTCAGGCAGAAAAGCAGTTAACCTCAAATCTCTGCATTAACCTTCCGTCAGCTTTGTGTGTGTGTGTGTGTGTGTGTGTGTGTGTGTGTGTTTTTTTCCCATCCAGATGAAATTTAACTCCACCATACACATTCTCTCAGGAGTTTTTCTTGTTTATACGGACTTACAATAGACAATGTGCTTTATTCCTTTGCAAATCTCAAGCAATCTGGGGAGTTTACTTTAAACTCCGCGGATACACAGTGTAATCAAACTGCACATTCGCCACCCACATTGACACTGCAATCCTGCATGTACTGTATACACCGCTGTCCTCTCTGTGGCGCCCGCAAATCCCACATAAGAGGACAAATTTGTATTTTTTCAGTCAAGTTATATTAAGTACGTGACTTTATCCCCTAACTTTCCTCTCCCACAGTCACGTGTCTTGTTCACTTTCAACACAAAGGCCCCACAAGTAAAATACAGAGAGGAGGCGTTTGTGTCGTATCCGCTTCAGCTCATCAACACATATCACGGATGGCTGCCAACAGAGAAAAAATACAGAAAGCATCTTCCCACCCAACTGTCGCAGCTCAAACAAAACAAAAAACGTCTCTAATTGTATCCCTGAAATGTTTTTTCCTGGGTTTTTGTTTTTTGTGCGTGAGAAATCAGCATCTGAGCACAAATATCGGGAAGTGACTCAGAGACTTCCTCGTCCGCTTTCTCCCTCTGTGTGTCACTCATGCACACACACACGTGAAGCATACACACAACATACACTCCTACATATGAGTTTCAGTACCTCTCTCAGATATACCTTTGACCGTGACCTGTATCACAACCGAAACAAAAACCCCAACTCTTAACGCCAGGTGCTTTGTCCTTACCAGTATAGAAAGACAATGCACACACTCGCCACTCTTCCAACTGAATACAATTATTTTCCTCTTTCCAGGCTCCACAAGTAGCCAGTGGAAATATTTACCCTCACTCCGTCATGCTTAGGATCTTGTGTTGGTGTTTATATTCACCTCTCAGACCACCATCCTAGACATAGCACAAACCCCAACACTCAATACTGAGGGGATTTGAATTGATTCTAGTTCATAAGTGGGCATATAAACTGTAACCGGTGGCTGCCGTGCGGCGATGCACGAGGGAGTGTGCGCTTCGGTTTCCTGGAAGGCCGCTTGCATTTGCATCATTCGTTCACAGGAAGGCCAGGCGCTTTATTAATAGCATCAGTTGTAGACTCAGAAAATAAGATTCCCATTGATAAGGAATCCCCCCTTCACTGATTGCTTCACATTTCATTAGCTTTGAGCCTGAGGGCCTTTTGGTTGCCATGACAGCTACAATCACCAATCTCGCTGTGATTATAATCATGAAATTTAATTATGCGGTTGTAAAATTTGAGCTGTGTGTGTGGCGACATGGGGAAACAAAAAGAGGCACCAAATATCACACTGGAGTTAAAACGCAGCTATATCAGGTTGGTTTCTGGTGACGTCTGTAGAAGAGCTTTAAGCACACAGGTGCATTGGCTCGATTGAAATCGTGTAAAGATAAAAGATAATTAAATGATTTCATTTTTGGCCACCTATAACAAAAGGAATTCCTATTTTAAGAGCAGTTACCATTCTTATTTGCTTTTTTCTTTATTCCTTCTGGAACCTAGGAGATAATGTTTGAATTATGAGGTATGAGACCTCACATCTAAAGTTATACCTCATCTTTTACCTCGAACTAGGCCTGGGTGATACAATGATATCCTCAGTATATCCCGAGGGGCTGGATGTGAGAACACAAATGTCCGAGTCAGGTGCTGAGGACATTCTCTGGAGTTTTATCCTACTGGCCCCCTAGTAAAATCTCCAGAGAATGTCAGAGTGAGCCCACGTGAGAACACAGCAGGAGGATTAACCTCAAGCGATTGTGAGTGTTGACGATGATTCTAACAAGTGATGAAAGAATATAAATATCCAAGGATGGAAAAGAGGTTCCATCCACGTAGAAGACCCAGACGAAGAATCTCCTGCAAATGCGAAAATCCAGACCCTGATGTGTGGACAACTTCCAGATTTCATGTTTGACCAAATGTGACAAGAATCGTGATAATTATCGATATTGAGTGATATGGTATTGTTTATCCTGATAATATTTCTGACCATATCATCCAGCCCAAGCTCGAACTGAAGCTTCTTTTCCTGACAGTTTACTTTACTCTTTCCCTCGAGCGGATACAGACCTTAACGTCCTACGTACAGTATGAACAGCCCTCTGACTGCTCCTCTGGAGAAGATATTACTGTTTGACGGACTCGCCCAAACCAAACGTGGAGCTTGGAATTGGTGAAATTCCCCTTTTTGTTTGTTCTGAGGCCCAGATGTGAAGGAACTGGCTTTGTCGTTATTCATGGTTCTTATCCAGGCAGTTTGGAATCCTGTTAGTTTAATGATCAGGTCAGCGGAATGGGAAATACTACAGAATCTGACCGAAAGATATTCTTAACAGTTTACGGCGATAGGTGCAGTCTGCAATGGTTTCTGGAGCCGTTCCACTGTCCTTCAAAAAGTTTCATATGACTCCAGTTGCTTGTGTATAAGCTTCAAATTTGACAACCAATTCAAATTCTAACTGGCCAATGTAGCAAAAACCAGGCCCTTCGCTGGCTCAGGATGGGGATCTGGTATAACGCTGGCTGGATGTGGGTCATTATGCTCCTGGAGGAAGCTGCAGATGGAAGTCCTCTAAAGTCCTGGTGTTGTCTCGAGTTTCCCCATCCTGTGCTTTCCCCCCGCTGTGGGTTGGAGCTGTGACACTGGCTCCCGGGTGCCAAAGAGCGTTGGAACTCTGGCTTTCTCGTTATTGCAGTGGATGGATGAAAGAAGCGTGTGTGTTTCTCTGCGTGCACGGCATGCAAGCAGATGTGTGGCCTCAGAGTTTACCTGTGTGGTTGATAGAGATATGTCAACAGGTCTGCAAATAATGACGATTCCCAACAGCGATTAATGGTTGAGGCTATAAAATGTCTAAGTTCAGTGATAAACACTCTTTTTTCCAAAACTCAGAACAAACTTATCCCACGTATAATTGTATAAAACATTGTACATCTTCACATTTGCACAATTTGAAGCAGAAGGTTGTCAACCCTCTGAAAACGGACGTCTCACGGGTAAATTGGAAATAAATAGAAACCATAACAGCTAGAACATCCATTCTTTTAGACCCAGGAAGCTAAAGGCGAATTCATAGTTTGTGTGTCCACCAGTCCTGGTGACTAAAATGTTGTCATCCAGCCATGTCCGCTTGTGGACGACCGCATGCAGCCAAAGATTTGCCACCGCGTTGACTGTACACGTCGAGGTACACGGCACAACCAACAAGTGTGCAACTCTCAACATACACGTAACGCTGAAAGAATGGTCAACCCTTAAGGCCTTTGTCTTCGTCACATTCTTCACTCGGGATGAGATCATTGCGGCAGTTTTATTGACTCATGGAACCTTTTAGCTCAGATTGTACAGAGTTTAGAGGTGTTAAGCATTTGAATATTCTACAATTGGAAGACCTTTTTCTATTGTAGAGTTCAAAGCGTTAATAAAGTTTCCGTCAATCCAGTCATTATTGTTCCAGCCAGCAGAGCCTGTCACCTCTTCAGACCTTTTTTCCGATTCCTCCCTGTTGAGGAGATGACGTTGCTCCGGCCCGTGCGTCGTACACGCTCACATTTCTGAATAAACTGATTTCATTATAGTTGTTGGAAGGGATAAATATGCGGATGCCTCTGAGAAAAAGATGAATGAAACATGGTAACTGCTGCCCATCTGCTCCGCTTGATGGATGAGAGGTGTCTGAGTGCGAAAGGCGAGCAGGCAGAGGAGAGGGAGCGAGAGGAAGAGAGAGCCCGTCTGCGTAGCGTCACATGTGTTTTTAATGAAGTCGGCGAGATGATCTGAGCTTCTGGTACAACTTCAAACACTCGCACGGAGCCGAGAGCTGCATGTAGGGCACCGCGGCTCAGGAAGAGCGACGTGTTATGCAAGTTAAGGTGTGAGACCAAAGGAGATGAAGGTTTTTCCTTTGGACAACTTAGACACTGAAACATGTGACCTTTATTCACAACAAGAAAGGCAATTCTGTGATGTTTCCCATTGATTCTTGACACTACTCATCAGCTCAGGAGTGAGACTCAAACTCATCACAGCTCACGTCTGGGCCCTTTTATCACTTAATCATCAATAACTGAGGAGAGTTGACGTCTGTTTAACCCTGTGGAATAAATTAAAACAAAGACAGACGGACTTAATTCGCAGGCTTACCACAAGAAATATAATGGCGTAACACGATACAAAGGCATTCTCCTGGAGCAGCAGCTGCTGGCGTGCCACTGACCCGGGAGTTGATGGAGAATTTAATAACTAATAAGCCAAGTTGCTGTTTCTCTATTCTGAGCTGGAGATGAGTAATTGCAGATTTTAATTGAAAAACCCACCAGAAATGGAGAAAATCAAGGAAGGAAGATACCTTCTCTCTTTTTCTTTTTCACCCTTAAATAATAGTTGTTCACTTGCAGACTGGAGATACACTATATAATTACTTATATTGATATACATGTGTTTTACCGAAACAATAACATGACCCGGTATGACTTTGTGTGTGGTTTGCTGTCGGGCCACGTTGCTGATGATTTCAATGGGTGGAATGCAAAGAGATTGAAGTGTGTATTCGACTGTGTTTGTGTGTGTGTGTGTGTGTGTGTGTGTGTGTGTGTGTGTGTGTGTGTGTGTGTGTGTGTGTGTGTGTGTGTGTGTGTGTGTGTGTGTGTGTGTGTGTGTGTGTTGACGTTAAAGATGGCTCTTTGGCTTCTCTTCTCCTGACCCTGTTTTGGCTATTAGCTGACGGTTTATTTTTCCTTCTTTGAACTTTGAACAAAAATACCGTCCTCGCAAAAAGTTTAGCGTTTGTTTTAAAAGTTTTAAGCTTCAGGAGTTGTGACAGGGTTAAGGTTGGGGTAAAGGTTGAAGCGAGGCATTCGAGGTTGGAAAAATCCTCCAGGGAATTAATGTAAGTCAATACATCGTCCTTACAAGTGTCTAGTGCTGCAAACACACGCACAGAAACCAAGTCATTGGGGAATTACATGCGATGCAGATTTTAATTAATAATTTGTTTATAATCGCAGTATAATCAACTCTGAGGTGTCAGTGTTTGTTCGCCTTGGATTTAAATCCCATTAACATCGGAATATAGTGATAAGACCAAAATACTCGCCAGTAGGGAACCATAGCGGTTATGTGTGCAGCTTATTTTATTACAATATGGAGCCAAAATGGATCCATTAAGTGCTTGTTTGTACATTTTAATGCCTTCCACGTTCAAAACTGACAGGGATTTTCTGGTGTTTAATTGCTTCCAGATAATTCTCTGGTTTTTCACCTCAGCGGATTGAATGGACGTTCTTAGACAAAGATCCACTCATTAATGGGGAAATGGTTTGTTTGAGTTGCCGAGGACATTTATCTGCGTTTCACCAGTGAGGTAATAATGTTTGACGGACAGGCATGGACACAGCTCGACAACTTGCCCTTGTGGGATATTAAACACGCTCTGATGGGGAGGGGCGTTGACTGATGGGCGATGGCAGCTGCTGCTTCACCTTCAGGGACATCTCCCGACACACATCTTTTTTTAAATTCCTCTTTCAACTCTTGCCATCGACGTTTTGTTTTGAAGTCATCGTGTCACTCATCGCCGCGTCACTTTCTTTTACTTCCTACCTGCTTTCTCTCTTAAAAACTAATCTGCAGACACAAACAAACACAGAAACCACTGGTTCCTGTGGCGTGGCCTTGAAGGTTAAGAGGACAGTGAATCTCCCTGCCTGTGTTTTCACTTGCTCGAGGGCACATTATTTATATGTGCACTTCAGCACTCGCTCAGACTAAGTTTAACTTCTTTGCGTTTCTTGTATCTTGTATCTAATCAAACTGTAGCTCCCTTTCTTCCACGTCTCACTCACTGTATTGTTCTCGTCCTCCTTCTGGCCTGTGGGGCAGTAAAATCTGGGACGTTGTGTCACACGGGACCTGGTGTGTGTGCGACGGTTTTCCAGCTTGACAGCCACTGTGCGGGTAAATAAACAAATCTGAGTCATCACACCAGCTTTGAGTTGTCATGCTGCTGCTGCGACAGAGTCTCACTGACTTATGAGGTTGTTTTTTCCAAGCTAATACCCCCGTGGACGCCAGTATGAATGTTGGTGGAGAGATGTTGGTGTAGCCATCTTATAGTTGTGCTGATAACTTGACCTAATACTCACACACTACAGATTGAATGAGTCAAATCCAGTCCATAGCTGTGTCTCAATTTGGAGGTCGTATCTTTCATCGGCTGCATCTGTAAAACGATTGTGTCCCAGCGGCCCCGAGCAACAGAGGCTCCACTGGGTGGGTCCAACATATCCCATGATTCAGTGCGCTTCAAAGAGGCAATGACAGAAAAGAGCGAGGGTCGAAAACGTCATGCTAACTATGTTTTATTAAGTTCAGCTACACCACAGTACAGATATGTTGATCAGGGAGAAAAACAAAGTTAGCATCTTATGTAGCTAGCTAACATGACGTCAGCCTGTTTCTCAGTTATTTAAGTATATTTTATCAGATTATTTAAATTTTCCCAGGCGTGTTCACTTCTTAGTGTCCCCTGGAAACACTTGTTGTTGTTTGTGTTGTGAGAATCTGGTTGTGTTGCGAGTATTTGGTTGTATTTCGAGTATTTGGTTGTGTTTTGAATATTTGTTTGTGTTGCGAGTTATTGGTTGTGTTGTGAGTATTCGATTGTATTGTTAGTATTTAGTTGACTTGTGGGTATTTGGTTGTCTTGTGAGTATTTGGTTGCCTCGTTAGTGTTTTCTATTTGGCGTGCATGTGTTCTCAAACTGATCAAGATATTTTCCCCATTTCCATATGCTGTGTCTATTTGAATGTGTTTTCCCATGTGTTGAGCTCTCAGGGCCACCGTACACATGACTGTAACGAGCACTCAGGACCTGATGAGGGTTTCCTCGCGTGCAAAGAATGGGAAGCGACACACTAAAACGTACTTTATTGGAAAATATCTTAAATAGCACAGACAGAACTCAAAATGACGACATGTAACTTACAACCAGGACCGGCCTTTTATGGCTGAGAATAAAACAAAAGTTAAACAACAAGTCAGCGCTTTAACCTAATTTTCATCGCTTCGTTTCACATCCAAATGAGAGTGTGGAGCCAAACCATGAAAAAAAAAAGAAAATCACTTTCCAAATACCTCTGGTTTGGAACAGAAAATGTTCACATGTAATCAACATTAATGTCCGTGATTGGAGAACGAGGCCAGTGTCTTCTTTTCACTCCTTATCCATTCTTCTCAGCAGACTGGTGCAAATACTTCAACATGAAAACTAAGTGTGGACTTGAGCCTCAGACTTTTGATCTTAGTCGGCTCCTGGCACCGAGGCTCGCTCTCACTGTGAACTGACGAGTCTGATGACGTGGTCCCCCCTGCTCCCCCCCCCCCCCCCCCCCCCCATCCTCTGCAGCCTCACTGATGTCACCGACATGGTCGCTTATGTAGGAAATTTAGGTCATAAAATGAATCTCCAGAGCAGCATTACATGGACAGAGTTTAAAACAAAAGCTTTTCCCATTGTTAAGGTAAACTGGGGAAAATGTTACAGCTTTTTTCCTCTTCAGAATTATCGGTTTAAATCTGAATTATACAGGAAAAAGAACAGAGGAAGAAAATAAAAGATTCTAGTAATGATCGGATTGGAAAAACCATGTATAACGATACTGGTACTAAATCAATACTGGGTTCCAGTGGCTAAACAGTGCCAGGAATTATACTTTTGTTTAAAAGAAGCACAAAACTACAGGATTTTTCATTGCAAAGGCAAAATTAGAAGTTGAAATATATATATATCAATGGGTACCAGTTTAAAGAATTCTTACTTTAAACTGCTAAACCTTTACTAAATTGACATAACAAAATTACATCATATGTAAAACCTAACCTAACTATAATAGTTTAACATTAAATAACAGTTTCAGTGCTTTACAAAGAAAATGGAGCATCCCTCTGCTTTCCAATGTATCCCGTGTGTGGCCTGGTGATTCACTAAGTTTGACGAGTTCCTCAGTTTCCCGGGAATTGTTTTCAAGCATTTGCTGCACATCCAGGTGTCGGAAATCTTTTGGCGTGAAACACAGACACACTTTCAACCGTTTAGCTTCAGGCATGTTGTTGTTGTGTCAATGTTCACCAGGCACGTGCGGTGATGTTTATGTTGCCTGTAAGCGGGGAAGCTACTTCCGTACAGAGCTCAGGCACTGATATCGGCGTCGTTATTCGTAATAACCGGCCGTGTAGGAACTAGATTTCTGTACACAACCCTAATAAGTTGCTTGATGACTACTCAGCTGGAGGAAAGCTGAACTTCAGGTCAATTTTCCTGACGTCTTCTTCACCCGTCCCTTTTGCATTATGTATTCGTGGCTGGTTTGGTTGTCAGAATGTGTCAAAGCAACAGTTTGAGCCACAGTGAAGAGCAGCCAAGCAACTGGGCCTCACTTCATCATGATTAATTCAGACTTACGTCCTCTACAGTCCCCGTCACCACAAACCAGATAGGTTGGGTTTCACGTGTTGTGAGAGCTTTTACGACTCCAGGATTCCTCCGGGTGATGCTGTCGTGAACTCTCTCTCATGTGTAGTTGCATAAATATTGATTGCGCCTCAGTGCAGCACGTGCATGTATATTTCAGTGTGTGTGTGTAACAGTCCAGACACCAGTGGTCGTTTGGCTGTCTGAGGCGGCTGGTGCTGTGATACTTAAGAACTGGGGTGGGGGATCCTTTTTCCTATCAAGGGCCATTTCAATTTTTATGACACCCTTCGAGGCCCGTACTTAATTATTGAACACATACATCACACTAACCAAACAACTGGACCTGCTTCTCATCGGCGAGGTGTCTGATGTCAGATGGTAGTGATGATGATGATGATGCTTGCAGCTGGTTTTCCAGGTGTGGGTCAGTCGGCCTGTAGCGAAGCTGAGCAGTGATCCCATTCTAGTAGCCCCTTTTGTAAAAGTTGTTTGATGGGTGCCCTGAGCTTAACGTTATCCAAGCGCATTTATCCTTGCAGCCCATCACTCTGAATTCGTCCCTGCAAACATGGCACACTAGCTTATCTTTTAAAAAGTAAAAAAAGTGTTCATTTTCTTGGAAAGCGCAAAATTCTGCGTGTACTTTTCTTTTGTTGACAGTCGTCATGTTAAAAGGAACTGAGTAAACAAACTATACAACAGTACACACACACACACACACACACACACACACACACACACACACATATATTTATACACGCACCGTGCTGGTGACAGCTGGGGTTAGAAATGGGACGTCTATATCCAGGGATCTGGGGAAAGGCAATTCTAGGGGAGACGGGGGTCATAGTTGTCGGCCCCCTAAACACACATAACCCAAACGACATGAAAACTGAGATGCAAAGCATTCCTCCATCCTCTCACCCCCCCCCCCCCCCCCCCCCCCCCAGACTCTCACCCCTTCCGTCCCTCTTCTCACAAAGCTTTTTTACCACTGCAGACTGCTGAAGCCTTTTTTTTTTTTCACCACAACCTAACCTAACCTTTAATTCTCGGTCATTTAAAGATTTGGTGTTGCTCTAGCCACGCTGTAACTGAACACTTGCTGAGAGCAGTCAAAATAATCTTTTATGCCCTGAAATGGCACCAAAACTAAATCAACCTAGTGTCTTTAGAGCACATGTGTGACATGGATTGGGGGGGGAAAGAAAGGCGTTGCAAGATGTGAAGTTCTTTCAGAAATCAGATTGTTGTACCTGCAATTGTTGTAGGCATACTTCTGATGTTGTGTATTTCATTTTGACAGCCTTCCCCTTTATTCTTTATAACTCTCCTCAGTGTAACTTCACTGTCGATCCCAGGATTTGCCTGCAGTGTTCGCTCTGTGTGACACAGAAGCTGCTGCAGGGCTGTCAACCACCTCCCGGCCAGACCTCTCAACCGCCGAGGAACCAGTCGCATGCAACCTTTCGCCGTTCCATCAACACACAAGAAACATAGCTGAGATACAGGCAGTACGGAGTGGCCATTTATTACTTGGAACTTCGTGACTTTGGGTCCTGTTTAGCTTGGCCACGGGTAGCTATGGCGTGCCCAACTAGATCTGCTAAATCCATTAAAGGGGATGGACTGAGGGAAGGTGGGAGGAGGGGCCACGGGAGGGATACAGGGAGATAGAGGGGCCCGTTAAGAATTGGCACTGCACGAGGAAAAGCCATCCCTCACAACCGAGATACGACAGCACAAACACACTCACACACACACACACAGTCGACCACTTTAAATGGTCACATCCTATAGAAAACACCCTGGTTTTCTATTATATGGTAACAGTACTTAAGAGCGGAGGCCCCTGTATTTGAGGCTTTGAGGCTTGTGCACAGAAGAGGCAGATTATGGGGGTGCAATGCCAGATATAATGTGGCTGAGACTGCTTGGAGCCCACTGGGTCCGTCCTGCCTGTCAGTGTGGTCGCGCAGAGATGATGTCACCTTCTGCATGCACATGTGTTGTGCAGCCATACAGAGCAACACACATGTAAAAACCCATTTCACCAGACAGGTTGAAAGTTGCTGGATTTCTTGCATTTTAGAAGATTTTTTTGTGTGCATTTGAACTAGTAGAAATATAATTGTTGGTGAACGTTACACGGAGCGCCACTAGAGGGAAAGAGTCATGTGGCTGTCTCTCACTCCACTGACCATCTGTTAAAGCAGGTATCCTGTCAACATGAGCTATACTTTAGCGACCTGCTCCCTCCATCCCTCTCCAGCTTGTGTTCTCCAGGACAAACACCAGTGTATTGCAGTACATGTCGAAGGGGGACGATGATGTCATGGACCGACTGCTCGCTGACAATGACAAATTGCAGCCGTGAGATCTGTTCATCAATATAACCTCTCACTGACTCAGCTGAGGCAAAGAGGGGAGTGAGGACGTAAGACGGAAAAATAAAACACTGTCACACTTTGGCATACACCCATTCTGACTTTTATTTTTCAATCTCAAGGTTCACCTGCGCAGCTCAGAGGTCCCGAAAGACGAATCAAACTGTAATCACGCCCCAGTTTATGTAACTTTGTGTCCTGAATCTAATCTTTCCATTTCTCCTCTTTGTTCTTTTCTTTCCTTGGCGTTCTCAATGGCTGCATTATGATTCTGTGCTCAGGGCCTCACAAGGGCCGAGCTGTGACTCTGAATTTCCCTTTCAGCAGTACGAGGCCTTCTCTTCATCATCACGCCCCTAATTATCTCTACCAGACCTCTTTTTTTTTTTATAGCCACTCTCCTTTTTTCTATTTCCTCCAACTCTATTGAAGACAGACAAACACTCACCACTTTGCCACACAACAAAAGAAGGGTGTGTACGCAGCCTGCATGGGCTCAGTCTTAGCTTTCCTCATTGTGTGGGAGTGCAGCAACTGTCCAGAGCAGCCGTCTGGACCAGATGTAGAGGTCAGTGACTGTACCACAGGGCCCAGTATTCGTGTCCCTCTCCCTGTCCCAGTGGAGCTATATACTTTATTAATCTCCCCTCCTCAGGGGCCACAGAGACGACTGCAGGCGGCCAGGGTCATTAGAAAGGTTGCAGCAGGATCCATTAGATCTATTTTAATTATAACCTGTGCCAAGGAGGTTATGGTTTCGTCTCCGTTTGTTTGTCTATTAGTAAACAGGATTACGCATTAACTACTGGAAGGATTACCGCAGAACTTGCTGGAAGGATGTGGTATGGGTCAGGGAAGAAGCTAATAAATTTTAGTGCACATCCTGGTCAGGAAACAGATCAGTTTTTCAACATTTTCGTAGTTGCTGTTGGTATTGATTAGTGCTTAAATGTGGTTTTATAAGGGTATAAGCTTTGTTTAGCCACTGTAAGGTTACACATAGGGATGGAAGCCTGTAACTACCACCAATGACAAACAAAGAAAAATAATGTGGCCTTAGTTATAGGCTAGTCATAATCCAAGGGGACTGTTGGGCTTTGTTGGAGGTACGTGCTCTACTCAGTGCAATTCTAGTTTGTATTGTACTATCTGTAATAATTAGAATTGCCCTCCGGGGACAAATAAAGTTGTTTTGAATTGAAATGAAAGTCTTTCAGAATGGCATTTGCTCATTAGAATTAATGTACGTAAACAAACATTATAAATTAGAAAGGTGGTGTTTATATTCTTTTGTATAGAAGATAGTAGTCTTACCATCAGTCTGCAAGAAACCCAGTGTATAAGCTTTTTTATGTGTGAGGGTGAATGCTTCAGTTCAATGTATGTGCAGATTCTGCAGCCGGCAGCATAGCGGCGTTCTCTCGAGAGGTGGCAGACATTCCTAAACTTAACTGTCCAGATTATACATGCACTGTGGGAGTGATTGTCTGGGTGAATATATCTGGCCAGCAAAGGGCCAACACCCTCCACTGATAACTAGCCCCCTCTCTGCTCCTGGCCTGTAATACACATCCATACTTTTTTCGATCATTTGTTCCAAAGATTAGCTAATCGAGGCAGAACTTGTTCACATTCCAGAGTTTAGGTATTAATGCTCAGATTAATGGAGGAGATTGTTGAAAAGCAGCATCCCCCTACTCTCAAAGTGTGATGAATGAGTGGTGTCAGGGTTGGTTGGCTCTCCTCATTGCAGGATGTTTTCACGAGTTATTCGCCCCATAAATCTTTCATTATAATTAGTAGAACATGCTTTTAGATATGCTGGACTAATTTAGAACATAATCGAAATATTTGTTGAAGTCATCGACGGTCACAACAAGCATCTACTAGATCTCGTGAGAGTTTAGTGCATCCGGACAGGTTAACCTTGCCAGCGCAGTTAAGAGCCTATTTCCAGAATTTTATGGTACTGCGCAGAAGTATGTGTGTCAAACGTGGGTCAAGTACCATTTGCAAATAATTACTGGTGTTTGTCTTAACTTGCTGGAAGCACCAGATGGTGGCTTTGCTGCAGGATAACTCACATAGTGTCACGTGAGTTTGAGATTGCCTTTTAAACTCTCGTGATTACCTTTCTTGTGCCATCCGATGAAGGATATCCACATTAAAGCAGACATCAACAATTTGTGTTTGAACCCGTACTGACGCATGACTTTATGAACAGTTACAGTGAGTGTATCTGTTTGTGATTAGGCTTAGTTTATGGCTGAGAAGATTGATTTAGCATTAGCATGAGAGGAATATTATCTTTATGGATTTGTGCATGATTTAGAGTTTGGGGAACATGGAAGCTAAGCTTACAGTCTTAAATGTCTGTTTCTTTCCCATGAAGGAGCTATAGACTTACTTACCCATGCATTCCGACATGTGTGTGTATGTATGTGTAGGCATTTTGCTATCGTGATCTGTGTTGGACATAAAAATATTTTTGATGCTCATTTTAATGACTTTTAAGCGTTTTCTCGTGGGATTTCAGGGAAGCTTTGAAATGTTCTCACCCAGTGAATAAAATTTGTTATCCTTCAGATAAATATAGTTTATGATTCTGTCCTCAGTACGGTTTAAGCCAGTGTGGATCCTGGACAGACTTAGACTTCCATTTCCACACTTTGTCAGATCTTCATGATCCAGGAGTTCTTTCCAAAATGTTATATATATACCCCTTTTATGGGGCAAAAGCTGAAGTTCACCAGGCAGTGTTTTTAACATTTGTTCTGGATTGTAAAAGTGTTCGCACATTGTCTTGCAAAGATTTAAGATACAGGCTCCACTTAAGAAAAAAAAAAAAAAATATTTTTTTTTTTTCATTTTTTGCAAACACAGCAACTGAATTTTTTAAAGATGTTTCCAGTGTGAGAATGAAGAAAGGGTTTCAGTTACTCAATCTAAAATAGACTCTTTCTCTGTTTTTCTTATCCCAGGTGTAGCAGAACCCAACCATGCCAATAACAAGTAAAGGGTCGAGACGGCGGGCTTGGGTCAGCGGACCCTGTGTGCCTCTCTGGCGGTGGAAGCCGCTCTATCTCTGCATTGTCCTTGTTGTTATTCAGTTTACAACCGTCCATGGAGCGTTGGAGCTCCAGCTGGATGAAGAGCAGCCTGCTGGGACCATTGTTGGGGATATCAGTGCCGGGTTACCACCTGGTGAAACTGCAAGTCTTTACTTCATCTCAGACCATGAAGGCACAGGTGTTGGCAATGATCTCAACATTGACGAAACCACTGGCATCATCACCACCGCTCGCCGCCTGGACCGCGAGCAGAGGGACCACTACAGCTTCATCGCTGTGACAATGACAGGAGTCACGATCGAGGTGTCAGTCACTGTCAACGACATCAACGACCATGTGCCTGTGTTCCCTAAAGAGAAAGCCGTTCTCAAGATTCCTGAGCACACAGCAGTGGGGACAAGGTTTTCCCTGGAACCTGCGACTGATGCAGACAAGGACCAGCTGACTATCCAAGGCTATGCGATTAAAGAGGGCAATGTAGGCCAGGCATTCAGACTGGAGACCAAAAGAGCCACTAACAAGGTGCTGTATCTGGACCTGGTGGTCAATGGGCCACTGGACAGGGAGAAACGCTCATCCTACAGCCTTGTACTGGAGGCATTTGATGGGGGCTCGCCTAAAAAGATGGGATCCATGAGCCTGGAAGTGACAGTGACCGACATCAACGATCATGCGCCGTTGTTCAATCAGAGCAGATACCACGCCATTATCTCTGAAAGTCTTCCACAAGGAAGTAGCATCCTACAGGTTTGTATACTGTTATCAGTATTTCTGTAGTTTCTCATCTATTCAGTAATAGTCCTTCCCTCAATAAATCCAGGGGACTCATTTTAACTTCTGTGTCCGACTTCCTTGTCTTTGTAGGTGTTTGCAACGGACGAGGATGAGAGCGATAATGGTCTGGTGCTTTATGAAATCAACCGGCGTCAGAGTGACCCTGACCGCTACTTCGTCATGGACGTAAAGTCAGGGGTCATCACCTTGAATAGGCCCCTGGACTATGAGCTGAAGAGGGTCCATGAACTGGTGGTCCAGGCCAGGGATAACGCCAGCCAACCTGAAGTAATTTTAACAATGAATCAGAAACCTATTAATCATAGTCGTCCTTGATTTGAGCACAGTGTAACATGAAGTTTGAACTATTATCTTTTCCCAGGTGACCAACGCGTTTGTGACTATCCATGTCCGTGACTACAACGACAACCAGCCAACCATGACCATCATCTTCCTCAGCGAGGACGGCTCTCCGAGAATCTCAGAAGGAGCCCAACCAGGACAGTATGTGGCCCGGATATCTGTCACCGACCCAGACTATGGAGAGTACGCCAACGTAAATGTGTCCCTCGAGGGCGGCGACGGGAAGTTTGCTCTTACAACCAAGGACAGCATCATTTACCTCATATATGTGGACCAAGTCTTGGATAGAGAGGAACGCGATTCGTATGACCTCCGGGTGATGGCCACGGACTCCGGCACGCCTCCCCTCAGGGCGGAGTCGTCTTTCACCATCCAGGTGACCGACGTTAATGACAACCCCCCACTGTTTGACCAGCAGGCCTACAGACAAACTATTCCTGAGGTTGTGTTTCCTGGATCCTTTGTTTTGCAAGTTACCGCTAGGGACAAGGACCAAGGACCCAATGGGGACATCAAATATAGCCTCCTCAAGGGCAAAAACTCTCACTCTGATTGGTTTTCAATTGACCCGGTCACAGGGATAATAACCACTGCAGCCGTTCTGGATTTCGAATCCGAGCCGGCCCCCAGCGTGACTGTGATTGCGACCGATAACGGCCGGCCGCCCCTGTCATCCACTGCGAAGGTGGACATTGTGCTGCAGGATGTTAACGATAACCCACCTGTGTTCTCCAGCAGCATCTACAAAGCCTCCATAAAGGAGAACACTCCAGCTGGGACCTGCTTCTTAGAGGTAAGAGAAACCGAACAAGTTTTCTCTCCCCTCTTTCCCTCTTTCCCTCTGATTCATCTTTTATCTTCCTCTGTTTCTTCTGTTTCCTCTGTACTCGTCTTTACTTTGTATAGGAAACTGCCGTTTTCAATTCTCACGGTGCTCAGTCTCGCTGTGTATTGGCCTCAGCACTACTGTCCTACTTATGCAGCCAAAACCAAGAATCCACTGTCTCCCCTGCTCCTCATCTCTTCATTCACTCTCTCTTTTCTTTCACACCCTCCCCTTAAGCCTCCTCTGATTACTTCTCTGGCAAAAGCCTGATTTGTAAATCAGTATAAATGAGTCTGGTAATCAAACGTGTTTCTGAAGTGAAAAGGAAGGATGGCGCACTCGGCAGTGCTGGCGTTTGATGTGATTCATGAAAACAGTTCTATAGGAGGAGAAAAGCAGCCGTTCAGTGTGATTCCTTTAGACGGGACACGATGTATGGAGGTATGAGAAAAAAGACAAAGTGGGAGAAAGGCAGGGAGTGAGACTTCACCTGCATTCCTGAAGCTACTGTGAGGAGATTTACTCTGCGCTGGTATGTCCTCTCTCTCACCTCGCGGGGTTGTCATGGTAACCCAGCCAGTAGCGTAGGGTGAGCCCTCGGTGTCAGTGCGGCAGCCTGGCTGTCTTGCTTTTATCTCGGCTCCTGCAGCTCCTATATATAAGCAGGACCTCTCCTGAGAGATGGAAAGTAAAGGGTCACTGGCTGTTTGTCTGCCAGCATCATGCTGCGTGTAGACTCAGTGTTTTTACAGGTTGGTTTTTACACCTGTGCTCTGAAGTGGACAAACCATGGTCCAAACTAACATCATGTCTTTGTGCACTCATGGTTTTTTATGACATATGTTCGTCCTGTGTGGATCTGACGCCAGAGTCAATTCATCGTTGACCACGTCTTTTGTTCGGACAAAATTCTTGATCCGTTGTTCCAGACCACGGTCCGAGGCACCTTTCACACCTGTTATTTAGGTTCAGACTAAACTGAAAAGTCCGTAGGTCAGGACCAAAGAAAATGTGCTGCCTAAACTTAAAGCTGCAAACTTCCTCCAATGAAAATCCTCTGGTCTTGCTAATATATGGCAACTGTACTGGAATCAGATAAATAGTTGAATTTCACATTCTTGCAGGTTCATTTACCATGAATTTGGAAGGAACGGCTGGTCGGTGTTCTGTGGAAACTGGCATATGGGCTTCTCTGCTCCTCAGGGAAGAGCAGAAGCAAGGGAATTTGACGAAGAGTATGAGATGCAAATGAAATAAAAAACGGCAGAAGAGAGTTTGACTGAGCACGGGAAGCCGAAAAGAAGCAAGCGAGACCTTAACCTGATTTACAGTTTCCTTTCTACATACAGCCTGTCCATTGTGGAATAATTGAACCCTGTAATTTGCCCCTAATGTGGCTGCTCTGTTGAATTATTATACCCCTCAACCAACAAAATACCCCCCCCCCCCCCTCGGACCTTGAGTCCAGTTGTTGCAACAGTTGTAATCAAATAGTTAGTCTTTTTTTTTTTTTTATCCTATAGCCGGCAGTTATTCTGGCACTAGGTGCAGGCGTAATCCCATGCCAGACATCACGGGTGGTTTTCCGACATGCCAGAGTGAGTGAATAAGGCTCGATTTGCTCATTCCGGCACGTTCTTTAAGACTTGTCAAGGCAAGAGTCTCCCCACTGGGGGATTTGGGATTTGCAGGCTATTGGTAGTAAACTTTTTTTCTGGGTCACTGGCATTTGTGGCCTCTGCAGATTTGACACACACACACACACACACACACACACACACACACACACACACACACACACACACACACACACACACACACACACATTGGTATTATGTTAGACCTGACATCACAGCCTAATGGATGCCATTCTGTATTTTCTCTGCATTTTCTCTGTTTACCTGCCAACCGACTGTCAAGATTACGGAGCATTTCGTATTTTGTTTTGTCAAGATAATGACCGAAGTGAAGAATTGGCTCAGCTGGTGCAATAAGCCCCACTTTCACATTTTTGTGTTATGTTATACAGAGTCGAGACGAAGAATATTGTCAGGATTGTGCTAATATTTATAAGAGATAAGAATCGCGTTCGGGGTTTGGAATTATTGCAGTGGCCTGGCGGACTGGTTGGGAATTTGAGGACAGAGGACAAAAGAATCAAATGTTTAATATCAAAACAAGAAAATGTGTTATCAGAAGAAGTGTCTGAGGAATAAAACATATTTATGCACATAAGGTAAGGATTAGTTATCCTCTCTCTTCTGCCAAAACTAACTCTAGTTCCATGTATTTTTCTATTCATAGTCTCCTTCTCTTCCGCTCACACTCTCTTTGTCTATTTTCCTTCCATTTCTGTTTCTCAGTTTTTTTGTACCTTCCTCATCATGTCTCTTTTGCTTTCTCTCTCCTCACACACACACACAGTACAGACACACACATGCTGTGCAGTCATAGTGCGGAGGAAGCCTCTTATCAGTTTGTCCGTTATAGTAATGTGCTGCACTGTTTATGTAGCCGTGATACAAAGGACTTATTTATTTCTTGGTTTCCCTCTTTTCCTCTTCCCCTGCTTCCTTAAAGTATTTCCCAGGCAAGGAGAGGTTGTCGTGCGTCCTTGTTTGTGTGTGTGTGTGTGTGTGTTTGCATGCACATTCATCCGACTCAGGTTCATATCCTGAGAAAGACGAGGTCATGAGAACAGCGTGAATCGCGCCTGGTGACGAAAAGTGACAAGCTTATTAGCGTGGCTCAGAGCCCTTATTAGCATGTAGAGGTTGCTAAAACCTTCTGATCAGCATGGGGCCTCTGTGAGTGAGCGCTAATGCCAGTGAGTTCATATAATTAGTTTCAGATCTCTCGCTCCTTTTCCTGGGTATTATCTGTGTTCCTCAGCGTCTATAAGCGTCTTTTCCTTTTTCTGTGTGGGTGGTGCCCTGCAGAGCTTCTGTCAAATCCAATGACATGCACTCCCAGCATGACCTGACCGATACCACTGCTGATCTCACAAGCAGTGACACCCGTGCTCCTGCCAGTTCTCAAACCAACAGATGAGCTGCAAGCCAGGAAAAAAAAAACAGTTTCAATAGACTTAAATAAAATATAGGCACTCTAGAGAAAAGGGAAATAAGCTGAGATGACGTCAAAGCAGCGGGACAAAGCAAACATTTGCACGTGTGCTTCCCGGTACATGGACATGTGCATGTACGTGGTACATCTGTGTATGTGCACTTGTGTACATGGTCGAGGCCAAGAAATCACTTTGAGCAGGTGATGCGTCTCCCCTGCGATGTTCACCATGTGGTTTCCTGGTCAGGCCTGTTAAACAACACTCAATCATCTCGACAGACACGCAGATGTGCTCAGCTGGGAGATATACAAAGAATGGCATGCCGGCATTTCAGTACAACAGTATAACGGTAATGCGAGGTCTGCTAGAAAGACTACAGTTTGGTTCAATGTTTTAAAGATCAAAAACTTTGATTATGACAAATAAATCAGTTGAAACATGAGTAAAACCTACAAGCTAGGGGCCCATGTACAGTAGAGGCTGCAGATGTCATTACAAAAACAGACAAATGCTATTTATACATCCTTGAAGTAGTTGGGGATAAGATTTAAGTTTGTCATGTTCACGAGTTCTTCGGTAGAAAAGTAGAAATGGTTCATCTGCAGGGGAGCCATACTGTACGATGCAGAATTTTAAAATGTTTAAGTTGATCCCTGCTGACTGCTTCTGAAAATATTCCAGCAGAAAGAGAAGTAAAGCTGAGTGAGGAATATGCTCAGTAAATGTTGCAGCACTCTGTCTATTGAATTGGAACTGCACATTCAGAGAACATGACTCTTCCAATTTCATGGAAATTTGGGGTTTGGAAGCTTGGCCTTGCTCTAAACTGACGGTCAAGAGGAAATTCTGACCCGATGGTGATAATTTCAATCCAGTCTCACTTTTCAGAAGTGCAGAAATCTTGATTTCACCTACTGAGCAGGTCGTGCTCATAAAACAAGGTGAAAACCACATGTACGGAGGCTTGTGACCTCTGTAGCGGCTGCAGGTTCTGTTCTGATCTGGCTCTTTGCTCCACGTCTTCCTCGCTCTCTCTTCCCTTTCACACTGTGGCTACATCCACATCTGCCTTTTAGTTTAAAAAAACATCACTGCACTGCTCTACACTTAAAACGAAGAAGTTTTAGTTTGAAAACTTTACGGCCGCATTGTTGTCTGGACGGGCAAAAACTGAGATGTTTGGAAACACAGTCATCCACATTCGCTTCCTGTAGAATGTGGAGTAGTTATTACTGATGCGGAGCAAAAACGCTCGTGTGGACAGAGATCGTTTTAGTTTTAAAAAGAAAATGCATTTGTGTGGATGTAGCCTTAAAATCTTAATTAAAACCAACATGTCCACAAATATCTTTAAAACAATAAAGGAGGAAAAGGTCACACATGAAAACGTGAGTGTGGTGTGACGGTGACAGGTTTCTTTTCACAGGTGGACTCGGTCCTGAACTCACCACATAAGCACTTAGACAAACACAGCTCGTCTGTCTGTCAGAGCAATCAGCCCCTTTTGGTGTGAAGTCCAAAGTTGGGGACCTCGTGGTCTCTGTTTCTCTATGGGGAAAGACCGATCATATTTAAAACCCACTCACGCACGCCCAGTGAGACTAATCACATTTGATAAACCAATAGAGCCTGAGACATATGGTGACGCACCGACACCAAGAAGGTGTTCGGTTCAAGCTTCCTGTAACTCCAGTCCCCTGCTGGTGTTGTGCTGAATCCGACCCCCACGGAAAGCGGAGCCAGACCAAACCACAGCTTCCACTTGGAGTTTGCACGCTCGCCTCTCGGGCCAGACTCACAACACACACACACACACTCCAGTCTTTATTAAGCTTGAAATGTGGGGTTAGATGAAATTTATTGTGCGCTTGATGTCCTCCCTCCTCTCACAGTGGCAGCTGCGCTTCAAATACGGCCGCGCTCTGTTGAGACTTTAATTATTCTGTCAGTGTGTTTAATTTGCTCTAGGATCAGTAGCTGAGTGAAGAGAGGCTGCAGGTCCGAGTGTTCGCTGTCGACGTGGCTGCTCGGCTGCATCGAACAGCCGATCGGCAACAAACTTCACACACACAAACGAGTTTAGAGAATGGCTTCGTGCTGTTAACAGCTGGCCCCTGTTCGCTGTGTGTTACTGTCTCCTCCTCCAGCTTTCTCTCACCGACTCTCACATCCCTCAGCTGCCAGACATGTTGACAGAATGTGTGTGACGAAGGATTGGGATGTGTGTGTTCGCTATGCAAACTATTCTCATAACATCCATCAGCGCCCTCTGTGAATTCATCACCTGTTTGCCACTGGAGGCTCCGGTGCCACGAACGATATCCGTCTTGGTTTCACGCTCAAAGCCCTGAAGTTTTATTGTTAATGACACTGGCTTTGATAACGTTATGGTGGTAACGTCTCCTGGGAATGTTTTTAGAGATGTGAAGGGTTTAATTCTTTCGTTTGTTTGGCCTGTGGTGATGCTGGTGGCAGTTTTCTTTCTGGAACTGTTAAAGTGACCTCCAGTAAATGAGTCGCGGCAAGAAAAGACCTGCTGCAGAACCGTGAAGCTGCACCACCACTGCTGCACAAAGAGCGGTTCACCTGTTTACTCAAGGTCCGGCGACGCTCGACTCAGACGCAGAACCTGAACTGGAGAAGCTGTTGCCATTGTCAAGAACATGTCTTACGTTGATGAGTCCCAGCCGCCTGTTTTGAACGTGTCGTGTGTCCAAATCGCACCAAATTCCACATTGCACTTCCTTGGAATCTCAGAAAGACACACACCAAGTTTGAAGCCGATAGGATGGACGGCTCTTGAGATACGCGAGCCACATACAGACAGAGAGAGATTTCTGGAATCATTAGGTAGACGAACCCCTCGGTTCACAGCTTCGGTCCAGTCTATAGACAGAGTGTGGAGATCCTCTGACTTTTCCCTTAGCTCCACCATGACGTTAACCGGTTCCGAGATTTGAGCGGAAAGTTTCAACAAGTGCGATGCTATCTCCTTCTGCTGGAATATTTTCAGGAGCAATCAAAGCGCTTCAAAGCCTCAAAACTCTTATCAGACACATTTCTCTTTGCTGGTGGATTTTTCAGCTCTTAGGTCGACTTTTGTTAAATCATTCAGTTTCTTTTTTTCTTCCTCTCTTCCCCCTCAGAAGCAGCACTTTGGTTCCATATCAATAGCTGTTGGCATATGCTGCGTTTTATACTTATCAGAGTGTTCAGTCATGTGTGATGTGACTGGCTGATGCCTCTGTGGAGAGGATGGCCTCACGCCTCATTAAGCCCAATACTCTGTACCATATGGCAGCGAGGGGTTTTCTTCTCTCACTCTTTCAGTCTCTCTCCAGTGTGACTGCTCTCAATTCCATTTCTTCATCTCATCTGTTAGCGAGTATCGCTCTCTCCATTCTTTCTATTGTTTGTTTCTTTTGTTTCGACCTCACGTGTCATTGGCTTTTACCCTGACGGCTCCTCTGCTGGTCGTGGCAACTTAATCTTTGCCAAGGAATCAATCTCCCATCAGTGAGCGAGACTATATCGTGAAAGGAAAATATTTCTTTCTCTCTTTGTGCGGTCATGTTTTGTTGTTTCTCAGTTCTAAGCACCAGAGATCTACAGACACCAAAGTATAGCTTTAACAATGACTTCAATAATGATAATTTTATTTTATTTAACTTAATTTACTCAAGTTAAAAAGATCCTAAACACTTAAAGTTGTTAAATGTACCCTCAGTACAACGTCTGCATCATGGAGCTATTTTCGAAAATTTCGTGTATATCATTGTATTACTCCATTTTTCCTTTTTTTTCAATAAACATTTAATTTAAAACTTAAACACATGAATAAATTACATAAACTGTGATTGATTCACTTAATTTCTGAAATGAAAAGAAGCTCAAAACAAAACACACTGACTCTTAATCCAAAGATGACCACAGTCTATAAATAACACTGGATTATTAGGTCGACCACTAACTTGGTGGTCAGTTGGTGAAAGACTCTCATGTATATTTCTATAGCAGAGAGCGACTCACTGTTTCACTCTTCCTGATGAGTCGGGCGTTCCCTCCTCCAGTGTCTCTGTATTGAAATATCTGTTTGGCTGCTGTGAGAGTAAAAAACATTAATCAAAGAAGGAGAAGTCCTGGAGTTCAGTTGAGGGAACGATGGACGGTAACATGAGACCTTCTGATAATCTCTTCAGGATAATTCCACCAGTTGTTAAGTGTTGGACGTGTAGAATCAAGGAATCTACTGGTATTAGGTTCTGTTTATATAGTTGTGATGTCGGATCCACTTTTCCTAATCATGGAAATACTAAATAGTCGGGCTGCAACTGATTATTTTCATTATTGGTCAGTGGTTTAGCATTTAAAGTATTTAGAACTATAAAAAGAATAGTGAACAGCCCCAAGGTGACGTCTTTAAATTACTTGTTTTTTTTTAAGATTAGCAGTGGAAAGACCAAATATACAGAATTTACAATCAGATAAAACAGGGTTGCAGCAAATCCTGGAACCAGCAAGTGTTTGACATCAATGATTCATATCTTTTTCAATTAATTATTTATCAATCATCATCAAATTGTTGCAGATTATTTAGCGACCAACTATTTCAGGACCTCACAAAGCACTGTTGGTCTCATCTTGTTCATTTGAGCCATAGATAGATGGACGATTTATTTTGTATTTTGACTTTTTAGTTTGGCCCATGTCCCGTCCATGGAGGACTTCAGGGACCTTATCTGCAGCCATCCACCAGGGGGCGATCTTGACACTTTGGCTTCACTTTTTGGGGCAGCTGTCACGTCGACCATCTTCATATAAAATCTAAAATCTGAACCCAGAGTTTCTCAATATCAGAAGATTCATCTAATCATGAGTTTATAAAGGTGCATAGAGAAGACAGAGGTGATCTGCAAAGCTTGTCTTTAGTGCAGACGTCTTCTGAAGCTGACAAGATGGACACAGTCAGATTCAACTCAGAACCCAGTTGAGATATCTTCTCTAGTCTGTGGAACTCACAGATATAAAACAGCTGCAATCACAGGATCCCCTGCACAGAACAGACGACAGCGAAAGGACAAAAACATTCGCAAACTTTCTATCTGTCTCAACCCTCCTGTCCTATCTTTCTATTCTCTCCTGTCTCTTTGTGTCTCTTTTCAAACGTATCTGCCGTCCAGACGTCCTCTCTGTCTCCGTCTGGGCCTCCGCTCTGTCACATGTCTCACGTCTTATTGCTCAAATCACTTTGGGAGTGAAAGGAAACAAACTCACAGTCACACACACACACACACACACACACACACACACACACACACACACACACACACACACACACACAGTCACATATGGAGAAAATACGCACCACGCACGAGCGGCTGGTGATCCCGCGGCTCTCCGCAGTTCATTAGGTCAGCTCCTAATCTAATTTCAGGACACACGCTGATTTAAGTTGGTGTAAATTAGTACGCTTCCTGTGTTTCTCTGGATTATGTTTGCTTTGGGAGGGGCTCTGTAGTCTGGGAGCAGCAGGTGGTCAATAAGTCCAGGGCGAGGGGTTGGTACAAAGAGCTGCTTTCCCAGCGTATCAGATTTTTATCATTTTGGCTTTAAGCAGAGGTGGATGTAGGGTTTGAAGTCACAGTTGGATCTGACCAAGACGTAAACTCACCGAGATAAAGATACAAAAGATTCGAAGGATTTAATTAGTTTTTCTGTGTTGGGATCTTCTTAGTGCTCGAGGGCTTCCATTCGTCATGTGTGTGTGTGTGTGTGTGTGTGTGTTGCAGCAGTAGCCTCGGAGCTGTTATCTGGCCGACTCTGCTCCTCCGCTGTTGTGTCTGCGTCCCAGCTCACTCCACACTATTTATTTTCACTATTTCCAAAGGGGTCAAAGACAGTGCAGCTACAGATATTTGTTTTCTCAAATGATTCATCCATTTAATCATCCATTCTCACCTCAGGAACTCAAACGTGGAGAGAGATGCTGAGAGACAGTACTATTCCAGATCTAGTGTTGCGTTCATCGTGCCAAAAGACACAGTATTAAACAATACTGCTGATCTCGCCTGGTCCGTGTGAGATCACAGAAATGGCACGGACCAAATAAAAAAAGCATTTTATGTTCAATGTGGTCCACATCACGCGTCTCACTTTCTTTACGTCTCCCAGATGCATTTCGGTCATGCATGCTCCTCGTCTTGTCTTGTCTTTGGACTCCAGCTTTTATAAGGATGGTTCTCACCATGAGATGTCCATTAAAGGTTAGAGCAACATCAGAAAGAGTGAGAGAAAGTTTCCACTCCACTATAGTGGAATATTTTACGAGAGAATCCCCCCGGCTACCTCCCACCTGCCCACTCAAACCTCCGCTCCCCTTCTTTTCTGCCTCTTTTTCATTCGCTGTCCTGTCCCAAGATCCTGTGCCTGATTCTACACGTCCGGCACCAACCTGACGGACTCACAATGCAGATTTCAATGCCCGAGCTCTGAAATAGTTGCCCTGCTTAAAGGAAACATAACCATCACTGCATACATTTGAAAGCAGATGGATGGTTCGTGTTTGACTGGTCGTGCAAACGCATGATAAGCTAACCAGCCGGCCCTGTAACCCAGGGCTGAGGATGATGGAGCAGGAGTATTTTGCTGGAGTAAGCCTTGAAACTGTTATTTAGTGAGATTTACACTCATCCAAGTTAAGTATACTTTAAACTGTTAACAGTTAATTTCCACTTTCAATTTGCCTCAGCAATAAAAGAGCTGCTCTTATCGTCAACCATCATTTCATTTAGATTCTGGCGCCATTTAGGCACCGGAACCGTTATAAATGTATTGATTTAGCATCGGTATCAGAGAAAAAACTCAAACTCTACCCAGCACTATTTGTACACGGGCATCATGCTGTAAAATAATGATACTGTCTCATGCACATTTATTATCAGACGACACTAATTGTATGGTAGATATTGAATTCCAAATACATGCATGCACACGGGGAGAGAAGAAGCACAGGATCAAACCGTGGAGCAGGACTTTGTGATGAGAACCACAGAAAAGTGCGAGACGTATTTTGACTCTCGGCCTCGGTGCATGTGAGCGTGCATGTGTGTTTGCGGTCGCTGGCTGCGGCCTGTCAGACGGGGCTGGAAGGACTACGGGAGTGGAAATAACTTCACTGTTTGCATGGGCAAACTGCTGTGATGTGTTTCGGTGAGCTGTACAAATCTTGGAACCGCGAGCGTGACAGGACGGGGGGGGGGGGGAATGAAAGAGTGATGACAACGAATGGAGAGGTGGGGGATTAGAAAATGTGGGGAACAGAAAAACAATTGACACGAGAGAAAATTGATTCATGGGGCTTGATTATTAACTTTATCTTCGTCGTAAAACTCCTGTCTTTTTCCCTTAGCAGCAGCGGTTTCATCCTCAGACGTGCCCCAGAGATTCCTCTTGGACCCGGTGAACCCGTACATGCAGGACGAGCAGAATATTAATTTAATAAGCAGCCTTGAGATGTGGAATAAACCTCAGTATTAAACTCACAAGCAGCTCATTGTGTGTTGGCGTTTTTAAAAGCTATAGAATCTGTGTTTATTGCAGCCTCGGACATGATTTGCCCAAATTTATAGCCACTGGGCCAAGGTCTAATTTATCAATCACTTTCAGCTTTTATATCCCTTTGAATGAGCACTCGGTGAAATATCAGTAAAGCTCCACTGACATTAACACTAATAATACGGCTATAAACACAGTTTGCCATTCATCAATAATAGCTTTGATTATTTCTCTAAGCTCGTGACTTTAAACACTCCTGACAGGCCGTGTACTGGTTTCATACTCTGGTCTTTCAAAATGCTGCGTCGAGCCACTGTCAGCAGCTTCAGGGTGGTCTACCCTGTTCTGACCAATCATACGGTAACTTGTTATTAAGGGGAACGGGATTCTTCATGTCTCCTGTGCAGTATTACAATATTTCCACCCTGCAATTTGGACAAAGCTCACGTAATGTATACTTTCTGTATTTATTTATTGGATTTTTCATTTTATTAGAATCTCCATTAGCTGATGTGGAGCTGCAGCTACTCTTACTGCTGCGGTCAGAGTCAAACATCTAATGTTGACATCAAGGGAGCAGGACTGAGAAACTTCCTACAGGAGCTATATTTATTTTATCATTTACACTATACTATAAAAATACACTTGTAGAAGATTAATGCATATATAAGAACTTTCCAACATATCACTATATTGTTATTAGTTAATCTTCTCTCTCTGTATATATATATCGTTATACACCTCTAACATAGATTTTTACTGCTGCTTTCCAACATGCAGTGAAGTCCCGCCCCCCAGTTAATTCAGCCCATGCGAGAATGCAGCAGAAAATTCCCGTCAGAGAGCGAGTGAGACATTTTGACGACATATGATGCGTGACGGACACGAAACTGGACGAATACATCATTGACAAATGTCAACTTGGAAAGACAATGAGGCAAAAAGGGCTGGTGCTGGTGTTGATGTGCTGTAAATAAGAATTTATGGTCTCTGCAGACACCCCCCCCCGCCTGAGTGCTCTGCACATTGTTGTGAACGTGTCTGAGCTGCACAATCTCCTGCTGCCTTCTTCAATTTTCTATAATACATGTATAGGGCCTCACCAGGTGTGGAGCGGGTCGTCCATTAACCAGAGGGTCGGTGGGCTCCTCCAGTCCTTGGGCAAGACACTGAACCCTAAATTTCCCCCTGACGGCTGTAAAGGCGGTGTAGGACTGGTGTGTAATAGACAAATCCCTGTGTAGTAAAGCCCTGTATGAGTGTATTGTACTTCAAAGAGCTTTACGTGGTCCATAAGACTGTTACAATATAAATTCAGCCCATTGCCAGTTGTTTTAGGGACATGTCTTGCATTCAGATTTCATTTAATATGTTTGTGTAAGAAAGATGAATCTCTCTGACTGGAAACAGTAGTCCGTACTTTAACCTCACACTGAGTTTATTCACAGGCACTGGGTGATCGGTGTCGGCTGAGGTTAGGTAAATCATCACATTTGAACCTGTCTCGCTGGTGTAAGTGATTTTTCTTTTCGAGCAAAGATGAGTCAGATTCAGTGTCAAGTCAGGAGAAGGAACATTTCTGGTGCGCGTGGCCCAAATTCAGCTCTGTGGTTTTGGATCCGATTTCCTGCGGCCCAACACACCCTGGTGTGCAGTTTAGGAAGTTCTTTATACTACTTGGAATAAATCCCTTGGTTTTGAAATAACACGTCCGTCTCGCAGAATTTAGCAGTAAAAGTGCCACTGGAGCGCACAGACGAGAGGGGGGGGGGGGGGGGGGGGGGGGGGGGGAGCAGGTGTACTTTGTTGTAAACAGAACGGCACTGGGCTCCGACTCCGCTACAATCAAGAGCTCCACACGCTGTTCAATGGGATCAAAAGAACTAACAGGGAAAGTAGCAGCGAGTCGCAAGAGCCATTGTTAAATGTCAACATCTGGTGTCCCAGCTGCTGTCACTCATCAGGGCTCAGCCCAGCAGTCGGATGGTCGGAAAATGAAAAGAAGATTTCTATTGAATCTTATATGCACTCCTTCATTTTCCAATAGAGAGGATGATTAACGGTTTTGGTTTCCGAGTCATGATGTTATACAGGAAGTAGTGCGAGGATGGGATTCGCACGAGTCGCTCCTCTCAACACTTAATAAACCACACGTCTGAGTGGTTGTAGATATTAGTACGAATTTAACCACACATTTAGGGTCAATTACTGTTGATGCAGCTGAATCAAAACCAATAAAACAGATGAATCCTGTGAAAGTGAACCTCAACAAAGAACAGGATAAGTAGTTTCCATATATAAACATTCCACAATTGTGAATAAAGACCTTTTAATGATTTATTTTAAGCGTCTGAATGGGACGTAGTTACCTCTGCCAAAGAGGTTATGCTTTGCCCCTGTGTGATGGTCTGTTTGTTGGTGGGTTGTTTTGTTTGTCAGCAGGATTGTGCAAAAACTACAAAACTAATTTCCAAGAAACTTAATAGGAAGATGGGCCAAGAAGAAACCTCATTACATTTTGGTGCAACGTCCTATTCTCTGAAGGGTAAAAGAAATCTGCAAAACTGGAAGTGCTTTCTAAATTGCCTTCTACAAATATGTACAGTGTCCTCATACACACACACACACGCACATATAAACATTCATGCACAGTCTACATGCTTCCCTGTACTGACCTGTTTGCGTCGTTACACCCACAACCCTGTCGGGCTGTTGCGAGCTCTTGGTGCCGGTGCTCCAGGGGATGATTATAGAGGAGCTGCTTGATTGCACAAATCTCGGAGCGCCGGATCCGCTGCTCAAATACCGGATACGAGAGCTAATGTGGATCCATGGAGGGATATTTTCTCTTTGTTTCTTATCTAACGCTTCTTTCAAGTCATGCAGATGGCGAACGTGAGATCACAGTGAAAGCAGAACATATGATACTGCTTACTCGGGATATTGCGCTCTGCGCTATATGTTGTAATGAAGCGTGCAGGGATGGTAATGAATTGTAAAAGTCTGGTCTCGATTGACCATCACATGGCTGTTTCATGCTTCACAATATGCAAGTTGGATTGTAATTACATTTAATTTGTAGGTGATGTTAGATTAGTGAGTGGTAAACCTACAGTTTGTGTACAATTACTAGTTTTTTGACATACATTGTAAGTTTGGAAGTTTTCCAAAATCCAAACTTCCATTTTCTCATTGTCTCTCCCACAGTTCTTCTTTTTGAACATTTCTTTGAACTTTTGCACTAATCTATCTCTTAGGTAGAGCAATCCAATCAAAAATGCTTAGTGTTACATATTCAGAACATTACATTGCTATATATTGTTGTAGCCCACCATTGGGGGTGTAATTGCTTCATTACATTGAGTCATTTGCAGTGTGATGTGATTAATTAGGGAGTAAGAGGAGCAACAGCTCACATGGAAATCATACCTAGGAAAAGGTCAGTGCTACAGAAGCGGATGTTCCTGATCATTAAGGGAAAAACAACCTGTTTCCTCAAAGATTAGACCAAACATTCATTATATTCATATTGAATTACCACATGAGACATTGTGGAAAGGGAAATGTATTTAATGCGTTTGCTTGAACACCTTAATATTTCACGGTGAACAGCTGAGAGAGCTGGATGTATGGATGATTCATCGTGAAGAAAGAGAAGAGCTGTGAAAACGACGAGGACTCAGCCCACGGGTGGAAAAGGGAGTGGTGAAAAGGATGGCGGCTTGTGGTGTGAAAGCAGGGTGCATCGGAGGTGCTGATGGTTACCATGACAATGAGAGACGTAGATGGAGGATGGGGGGAGGTGGGGCCGAACCGATTCATCACCCCTTTCCTCTGGTGTGTGCGACTGTGTGTCTGCGTGCAGGATTTCACCTCTACCTGTCCGACTGCACCCTTGAAACAGGCGATTTCTCTGCAGCACTCCCTGCTAACACACACATTTATTAAACAAAAAGTGGAGCAGGGCAGTGGAGACTTGGATGGGAAACAGATTGGTAGCAGAGACACCAGCTGTGCAGCTCGTCCAACACTGAATTTTGCAGTGGAGGGGGGAAGAGAGAGAGAGATGGAGTAAAAAGAGGACAAATGTCTTTGTCTTCCAGCAGCACATCATTGTCCACATTGTTTTCACGGCTTTATCTCGTCGAACCTGCAGACTGAGCGCGGTATCAGAGAATTCCACGAGGCTGCAACGAGAGACAAGCTATTGATCAGATGATAATGGCGTCAATGAGGGGACTGTATCTGCAAATTAGAGCAACAGCAGATTCGACTTTGTGTGTGTGTGTGTGTGTGTGTGTGTGTGTGTGTGTGTGTGTGTGTGTGTGTGTGTGTGTGTGTGTGTGTGTGTAAAAGGCAGGAATCTTCCTTTCAAAGATATTTTTTATGGCTGTCAGGGGGAGAGCGGGGTCATGTTATTCTAACTGGGCACGGAGAGGAGCAGGCAGACAGTCTTCATATGAACACTCAGCCATATGAAGGATGATGGCCATTACTTCATACAGATAGCATGTGCAATGCGTGCATGTGTGTATGCATGTGGTGGAGGGGGGGTTGGCGTGATGGGTTTTCTGAAGGGTTGGAGCCATCGTTCAGCGGTAACCATGGTAACAGGACTCTCAGGACCACAGGGAGGGAAAAGAGAGGAGGAGGAGGAGGAGGAGGAGGAGACAGAGGGAATTATGGGGGAGCGTGGTCGGGGTCTGTGTCTTATGATAAGCGATAATGAAAATCTGGGCCCCGCTGATCCAAAATGGAGAGCAGCGTGTTTTTTTTTGGCCATGTGACAGATCAAAATAAGATTTAAAGCAAATTAAATCGTAATGAATCAGACTTTTCAAGGACTGAAGTACCTGAATGAGTGTGAAATTGCATAAAAAAGTATTCATGCAGTTCTTTCTTAAACAGCCTTTTCGACTGTTCCCGCAGCTCCTTTAAAGTGGGCTATCGAAATGTAATCTCTAGGCCAAAGAAAACTCTTCTCATGCTGAAAACCTGCTCTGGTCTGTGCACACATGTGTGCGATTTGCTTTTGTAGTGTAATTTCACGCACAGACAACGTGTGTGTACGTGCGTGTTACTGCTCAAACTCATTCTTTCAGCAACCGAAGTGCGACTTAATGTGAGGTTAACGATCCTCCGCCAGCTCAACAGAATCACCATGTGCATGTTTTATTTGCATCACCTTTAAATCCCTGCGGTGCGCCGCTGCTTTGAGGTAAACTGAGGTAATGTTTAAACTGGCTTTCCCAGCGCCGCTCTCTCCACAACTTTAAATACTCTGCGCATGAGCCAGATCGACTGGCACAGCAGCGTGTTCGGGCCCAGTGGTTTGAATTAGCAGAAAAGTAAATTCCCGTTTAAGTTTGTTCTCTTTGCTCTCGCCTGTTTTCACTCATGCCTTCTTTTCCTCCCCTGCTTATCTAAACTGACGCTGCAGGTTCGCTCCAGCTTTTCAGGCGGCTGCATCCACAACACTTCCCCTTCTGTCTCTCCCAATTCAGCGGAGGCTCGTGACGAGCACGCACACTCGCACAATGTACATAGCCCCCAACTGTGGATCTAAATGGAGTTCTTTGTTTTCTTAATTGTCAAATTAAACATGTCACTCTGCTTGAATGGGACGCACATATGCCAGCTGCCGGTTCACCCAGTGGAGAAAGTAAATGGTGGTGGTGGTGGTGGTGGTGGTGGGGAGTTAGAGACACGAGCCCCCTTCCTCACAGAAAAACTAATTGAGCATGCACTCACCCACACACACACACACACACACGCACACACAATGAGGAGAGGATGAAGGAAAGTCGGTGCAATCTTTTGTCTGTCACAGAGTGAGGCTGGATGGACGACCCCCTCATCTGGTAACAATCACCTCACAGGCTGCCTCACTCTCTTGCTCGTGTGTGTGTGTGTGTGTGAGCATACGTAGTACTCGTGAGCACGTAGATGTTAGGACAAGCATGTGCGTCCGTGTGTGTTTACGTGTGTGTTTCTATTTCCCCGAGTGCCACTAGAAAGCCCATCCATCGTAGAGCTGTGTGTGAAATATGAAGGAAGAGGAGAGCTGCCTCCAACATGGAAAACTGCAACATGTTATAAAGTGGGCACCTTCTTTCTTCTTTTCCCAGGGGGTGGTTATTCTTTTATATTTATTGGACGTCCTTCTCCAATCACACATCCTCCATTTTGACCCATTAGTCTGGCCTTCCCTCCAGCTGCCTCTCTTTTCATAGCGGAGTGGTCCGGGCTGCCCACAGCTCCTCACAATACACACCTCCATCTCACGCTGCGGGAGCAATCCTCCTGCTGGTTGCTCGATGAACGCCGTTGAGATGTGGCGCACAGAGGAAGGATCATTTAGCTTAATTAATGTCCTCCTGCCGCACGGCCCCGAAGACCCATAACTAAGGCTCCGGATTCAGAGCCGTCTGTATTGGTTTAAGACTGAAAAGAGCGAGGACTTGAACCTTGGCTCGAGGTCCAATCAGCGGCTCATTTTCGGAGGCAGCTGTCGGCCTCTCTATTTGGAGCCATTAGGAGTTAAAAAGGAAAAATCAATCATAGAATCTGGCAAAGGCAGAATTTGTCAATGAGCAACTGAGTTCAAGCCATTTCCTTCAATTTACATTTATTCTAAAAACCAAACAGGTTCTCCTGTTTTTATTGGAGAAAAGCTTTTTATTTTCCCCAACAGCCATTTTTGGCTCCAGTTCTTTAAAGCCTGTGCGCTGTGTAATAAAGTGATGTGGCGTCTTATCCCCCTTCCGCCATTTCATCCTGGTGATTTAGAGGAGTGTAGTCAGGTCCTCGTTTTCACAAGGTTCGCCTTGATGAATAAGATTTCTTCTGGCGCTGCTCTCTGGGTCTGGGTGAGATTTTCTGCCTCTCTCTCTCTCTCTCTCTCTTTCTTCTTTCAAGTTACATCAGTGAGGCTCGACATACACCAGAGGATATTTGGCTGAAATCCTGAATGAGACGCACAGAATCGCCGCGGAAACGGATAAATACCTGAGTCTCTTCAGGGCGAGAGTTAAAAGAAGACGCAGGATTTCCATTTAGAAAATCTAACTCTGAGGATTTTAAACATTCAACCAGGATGGAAAAGAAAACGAAAGAAAAGAAAAGAAAGAAAGAGACGAGGATTGAAGGACGAGAATGAGATGGACAGGCGTGCGGGTCAACTGACAAACAGGCTCATATTCAGTTACACACACACATTTCATGGTCTTTTGTGTCAATATCTTTGTATTCATTGTTAACACGCTGCTGGTGGTCTGCATGGAGTTAGCGTGCGTGCTGTGCGTTCCATTAATCACACACACACACACACACACACACACACACACACACACACACACACACACACACACACACACACAGACACACACACACACACAGACACAAAGAGAGATCTCCAGCCAAGATAGAGGAGAGCTGTGGCACTTATACACCTAATAAATCAGTCATTCACAAATTTTTGTATGTATGCATTTACTGTGCAACCCACACAGTGACACACACACACATCTCTACACTGCTGACCTTTACACACTCACTTACAGACACACAAACGCAGCAGGCTCACATAGGCTTGTATAGTAATGTTCTATTTAGAGGTCACCTTGGCTGGAGTGCACACACACACACACACACACAGGCATTATTTCATGTGTGACAGCTGCCTTATGAAGTGACTTATTTGTGGTATTGAAAAAACGCCACAGCTCCGACTCCTCGGACGTTTCTGGAGCGGTCCCCAGGCTGAGACGGGCTCCGTTTGGATTCCTCCGTTGGGTGGAGCGACGGAGGACTATCAGAGACCTGGATCTGCAGGGGGCGGAAACACGCTGCCTGGTTCAGCCATCACGTCTCTCCCACTTTTGGAAACCGGCACGTATATAGAGGAGGGGCGGGGATCTGGCATCCTGCACTAAGCCAGGGGTTTGGGCTCAGCCGGGCAAAACAGGATGAGTGTGTCAGATGCACTGGGGTTTCTCAGGTGCGAGGGACAAAGGTGCATTTACGTCCCGGCACGCTTGACAGAATCACAGCTGACAGCTCCGTCCTCGGGGCTCGGCCACAAATTCATATTCATGGTGAACAAACGGGGGTCGTATATACTCCAGTGCATGTGAGGCGAAAGGGGCGAAAGAATGGAGAGGAAAGTTTTGAATGACACAGGTTTGATGTCAACCCAAATCAACTCACATTTTTCAAAACAAGCCCTGATGCAAAGCTCTGCAACTTCAGCCAGCGAGGTGCAAGAGATACAGAGGAGGAGGGAGGAGATAAAGGATTCAGTCATGTTGCACTGATAATAACTTGTAGTCAATTATCTGGATTAAACACAAGCGGGACTGGTTTGTGTTTGGTTTCCAATTATATTCTTTGTTCTCCTGGTCCTCGTAGACGTTTTCAGTCCTCGCAGTGGAAGTGGTTTACTGGGCACGCACACAAACACAGTTGCTCAGCAGGATTTTGCACCTTTGGGCCCATCGCACAGGCACATTACAGTTATTTTACGGCTGATCCACTCTCTGCTGTATAAATAGCACGATCGTTTTATACTGTATTGTTTTGTAGGACTCAAATCTCTCAAATTTTGGGCCATCTTTTTCCAGAACCGAGCCCCCGGGGAAGGACTCAGAAGGACTCATGCCTCCTTATCCGTATTCTTTCTATTGTTTTGCAGCTGTTTTTTGTAATAATTGTATTTGGAAACCAGTGTACAGTGCCTGTAATTCCCAATGCGGCAGTTACTGGACACCACCTTTTGAAGATTGTGAATCCGATGTGGAGATTTCTTATATATTGGGTCACGGTTCTGACCAGGGACTGTTATATATATGATAAAGTATTCCTCATCTTATTATGGACCCCTTTGTGGCCCCCCCAGCTCCCTTTATGGTGTCTGGACCCTGCTTTTGGAACCACTGATCTGGGCTTCATGCTACCTTGATGAGACACAGGAGTACAGAGTCAGGTTTGGTTAGCCTGCAGACCTCAGATCCAGGATGGAGGTAACGTGAGATGCAGACTATAGCAGACCTATGGAAACAAGGAGACGTCCGTTTATAGTCCAGCTATAGAGATTTAATCTGTACTATTAAACTGAGCCAGTGGCGTCGCTCTGCTGCTCCTTTCTTATGGGATTTTTTTTTTTAAACAGAGAACTACTGTGATTTATTATGGACACGTCTGAAGTGCTTCACTTTCTTTGTCCACGTCTGCTCTTCTGCCTCGTTTTGTCTTGTCGTACCTGCGCACAGAGCCTGAGAGTTGCAGGCTACTGAAATCATCATACATGCATACATACAGTGTGTGGTGTGTTTGAATGTGCAGTCTCAGAGTCTCTGTGTTAACACATGGGTCTGTGTAGTGTTTTCCTGCAGGGTCTCTGGAGGAAGGGTCAGAATCTCATGTAACCACCACTCCCTGTGTTTTGACTTCAGCGCCCACCCCCGACCTCACCCGATGTCCTGATCGATTACAGCGACTTTAATCACACGAGGTGCATCCCCACCACCTCCCCACCACCTCCCCACCACCCCCCCTTCTCACTCCCATCTCCTCAGACCACTTTCGGTCATGGTAATGTTGGGTTTTGCTTCCAGGGCCAACAAAACTAAATCTGGCATTTGTGAAAAGATGAATGAAATATCTCAAGTAGCAACGACTTGTGTGTTTTTCTGGGATGGAGGATCCGGACAGTTAGACATTAATGGATGTATCAGCTGAGGGTGCTGCATATCTCCACTAGTACTGGTTTTGCAATACTGGTTTTTAACCAGTAATTGAGATCCATATTTCCACTTGTCATGATTTGAATTCGTCATTTTTTCCGTGTCAGTGATTTATTTTAGTCAAAAGTCAAAAACTAATTTGTCTTAAGTAGCTGAATATTCGGTCCATCTCTGCCCCTTTTTCTCTTTTTGCGTTTTCACTCACACACTTGGAAACAATCACACGCCGCCACTTCAGCACCCCCACATGTTCCATCGCTCTGTGGTACTGTTCGTGTATTGAACACTGGGAAAAAGTGAATTATCAACAGTGATCTCAGCACTATAGCACTGTATGTTCTCCATCTGGCGTACAGTTTAATACTGACCGCCTCCGGGGTGAGTCAGCTGTGAGGAAATTAGTCTAATTATTGGTCTAACTGCTGCAGCGACCCGCAGGACAGACGAGAGGATAAGGACGAGGAGAGGACTTGGATCAGGTTCAGGGATGTTTGGAAACTTGCACCATATAGTCCTCCTCCATTTTCTTTGGTCTTTCCTCTGCCCCTTGTGGTCATTTGTTTGTCTTTCTGTCTCGTCCACTCAGCTCTCGTTTCCCTCAGGGACAGATTTAGCAGATGTATGTAAATATCGACATCTCTGATTTGGTTAAGGCCTGGGTCCCGGGGAGAGACTGGGGGGGTGAGCACCGGGTCCCCTGCTACTCCCGTGAAGTGGTGAGTTGCGACCCCAAACCATCTGTCAGCCCCGTTTCCGTCACATAACGTACACACAGATGCAAAAAGGAAAGTGAGGGCGACTCGAACCTCGGGACAAAGCTCACGTTACATAATGCTTCCATTCACAGGAAAATAAATTTGGTCTTTTCTTGGATTGAAACATTAAACGGTCATTTATGAGCTGATTACATTTCATGGCCATAATTCCTGTGTAAATTCTTTTTGTTCAGGATTGCCATGTATTGGCATCAGCAAAATGTTTATCCGTACGTCCTGCGTGTTGGAACGAACATGCAGTGAACCAACGGCTGCTCTCGTGAGATGAAAACAGAGGGAAATCGACAGTGGCACTCGGTAGAGCTCATATGTCCGTCCAGGCCCAACAAGGCCCCTTAAATTCAATCGAGCTGAACCAAATTTCTCACAGTCATAGATATCTGTTCCCTAAACCTGTCTGATCTTTTTCATCAAGATCCATGAGTTATTTCCTGGGAAAATGTTGAAAAACTGCAGTATCTCACAAAGTTGAAGAAAGTGAAAATAAAAAGTTATCCCTGGTGGTAAAAACAACTCGGCCGTGACTGTAAAAATTAAATAAAAAGTGTAAAGAAAGTTCACGACTAGAACAGAGCTGTTGACATGTGTGATAAAGTGTCTCACGTACTCTGAGAGGATGAACATGTGCGTGTGTTTTTGTGTCCCTGCTGGAGGTCGTCACAGTGTCACGCAGGTCAAGAGGGTTGCAGCCATGTTGTAGTGTGGAAACACTCACTTCTCTGCTCCCTCACTCACGTCCCCTGAAACTCTCGTGGTTAAAGTAAATTGTGGTTTATTTATAATTTGGTTTTATTTCCACAGTCGTAAAGGTCATTTTCTTTCAAATAGAAGTTTATTACACCTGGCTGATTATTCCTAACCCGTCTGACTGCTCGTGTTTCACGTCACCATCTCTGCAAATCGCTGCGGTGAGTGAAATATTATCGCAACCCAATAAAAATTGTGATTATTATTCCAAAATATAAAACCCAAGTTGAAATAAACCATCATCATCCTCGGACCCAGACCATTTCTAATCTCCTCATCTCCGTCTGCTCAGCTTCCTGCTGAGACGCTGGATATCAGTTCCCTTTTGTCATAAACACAAGCGATCGTGTTGCCTCTGTCGTGAAGGTCCAGCCTCACATCCAGGCCCCGACTTCAAGACCCTCGTCCGCATTGACATTTAACACCTGAGGTCAACTCTGCTTCTGCACACTTGATCGCATTTAGAATTCGCTTGGAGTCCGCATGCAGTTATGTGTGTGTGCAGAGTATAGGCCGGTTTGAGTTTACTTGGTGTATAGTCTATATACAGTGGATGGAAGTAAATCATGTGGAGCCGGAGCTGAGTGGAGGGTTTGTGTGTGGGGGGGCGGAACAGGAGAGGGTGAAGGTAATCTCTCATGTCAGCGGCTGAACGGGAGGCTGGCGCCTCAGCTGTGTAATGGTTTATATGTAAACAAGTTATACACCATCTCCCCGTGTATGTTTGTGTGTATAATCATGTGATTGTCAAAAGTCGAGTGTCATTGATGAAATGCTGAAAATGAAATATCTTCTTATCACGGCACCGATCACCCGCCGGCTTACAGATCAATGTAAAGTGGTCGGAAAACAGTTTTAGTCCAAATTGCTCTGACGTTTACAGTCTCTCTCCCCTGTCTCCCTTTCTGTCTTCATACAAACAGTGGTGTAGAGTGACCGATGGGGCGGTTTATAATGCTGACTGGCTCTCTAGTGTCACCCCCCCCCCACTCCCCTCCACCGCTACCCGCAAGGTTGTGTTTCACTCTGTTGCTTCAATATTTTATGCCCCTTGTAGCGCCAGCGCCTAAAACATTTACAGGCCTATTGATCATGTGCATGAAGGGGCAGTTCAGAGGGACCACCCTCCCAAAAAACCCAGACGCGAGGCATCAAAGCGCTGACCCGGGATGTTTATGCTACGTCTCCTCTTGCCGCGGCGTCTGTCTGGGTTATTCAAAGTGCATATACATCACAGTGCGTGGCTCTAACCTTGGCAGTGAAGTACCAGGATTATTCCTCCCGTCCCTCTGAAGTCGGCCACTCTGGAAATCATTATCTGGAGCTGCCCCCCCCTTTGCTTCAAAGATTTCACTTGCTGCAAGAGTGTGATGACAAGTCAACCTGTTCAATTTCTTCCTGGCTCTGCATGTGTGCGTGTTTCCTGCGCTGATCGGAAGAGGAAGACTGTCGGTGCTCGGAGTTTGGGAAATTAAGCAGTTCCTTGTTCTGCCCCGGAGAGATTTATGGCCCAGATTCCTAAACAGGATTATTCGTTCCAAAATTCAAAATCATGCTACAAAGTCCAAATGTCTCAATACTTCACTTGGACGCCCCCCCGTGCCCCCCCCCCCCCTGCTTTCTGAGGCTCTTTGATTTGTAAGTTTCCAAACTGTGCAGGATCATGTCCTCATAAATGACTGAGGAGTCCAACGATGCCACATGTACTGTATGTTGTAGAAGCTGTTGTATATTGTGTTGTGCATTATCAACACAGCGCTGAAATCCTTTCCCCCCGTGGGGATGTGGAGCTCAGAGAGACGGGGGGGTGGCGGATTCAAACAAATATCAGGGTTGGTTTGTTATCGAATGCCTCCGCGGTTTCCCTGGATAACAAGAGCAAGAGAGAAAAGAAAGAAAAGAAGGAAACACCAGCATTGATCGAGAGGGAAAGAATTGTTCACACAGCGCGGAGTGGATCTCACATGGAGCCTTTATCTGTTAATTATAATCCTGAAATACATAATTACTGAGTTATCTCCTTAAAATGATTTGAAATGCATCAAAACTGTCCTTGAATTAATCATACACCCAAATTTCCCATAACTGTTTAAATCCCTGGGATATAAGCGAGGTAAAACAAACAGCCCAAGGAAATATATTCATATTTGGAAAATATATATATGTTCATTTATTGAAATACATTTGCTAATAGTATCTGACCCAGTTCTCTCCCATGACTTTTATGATTGGGATGCTTTCGCTTTGTTGCCATAGTAACCAACGAGGACACGGCCTCATCAGGGGGTCTTCTCTCTCTCTTCTTCTCTACCATCTTTAAGTTGTCTCTCAGCATGACTGAAACAGATATTTGTTTTTACACGGTCACGCTACAGTATGAAACTGTGACTGCAAACAAGATGCACGGGCAAGCGCACACATGCGATCACTCGCGGTGACACACATTAACCTTGTGGTCTCCTTCTGAAACCGGTCGCAGCCAGCTGTTTGATTAAGGCCGTATGAGTAATCCAGATGTGTTCTCCGGTGGCTCGTCTCCCGTAATGAACCAATGAAAAGGCCCATTTCGTCTCAGCCCGCGTCTGCTAAGCTTTGCTCCTTTATTATTTCACAGGGCTTCGGTCATGGCTGGTCGAGATTGGTTTTTGTACCTAATCCCTGACGTCTCCTACAGTCTAGCTGTCGCTGTCGGGGCGCTCGCGGAAATGCATTCGTTAGCACATGTGTGTCCCCCATCTCACGCTCACAGTTTGTCTGTCGCTGTGGGCTGCATGCAAAAAATCCCATGTAATCATGGTTTGATTGACAAGCGTCCCCTTTGTCCTTGCTCCTAATGAGGTATGCCTGCTGAATAGAAATCGCAAAACCTGCAGGAGAGCTTCCCCGACGCAGCTAGAAATTGGCTCGCTTGAAGCAAATTGAAGGCGACACGACGTGTGCGCCAGTTCTATCTTTTACACGTCTGCCTCTCTGTCTGTGTGAAAGAATTTCGGATGTTGATAAGGAGTTTAAGCAAAGCGTAGATATGTAAAGACTTGGCCGTGAGAGAAAAAACACTTCTGTCACCAATCCATTTATGTGTGTAACGGGAGGACGAGAGGAGGAGGGGGGAGGCGCGTTGAAAAGCAGAGTAAGGGGGATGTACGTGTTTCTCCTGGGGCGACGCTGTAAGAAGGTTTAATTGATTCTGTCGAGACGAGGTGTGAAATGCGTGTCAGCAAACTGCAGTGACGGTTGAGTCGGAGCAGAATAAACGTCCAGGTTGTCATCCGGTATCTGGAAGGTTTTCAATGAGAGCAAACAAAGACCTAATCATTTGCCTGTGTGTGTACTTCACAGAATTATACTGTGCTGCCAGAAAATGATAAATCCAGTGTGTCACTCATCAGCTGCTCATCTTTCTTTGTGAGAGCAGATTTAATAGGACAAAAACTTAACAAATCATTTCTATTAGCTCTGCCTCAGATAAATGTGTTATGTGTATAAACAGAAATCACAGACCTATCTCCTCTATCTAGGGACTTTTTAAATATATACCTAGTTATACTTTATATATATACTAGTATACATGCATGTATCAGTTAGCCAATCAAAATCTGCCAATATGAGCCTTTCACAGACGCATCAGTATCTGCGTTTATTTTATCCTGCAGAATAAACAACACAAAACAAGATTTATTGCATTTATGTTTAGATTTTACGTTTGTTTTCTTGATCCAGGTTTTAAATATCTGGTAGAATTTGTGTTTTCTTTGTATTTATAGTTATTTATGATTTAGTTTAAGGTCAAACTGTAAAAAATCAAGCATCAGTTACTGTTCTTTGTCATAAGAAACAACATCTCAGGAGTCATTGTAATTTAAAAATAATATATATATATATATCAATGAAAACGTTTAATAATGGTATTGAAATCCATATCAGTCGGCCTCTAATATATATGTGTGCAATGTTTTGTACTTTTTATGTGATTAATATGTCATTGTGCTTCAAACTGTGTTACTATGGTGACAAACTCATTGTTGGTATTGTTTATTGGTTGCGTGTTAAGTTATGACATCAGTGTTTCCACTCTGATGAGGAATGTCAATCAAAGCTCTGTTGTAGGTGTTTGATTTCCTCATCAGTCAGATATTCATCGTCTAAAAGCAGCTACAGACCCGGTAGATGTATATTTAAGAGGAAATACAACTTATCTTAATGTTGAGAAAGTGTGTGAAGGCGTGTGTGTTTGTGTGTGTGTGTGCGTGTATGCGTTTCTTATTTGATTTCTGCAGAGACGTCCAGTTCCTGAACATATCGCCCTGAGCAGAACTTCCGTTTCTCGGTCCCAACAATAGTGGCAACTTCCTGGTTCATCGCATCATTTCCTGTCTTGGTTCAGTATCGCCGTCTCGCAGCGTCTGGACCAGGAGACTGGAAATCCACCTCAACCCATGCATTTAATCAGGGACAGGGTAAAAGTTTAAGGGTCAGAGATCAAGACGATTTGATTTTATGAATGGAATTAATGATTCCGTGCACCGTAAATCATTTCTATTTCCTCAATAAACTGTAGGAAAACATGAACTCATGTCCTTGTTCCCATTCGTCTTCTGCCCTACACTTATCGGGTCATCTTCAGAGTGTGAGCTCGACATTAAATTCAAATGTTACACTTATTCTGCAACAATTTCCTCCTGTGTCTCACATGTTTATGCCCTGTAGCTGTGTCCAATTGTGTTGTAATCGATCGTTATAGTTCCGCTAATGATGGAAAACAGATAAATAGGATATTTTCCTTTTTAACCCCAGATTTATTACAGGTACTGTGGTATCGTATTTGATGTGTAACCTCCCAGGATGTCAAGATTTGTTAGAGTAAAAAATACACTCTCAAATTCAGATTATGGTTATTATACAAGCCCCTGCACGCTGTAAAATATGTCTAAATATCTAAACGCGTACATTTACACACACAAGATTACTGATGTAATATTCTCACATATTCTGTCTCCTCTGTCCTTTAATAGTTAATCCTGAGGTGAAATGAACAGATAAGTTTCTGTGACGTGTGCTTTGACCACTTGTGTATATATATAGTATGTATGTGTGTGTGTCTGTGTGTGTGTGTATATGTGTGTGCAGAGGAGGGATCTGAAGAGGGGTTTTCACAGGGATTATCTATATCGTCATGTTGTGGAACAAAGGCCACTGCTCGGGTGGTCTTGTCCGTCCGGGAGCTCGCGTCCGTCTTGGAGTCCAACTCCTAACAACTCGCTTCTCTCTTTCCCCTCCTTTCTGGTTTTTTATTCCAGAGGCAAGCGCAATACTCAAGAATGACAAAACCACGGCGCTCCGCTCAGCCGCGTGTTTCATCATTGTTTGAATTAAGTCATGCCAGTAAGGCTGAATCTCTTCACAGGGTTGTGGCCTGATATACCTGGCCCAGAGCCTTGTTTACAGCAGCTCCAGAGTGGGATGAAGACGAGCTGTGTACTCGCAGACACGATGCAGGCAGGCCAGCAGAGGACAGGCCTAACTTTAACCAACACAATGCTGACAAGTTAATCTGTTCCTGTTCCTCATCCAGCGCTCTCTCCGGTGCCAGGCGTATGGAAGAAACTGACCCCAGGGGCAATGACACAGACTTTTAAATCAAACCCGAGCTGGAATCATTGTCCTGCTCGCCTCAATCTGTATTTTTGTCGTACATTTCATTTCATCTTGCCGGGGGACCCGTCTGATGAAAAACATGGCTGTAGTGTCATGTACATGAAGCAGTGATGCACTGATTGCGTGTAGTCTTCTGGCTGATTTTTACATTCCATCATATGTAATCACAAAGTTTGGCATAATGTAAACTTAGAATCACTTAATTGCGTTTAGAACATTTGGCTTGATCGTGCACAAGCTCATCAGAATCAAGCAAAGGGCCCGATACCAAAATGGCTCATAGAGGACGAAGGATTTAAAGTTATCTGTTTCACTTTTACAAAAGAACAGAGCAGTTCATTGAGCAAAGAGGAGACGTATTCTGACCATATTCAGGCTCAGAATTTGAATCTGTGTTATATTATAAGTTTACTTGCTCTAGTGTTCAGTAAAACATCACTTTCCTCGTACTGTCATTGCTGCAGCTCCTCTTTTCAGCCTCTGTCTGAAACAGAATCGGTCGTATATCTTCTTTACGGCTTCCTTGATTCTCTTGACTAACTTCTTAAAAAGCAGAATAAACTATTTCACATTCTGCTGTTGCACTGATTGTTAATATCTACAACAAAAAGAGAAAATCCAACCACGAAAGCTAAAATCAAAGATGTCATCAGGTGACTCTTTTCATCGTGTGTACATGGTTTCTGAAAAAATGTATCTTACTTCCAGCTGTGGAAATATTATCTCATATTCCAGTAAAACCAGTGTCGTCACTTTATGTTTTTGGTGCATTTGTTCCATTATCCACAATAATATTAGTTCTATTTTCATTTGCCAGGTTCTAAGTGTTTGCAAATGCTGGATATCTCATCTTCGAGTAGACATCTTATGTATACTGTATATTTCTCTCTAGCTCTGGATAAATGTGCCGTCCAATCAGAAATAATGATGATGAAGAGTAACTTTAAGCAAAGTAATCAACTGCATCTGTGTGTGTGTGTGTGTGTGTGTGAGAGAGACTCCACTCAGCCATTTGTTCATTCCTTGTTTTCTGAACCCGACACTGCTCAGTTTGCTGCTCTGGCGAAACACAGAGTGAAGGAAACAGTATCCACAGACGGAGCCAGTTCTTGAGAGGAAGGTGCACTGCAGCTGCTGTTCTGCTGTCGTAAACCTGAATATGAGTTTTGAATATGAAGCACGCTGATGGAAAAGATCAGAGTTTGCTTCGTTGGTTTTTACAGCAGATCGCAGATGTCTCTGTTTGTGTTTGTTCTCAGTGTAGTATGTAGCCTGAATTGGTTTGTATCCTTTGTTCATAGCAGTTGTACTGTACGTGCACAGGCCTGTGTGTGTGTGTGTGTGCGTGTGTAGCTCTGTGCTACTATGTGCCAGCGCTGGAGATTAGCGACGGCACCAAAGCAGCAGTGAATCTGTGAAGCAGCTTTACAGCAAATGTCTGAGTTTACTGCCCCCTAGCCTTCTGTCATCGGCCACACCTAGCGGAGAACAAAAGGGAGCGGAGGCTGGCACCGACTGGAGTACGAGAGGGGAGGAGAGTGGGAAGCACAAGTGGAGGAAAAACAGAGATTAAAAACCCCGGGGGATAAAAAGACATGGAGGGGAAGGAGAGTGAAAGGAATAGAGGCTTAAAATGGGTTTTCCTGGTGTTTTAAGGGTTGTCTAACTTTTAATATCAAGTTCGGTATAAGCTGCTCCTGTGTTTGTTTGTGTGCGTCATAAACATAAACCCAAGACTTTTCAGAAATATCTCAGTTTGTCTTAAAAAGGAAAGAGGTCGTTAGTTGTAAGACGGAAACTTCTGCAGAATCGAACCAGCAGTTTGTGAAGAAGAACAAAATACATTTGTTTACAGTGTGTGTGTGTGTGTGTGTGTGTGCGTGTGTGTGCGTGTGTGTGCGTGTGTGTGTGTGTGTGTGTGTGTTTTCTCTATTTGGAACAGCAGGGTTGGAGTCAGTTTTAGTTTGTGGTCCATTTGCAAGCCACATCACCAACTCCACTTACAGAGCTGCTGCAGGAACACAACATATTTAAATGTTTTCTAAATATATTTTATGGGCCTGTTTTTTTTCACCTTTGTTCTATTGATTAGACAACGGACAGTAAAGTCCAAGAGAACTGGGGCAGACCTTAGCAAAGGGCCGGGGTCAGAACCCGGGTCAGAACATGACATCCCATATTTGTAAATGTCTAAATTAAGATTAAAGGTTCATTCAGAGTAAGAGATTATTCTTGATTCTTGTATCGGTTTCTGAGAGGACAATGTCTCTTTAGGGGATTTCTCCAAAGTCCGTTTCCGTTTACTCTCCGGCGATGCAGTGCCCCGCTGCTGGATGAATGAACATCGAGGACAACACAGTTCACCCTGAAATGGCTGAAGTGAAAATAAAACAAAAATCGACCTCAAATATTTTTGGGTTCCCTTCCTTGGTCAAAACCAAAATGAGAGTGGACTGGAGTGGACACATCCAGAAATGAATGTGACACACCCTGCATCTGTGCAGGAACGGACAGTAAACTGTGACCAACACTGAAAACAACACGTTTACACACCCGCAATGCAGAAGCATGTACAAAGGTGGAGCTGGAAATAAGGATAAAAAGAAGGAAAGTATTGCAAGCGTGTTAAAATTAAATAGATAAATGAACATGTGCATTTACAAAGATTTAGCTTTCAACAAAGAAAAGACTCCAGTGGTGTCGGGTGACGAGGATGAGATTGAGGTGACAAGGGCTGTAAAAAGCAACACAAAGCGGAGAGGAGGAGGAAGTGGTAACAGGGAACTAGTAAAATCTAAAAAGGAAGTAGGTCTTACGGGAAATACATCATTGCAGAGATGGGCCAACAGGGGGGGAATATTTAGGTTGGCCCTCCACACACAAGGCTCCATTGTGCATCCGTAGTGGCTGGCTAACGAGGTTTGACGGGGGTGTTTTGACTGGTCCCGTGGGGAGCAATGTGTTTAAGATAGAAATTTACAGGGGCATGTTGTTTCCACGTCGTATATTAAGCAGCATTTGCCTCGCTGCAGTCGCCCTCCCTTCATGCTTCACTCGCAAGAGACACAAGAACGATGTTTACCCTTTTGTCTCGGGGAGGCAAACCCCTGCAGACTGGAGGTTGTGCTGCCAAGTGGAACATTGGGTCCATATCGATGTTCCGCTGCTGGAACAAGGAGCTACTTTCTGTTGTGTTTGCCACTAGAGATTAAAGACAAGCGATGTTCTGATGACATGTTTCCCTTAGATCTTGATTCTGATACCTGGAGTTTGTGTAACTGCAGATACCAGTCGACAGCGGTCTCTCTTACTTTGGAGCTATCGTTGTCAACTTTAAGTTTGTCCTTTTTTCCCTTTGCTTTGTGAACTTTCTTTGATTGTTCTTCAAATGCTTTATGAGATTGCTATACTGTTGTAATTGGCAACACCAGTGCCGCCCTGCCGTCTTGCTTTTTACTCGTGGGACATACCGGTGCAAATTATGGATCAGTTTTAGCTCGCTCTGGCAAATGCTGCACAGCCGTAAATGACTTCTTCTTGTTTTCTGCAGTATCTGAAGCATTTCCGTTGCTGCTGTTGGTATCATAACATCTGTATAAAAAACAGTACTGATGTACGGTGTAGCGATACCCTCATGCATGTTTCAGTGTGGATCAGGGTTGGTTTTGTTGTGTGTGTGTGTGTGTGTGTGTGTGTGTGTGTGTGTGTGTGTGTGTGTGTGTGTGTGTGTGTGTGTGTGTGTGTGTGTGTGTGTTGGTCAGTTTCCGCAGTGGAAGAGAAAACCAACTGGAAGTAAAAGACAACAAGGACCTCCTTTTCCTCTCCCTCCTCCCAAGTGTTTTCATCCCTGGCCTCCACTTTCCTCCCTCTAGCTCTGTTTTCCCCTCTGCATCTTGCAGGTGTATCAGTTGTCCCTCTGTTATTCTCCTTTGTGAGTGCTGAGCTGAGCTAAATGTGACCCCCAGCGATGGGGGAGCTCTGCTGGCTAAGGTACGACGCTGCTATCCAAGCAGGGTTGGGGAGGGGGGGGGGTAGTTTATTGGGATGAGAAAAACATCACGGAGTGGATGCCTCCTGGAGGTCAAGTAAATGCATTAGAGGGTAAGCAAACAGACAGGATGCATGGGCAGAAGCTGTTTTTGGCAGCCGTGCACTAAAGTGGGGGTTGGGGAAAGAGGAGATGGGGGGGGGATGCAAATCTGTCACAGCAGGTGCGTGATGAAAGAAATGGAGAGCGCTGTGTGTTTAGTTGTGTAGTTACAGAGGAACAACTTTAAGATGTCGTTCTTAAAGTCTGAACTTTAGTATCCGTATCTTTAGATCTGCACCCTCCCTTCATGCCTCCACCCCCCCCGTTCTGCTCCTTTTTTTTTTCTGAAACCCAAATCCACTCAAACGCAGCTTTGATCTGGGAAATAATCTACGCCACCCCCCGGGTCCCCCCCGCCCCATCTCACCCCTCTCCTGGCCGCGGTGTGACCAGCCATGTGATAGCTGGGACCCGATCATTTCCCATTACCGTTGTGGCTTAGTGCATCTCGCTCAGCGCCCCCTACCTTGAACCCCTTGGCTCGCTGTGCTGGAGGTCTGTTTACCCCGTGACTTCCAGCTAATCCCCCTCTAACTCCCCGGCTAAACCTCTCAACCCTCATTGCCTGTCTTCCCCTGCGTTATGAGGGAAAACGGTGCCAAAATAGGCAACTGACATTAAAAAAAAGTAAATCACATGCTATTCTGTCAACATCTTTATTGGGTGAAGCGTTAGTTCCCCTCTTTTCCCTTCGGTTATCCGTCTATCCGCCCACCCCCCCCCCCGCTTCATCTCGCTCTTTTTCCACTTCTCCGAAACACCACATTAGTTCAGCTGCCTCTCTCCCTCCCTTATATGCACCTTCCCTCATGCACACCTCTTATCCCAACAATTTCCACTCCTTCCCAACACGTACTGTACCCGACACTTTCACTGCACATCACCACCCCATCCCTCACTATCATACCCATTAGCGTAATCTCTCTTTCATCCCCTTAACTCCTGACTCCTGTTAACACCTCCTTCCTCCTCGCTACGTGGGATGGAAAGGACAGGTGCATCGTGATCCACGCAGCAGATGATCGAGTCCGTCGAGACATGGACTCGAGGCCTCGGAGCCGCATCTCTGTTGCACGAGTTTTCCTCCAAAGACATCGTAAAGTCAACTTTCACCATTCTCCACTTCTCCCGGAGCCTGACGACATCTTTTTCTATCTCCCCGCGAAACGTAAATTAGCCGAAACTTTCTGCATGAGAGATGAGGTAATCAGCGACGCGTTGGTTTGTAATCACTTCGGCGATGCCGTGGTAATGACTCAGCACAGTGAATGGAGGCAGCGGAGATACGAAAAAGCGATAGCTGCATAGATGGAGTAATGAAGATAGAAAAAAACCCTCAATTAATCAGTCACATTCTCATTAATTCTTTCTTTTGAAGCCGAAGTCTCTCTTTGCGGAGACTATTCAGCTTAATCTTCGTCCCGTTTATCTTCGCCTCTGTTCGAGCAATTAAGATTTGCAGTTTCCCGACATCCAGATAAAGCAACTGTCTAAGCATTTATCATTTTTTAGAAAAGCTGTGGTAGTTTTTCTTACAGGAGACAATGGAGTAATCTATTGCTCATGCCCCGTCTGCCCAGTTCACGTCTGCAGTGTTAGTGTTTGAAGCCACTACTGTGCTGCGCAGGGCTTCCAGTGTGTCTCTGTGTGAAGAAGTCATTTCCCGCTGAACTGACTGATGAAGTGCGGACGTGCGGCTGATTTAAGACTTCTTTCAACACTTCTGTAGGTGTGCAACGCCAACCCCCCCCCCCCCACTCTCTCCCTCGTCTTCTTTCCCCTCACACCCCTCTCTCTTTCCCCCCCCTTTTCTTCATCCCTGCCTGATTCGCTCCCTGCAGGAGTTTGGCCGCGTCTCTGACCCCGGGGCTGCATCATGCATAGCCAACCTGTTTTTCTTGGAAATTCCAGCTGGCTGAGCTAACCGTGGAGGATGGGATGATAATGCGGGGGGGGAGGAATAGAGCGTGCACATGTGTGCTTGTATACCTCTGCACACATGGACGTGTCTTCGATAGATGCACTTCATCACTGACAACCCGGTTGATCAAGTGTGGTTGGGTTTTTTATGAGGCCTCCGGTGCTCGCTTTTAATCTCACTTTAATTCCCCCGCCGGTGGACTGAGCCGTCACTGTCTGCGCCGACTGTCTTCTGTTAGCACCGGAATCAGAGGGACAGGGAAACAAATGAGCCCAGAAGAAGAACCCCAATGGAACAATTACGTTTAATCCTCTCCAGAGAAACCGATGAGAGCACATGAAAAGCGTGAGGAGCGAGTAAAGGTAAAATAAAACAGCGGAGAAAGACGAAGATGATTTAAAGCAGCCATGTTTAGCTTTAGACAGAACAGTTTATCCTGAGAATAACTTGGCTGCCTCTTCTAAGCGTGGTCGGAAAAAATTCTGGGGATCATCTTTGGTCCTGCGTGAACTTTTCATTTAACAGGTGCTTCGGGAATCAGAGATGTGTTTCTTCACCACTTCCTTGTACTCGACTCACATGTGCAGACTCAGGAAATTAATTTAACAAGGATAAGCTGGTTTTTCACCCCCTCAGGCTGTGTGCGAATATGTAATGGCACTGTCTAATATCCCCCCACACACATGCACACACACACACACGCACATTGAGGCTTCTTGTGTCTCTGTGGGTCAATGAAGTGTGTGTGTGTGTGTGTGTGTGTGTGTGTGTGTGTGTGTGTGTGTGTGTGTGTGTGTGTGTGTGTGTGTGTGTGTGTGTGTGTGTGTGTGTGTGTGTGTGTGTGTGTGTGTGTGTGTGTGTGTGTGTGTGTGTGTGTGTGTGTGTGTGTGTGTGTGTGTGTGTGTGTGTGTGTGTGTGTGTGTGTGTGTGTGTGTGTGTGTGTGTGTGTGTGTGGGTGGAGAAGACGAGGGTTCGGCTCCTGTATCTTCAGCAGAAAAAGGTTAATCAATAGTGTTCATTAAGATGTAATAGCTTTGACTTCGAGCTGACCATTCAGCACTTTGTGTGACACTGTGAGGGGCCTATAGTTTGCTCTAATGAGGATTATGTGTTCTAACTGTACCTGTCGCTCTTTAAATCGTCCACGCTCATCGTGCGCGGCAGCTGGAGTTCGTGACCCGCGGCGTCTTGAGCGGGACCCAAATAGTTTAACCTTCTCAACATTAAACTCGCTAACTGTGTTACCTTTAATCTTGCCGTTGACCCTGGTGCTATAATGAACATTAGCGCACACAAAAGAACCTCTTTATGTGTCCCTGCACGGCCACTGACTGGGTGACCCGTCCCTGACTCTGGTGGTGGGTCAGCCCCGGGTCAGTCAGAGGGTAATTCATTTATCATCGCTTCTCCTAACTGCACAATCAACTTAGCTCCATTGTCAGTCTTAGATCTAATATTAGCAGCAGTTGTTGTTTGACCCTTATCACGAGCATGACTACAGAGTTAAGGCCATGTACAGTAATGTATTGTTTTTTAGCCTGAACAGAAATCGGTCGGGCTCGGACATGAAATCGCAGCCCAGGTAGTTTTCTCCTTTGAGCCTTTTATAATGCTATATGCAGTGTATATGCACACAGACCCATGTTTAACACAGCACTACAGACTGACACTGTTATATTCTCCTTTTCGAAGTGTGAAGTCTCAAGCACACAAGCCAACACACACACACACACACACACACACACACACACACACACACACACACACACACACACACACACACACACACACACACACACACACACACACACACACACACACACACACACACAAGGATCTCATGGTGTAGATCCTTGTGTGTTGACTGCACCTCTCTGCTGAGGTCAACATCTTTCAGAGTAACCCAACACCAGATGTAAGCTCGGAGCTCAGGGGGCGCTCCTGCTATCTTTTACTATTATCACCTCCCCGAGGTGGAGGTCGCCGGCTGACCTGACCCTGCGAGGAGTCGGGGAAAGGGAGAGCAACAAGGAGAAAGTACGGACTGAGATGAGGACACACAATACACACAACTGGTTAAATGTGTCGTGTGTGCTGATCTGCCATTTCTCCAAAAATATAGATAATCGTATAATAGATTCTCTATCGTTAGGGGTCAGGAAGGGAGTCACAGCTGGATGCTTGGTTCACCTTTGACCCCTTTAACTCAGTGATTTGGTCATACACATACACACACACATGCCACACACGTGCACAGACGCACAGTTTGTAGTGAAATTCATCTCAGGAACTAATATTGTCAGACGACTATTGGCTCTTTGTGCGACCACTTCTGGACGGCAGACGGAGGTTTAGTCTGTCCCCAGTAAAGCCGAGCTCCCTCGTAACCATAAACACACTCTGGTTGATTAGTGCGAACCTCCCACATCGCCGCCGTGTGTTGGTTTACAAATTAGGAAATAGAATGACACTGAAACATAAATGTTTATCTGGAGAAATTCAGCTGGTGTGGAAGCCTGAATGCAGCTCAAAGAGGCAGCGTCCCTCCTGCGCGGAGCGGGACGTGGTTTCAATCAGATTTACTTTATAAACCCTTGATTTAGTTTGAATTGGAAACATGTCAGGGCGTAATCCTTTAACTCAAGTTTGGCTAGATTTATTATATTCTCAGCCCCTGGGCATAGATAATAATAGATAAATAATGTAATAGGTTTTTGAGTTAAAGGCTTCCATCTGGCAACGTACCACAATGCCCTAACCAAGGCCGTGCCGTAGGCGTAAGATACAAGGAATCATTGTGGCAATGACAAATGATTTTTTACCTCTGCACTCGTGAGAGTTCAGCCATTTCTTTTATCTGCCATGTTTGGAGGTTCTTCGTGGAGCTGGGGGGACGACTGTGGTTTTTTCAATGAGTCACGATTGGGTTCTCCCTTCAAACCAGTTTGCACATCATGGAAAATAAGGGAATTTCGTTTTAAGTGGCCGCAGTCGATTGATACACAAAACTTGCTTTGACGTTTTATCAAACACTTGCATTGTTGAAAAGAGTTTAGTATCAGGTCTGAGCAGTACGGTGGGAAATCTTTCTATTTTGCGGATCAAACAAAACTCTTTCCATGTGTAAGACTAAATCAAAAGCTCCAGTAGCTAATTTTATTTTATTCTTTATTACGGATTGTTTTAATTGTCGAGTTGAAGCCTCGAGTTTGGCATTTTGCAACCATTTTAGTTTTTGGAAACCAGAAGTAGCTATATATGGAAGAATGACGGGCGGAGCTTGATTGAGCTTGAGGACACTGCACGCCCACCTACACCTGCACCCATTGGACAGTACGACCTGTCAATCAGACAGTATCCACGCCCCAATGCATTCTGTGCTTCATCAACCATTTGACTCTAAATGGGACCATGATTTATGAAATGAACATCATGCTGTATTGAAGAAGACTTGAAACTAGCGACTGAGACCATAAAATCTTTAGTAAAATGTTTACTGACTTAAAAATCAAGTGAGAAGTATAAACATTTTCTCACTGACTTCTAATGAAACTGACTTCTCAACAGACATAAAACAATAAGAACATATCAGCACAATATGATATCACTTATTATCCTTTTAGTTGTTTTTAGTAACCCTCCATTGTGACTGTTAGAGAAATGTCCCAGTCATAACCACAGATGTGCTTTATTTGGCTGGAGTCTGGTGTTAATTAATTTGCCCTCATTTCTTTGAGTGTCAGAGCTCAGTGTTGACACAGTGACGGAGGAGGCCATGATGAAACCGCTCCACGGCCTCGGGGATCACGTCCAGGAAGCAGCGCTGAATGGGCGGAGGGCTACAAAGGCTTACAGACACTATTTTGGTTTAGAGGAACGAAGCTATGCAATCAAAAGGGGATAAGCCCGAACCTCTGAGTAACATGTTTAGAAGATACGTGTGTCTCTATTTGTGTATCAGCTTGAACCATATTATTGGGAGGGCAGGAGTTTCCCCCCGTTGGCCTCAGATTAAAGAGGCTTGTCTAAACAGTTGAGACATAATATAGAGATGGTGGTAATAGTGTTTACTTTAAGACTGTAAAACATCAGCTTTATCAGGAAAAACTCACCCGCAGAATGTAAACATACAGATAACAGACGCTTTCTCAGCGGCGCTCATCTGATTTAAAACCAGCTCTGAGATTAAAAGGGACATTTCATCCTCGCTTTTGATAAGAACTGAATTCCTACTAATGATATGATGTTATTATTTAGAATAGTTTAGCTCTGAGCTGCTGTCTCCATGATAGATTGTTTGAATCAAACTTATTGATCTCCTGTTTTGCACAGTTGGACTTATTGATATCCATAATCAGAGCTGCTACTGGTGTCTCTTCACAACACACACACACACACACACACACACACACACACACACACACACACACACACACACACACACACACACACACACACACACGCACACACACAGATACATCAGGCATCAAAAACAACATTTCCCAATTTGCAAATCCCAAATTCTCTCTTCCTCTCTCGCCATACACACATGCGTTTAACATTAAATATACAAATTGGAAACAATAACTGTAAACAAGACGCTAAGCCTCAAATTCCAAGGGCCCACTCACAATGAAATGCTCAAAAAAATCTCACACACTCATCAAAGGGGAAATAAAATCATGCGGTGACCCGGAGGAGGAAGAAAGACACAACAACAAAACAGATTCCACTGCACTCGCTCCATCTCTTTGTCATGTTTTTATTGGACAAACCGCTAAAATGCCCCAAATTTATATATACATACACACATGTCTGCTCCCATTTGAGAGAGATGCTGCAGCAGGAACACAGACGCATCCTGCCGAACGCACACTGCTGTTTTAGACAGTTAGAGGATTTCAAATTTACCCCGAGCGGCAAACCGTGGGCCACTGGCTCTCAATCATTCATCCGCTCGTTCAACCCAAAAACCCAACGCCAGCCTCAGACAGTCTCAGACCGCCGTCCCCTCAGTTTGAGGTCCAGCTCCAGTCCGCCTTTGTGCTGCCTCTCACTCCTTAATTACTGTTTTCTCTTCATCTCCGATGCTAAATTACAGCTGGAAGACAATAAGTGATACTCATCGCGCTCTACATTACAGACCTCACGGTGTAGAACAGAGATGATAGCTCAGGGAGAACTTTTCTCTCATGCACTTGTGTTTGCTCTCTCTCTCTCTTGTAGCAGCGTTTACATCACCCCTGCAGTATTTGGACGTACAGCTCAAAATGACAACGAGAAAAGCATCAAGAATTATCAAGTCAACATGATGCAAGAGATTTCTTAACTTTTGACGACTGTTGTTGAGTTAACTTAGGTTTACAAGTTAAGAAAGAACTTCTGCCATCTTACATATTCTCATTTCTGCACGTACGTCAGCTTCCTGTATAAATACTTTCACCATTGATAGACCTCTCCATTTATGCTTGACACAGTTTTTTCTGATGAATGTTAATAGTGTTATTCTCTTGATGTGCCTGTTACACACGGCATCTACTGCACTTCTATCCGTCCTGGGTTTCTGAGGTTTCTATAGTTTTTTCCTGTTGAAAGGGTTATTATGGTATTTTTCCTCTTGCCGAGGGTTAAGCTCGGAGGATGTCGCACCTTGTTTAGCCTTTTTGTAAATATGGGCTAAAATGTGATTGATTAATTGATTGATTGATTCCTCCCACAGTCTAGAGACACAGTTAATTGGAGACTCTAAATTGACTGTAGGTGTGTATACAAGTGTGAATGGTAGTACTCTGTCTCTCGCCCAGTGAACTCCACACTTCATCTCTTCCCTCATAGGATCAGTGTTGTAGATGATGGATGGATGATATTCCTGTGTGGCTAACAAAGAAATTCTTGCTTCAATGCAATCCATCAGTATACCTTCATCAAACACATGTATTCTTGTTGAATAAACGTAAACTTCTTGCTTTGAAAAGAAAGAAAAAGCCTTTATGAAGCAAAGTAAAAGTTATGCTACCTGATAATAATATTCATGTGAGGCTAACAAAGAAATTCCTGCTTCAAAACGCTGTTTTTCTTCCTTCCAACACACAAAGCAGAACAGTTGCGCTGCTCTTGATCAACAGTGGAGCCGCGTTGAGCCTCATTAAGCTCACAAGTATCTGAGTTTGATTGCTGACCAAGGATCACTTCCAATGTTAATTCACCTAATTATGCTGAAAGAAAACAACCCTGTTCCTGAGCTGTTGTGGAAGATTGTGAAGCACGTTGCTGTGCCTCAGGCCACATTCACAACTGTGAATATATACGTTGACGTTCTCTGTGGGTGGTGAACGTGCACACTTACCCTTTAGCTTTGACACTTCACCCCGAGCTCCTCATTAGCTTTGCTGTTGGCGAGATGGCGGCAGTAAAAATCTCTGGCATTTCACAGATATGCAGATCCGCTGTTCGCAGATACCGCGCCGGCCAGAGTGAGTCTGGCTGAGGCCGGGACGTTCACAGAGAGAGAGAGACAGGGTTTAAATGGCTATAAATATTTAACAATAAGTAAAAAAATAGGGCTGATTTCCACACTGATTGGGCCAGCTGTCAGTCAGGGCCCACAGGATTCCCTTTGAAAGGAATCTATTAACTGGGGGAGGGGGCAGGGAGGCACACACACACACACACACACACACACACACACACACACACACACACACACACACGCACCAGGGTTAAGAGTTGCCATATTGCACGGCTAGAAGATAGGATCACTCGCATCTAAATCCTGTGTCACTCCTCTGAGTCCAGGAAGGTGGAGATCTCTTTATCTCCCTCCGACCTCACTCCTCCATCTCCTCTCTTTCTCTACTTGTTATTAGAAAAGAGACGACTGGGCGTGAATTGGCGACCATCTCGGTACAAACAGCGTGGTGGGTGTGGTCCCGGAAACGTCTTCAGCTCTAATGGTTTCCTTTTCCAGTTACACATGTGTGTCTGCACGTAAGACATACCAATTAGCTGATTAAAGTTGAGTTATCTAGATTGTTATTGCATTTCATTACACTACGATCTATGAGCGACAACTCCAGTAGCAGCAAACACACTTTTGCGACAGAAATGTCATATGAAGTAGAAGCTTCTCACCTCTGGAGTGTCTTAATGGCCAAGACTACAGTGGTCCTGAGCCATTTGAACCGCTGGCACAGGCGGTCGTGGTCTTGGCTGCTTGGAAACTCCGGTGGCGAGAAGACCTCTAGTTCATATGACAAGTCAGAGCTGAAGCGGCCGTGTCTGAAGACCTTTTGGGGCAGGAGAGGATGAGGGACGTCCCAATGTGGTAGTTTAGGGGTTTAGTTCTAGCACAGATTTTAAATAAGCGCAGTTTTCTAGATTCCCCCCTTTGACTTGAGCCTGTTACAGTTTTTATATATGTAGAGAGACATTTTTTGATGTAGAGACACTACGTAAGCATCAATACGGTTTTAAACACTAGGTTATGAGCCATGTTCATGTTCATTTATAGTTTTGGTAACAAATGTGATATTAAAACCAGCATTAATCTGTTTCATTCTAGAACAATCAGTCTTATAATTACGTTCACAAGTTTCAAGTAACACATTTAGCATCTCTGAATCATACATTTTCCTTTTTTGATTGCTCCCATTCTTAGTTGGGTTTCATTTCAGCAATGCAACCTGCAGTCGTGTGCGATCAAAGTATCCCGTTGCTGCCGAGCTCCATCTTTTGTTTGTTGCGAAGCCTGGAGAAAGAGCAGGCACGGGGAGTGACAACATGTTGTTGAGCCAACGTGGGTAAACCGTGCCTGCTGTTTTTTTTAACATGTGATGCAGCCCAGAGATAAACTTCCTAACACACACCACATGTCTGCATGCTCCAAACCCCACGGGCTACAGCAGTTACTCTACGGTGTATCTGACTGTTTAGATTTCAGTGTGCAGCAACCTGCCCTGTGTGTGTGTGTGTGTGTCTGTGTGTGTCTGTGTGTGTGTGCAAAACTATTCGGTAAGAGAAAGAGAAAGTTCTAGAGGCCATCATCCTTTATTATGTTCATTAATAATATTAGCATTCTTTCTTCCAAATATAGAAGTCAGTCTCTCCCGCTCCGTCTCCTTCACCTCCCTCTCCTTCTCTTCCCCTCTGTGGTTTGATGTTCATAATCATTTCCAGCCGTGAACTCCACATGAAAGACAACAACCACTTGCCATAATAGGGTGAGGAAGGACCGAGCGAGGGAGAGGATATAGGAAAGTGGGGAGACGCTAAGAGAGAAAGCGGAGGTCAAGGGAGGAATGGAGATCGAATGAGAAGCTGGATGAAGCCTCGTTCGTCCTCATTTCAAGGTCTCGTGTTATCATTAGCTCGGCCTTTTGTTCCTTCTCCAACCCAATTCATTCCCTCTCCTCTCCGTCTCCCCCTTCCTGCCATACATCTTCATTGTGCAAGTAGTGCCTCAACTCATCGGCAACAGTGAGGTACAAATTGATTTGGGGGCTAGAGAATGTCTGATATGAGGAATGCAGCTCGCTGGAGGGTGGAGGAATGTGTCAGTGGAAAAATGCAGTGAAATTAAGTGGATGTTTGAGCTCCACACAACACACCAACAATAGTTATCACTTCTCCAATTTCAGTTTCTTGTAAATAACGTCAGCATGTGTGCAATTATCCCAACGATGATGTATTCGCTTCACAAGCTGCGGGTCTCTCGTGCTCTTTTATGGTCACTGCTGCTGCTTTGAAGGATCATTCACGTTTATCACCGTTTGGATCGAGTTTTCATAGTTTCTGCCATTATTCACATCGGTAATAAGAACAATTGTGCTCATCTAGTTGATTTTTGAGATGTGGGATTGCAGTGACATCCCTAAAAATAAGTCCGAAAGAAACACAAGCAGTCATAAAAACAATTGTCAACAGGCTTTATTCAAACAGATTTGCCAAAATGTTCAACTAAAAAAGAAGGAAAAAGGGAAAAAACAGATAAACTAGAATGACATTTAATTCCTCTTAAATTCAATCAAGCTGCACCAAATTACATAAACTCATAGAGATCGGTTCCCTAAAAATATGCCAGATTTTTGGGGAAATCAGTGAAAATGTCCAAAAAAGACCAACTTTACAGTCATAAAGAAAGTGATTAAAACAAATCCTGTATCCATCTCCTTTGTCCGGATCGATTGCAACATTTAATGGCTTCTTTCTCGGCCCATGGTCCATCCTTCCACCAATTTTGTTGAAACTTGTTCTGTAGTTTTTGCGTAATTGTGCTGACAAGCAACAAAGAAACGGACCGAGGTGAAAACATAACCTCCGTGATGGTGGAGGTAGCAAAAAAGAGAAAAAACTAAAAGAATACAAATATCTCAGGATAAAAAAAGGTGCCAAACATAAAGACTCTGCAGAGGATGTCAACTTCGGTAGGCAACGAGATTCGAGATCTTTCGGTGACGCCAATGTGCTGTAAACACAAAATTTCCACAGCGTAATTTTCACATTACGTCCTGTGTTCTGCATGCTCCTGAATGTTCTGGACATTTTCCTGTTGTTGCGAATGTGTCGGAACTGGACAATCGCCTGCTGCATTGTTCTTATGTAAAAGGAAAGGTCCACATAGAGTTTGTATCTGAAAATGGCTCAAGACTAATTTAGATTAAGCATTAAGTAGTATTTTTTAAAACAATATATATATATGGCCCTACTTCCAAAATCTCTTTGGTGAGCACAGTGTCATAACTAATAGAAGTTATTGCGAAATCTACAAAAAAAACCTGTAAACCTGTGGTGGAGCTATATTTGCAGTGATATAGGCTTATTCTTGGCCCGTTCGACCTCAGAGATGATGATTGCTTCATAAACATTCGGGCCTGGCAACAGTCAGAAGGAAGAAGTGGATTAGGTCGGTATAACTCTCTGTGTTTTACAGGTTTTCACTGTGAAAGCCTATAGAAAATCTCCCTCCCTCTCTTTCATGAGAGGCCATAAAAGTCCTGAACTGCAGCAGAACTGCGGCCGCCTCTGGGAAACCGTGCGCAAACCCCCTTTGACACTAACTGATGTTTTACAGAGACAAACTGCAGAGAGGAGCAGGGTCCATCTGGACCAGCGCCCACATCTGGAGAGGACGAGCATAGATGAGAGGAATAAATAGTGGAGGTGTAATACAATAAAAGAGTATAGAGGAGCATAAAGCCATGAATATAGCGAAAGAGAACAGTACAAATGGGAAAACAGGAAAACATGTTTAGTATGAAAACGAATAAAAGCTGACCAGCTCAAGAGTTACAGGTGTGCCAGATGTTTGCTGTGCGATAACCGCTGGCCTGCTGGTATCATTAGACAATAGCTGTTAATCTGCACTGTATCACAGGCAGGAGGCCGCTCCTTCCGTGCAGCGTTAAATTCCACCGACAGATGGGCGTGGACGTTGAGTTGTGGATAGGAAGGGTAACGTGAGTGTCTGCGATCTAAGTAAAAACCCCTTGGAGAGATAGCCGCTCTATCTGAGAGCGGCCGAGAGCGACAGTGGGAACAGAGAGGAGTTAAGTGGAGAGGTAGAGAGACAAAGAGACAGAAAGAGAGGGTGTCGTTTCAGGCAAATGAGTGATGGGGTCTGGATCTCTGCTAATGCTCCAGTGAGTGATTGCTCCTCTTCTGCCGCAGCCAGGGATGAATGACTCTCTATGGACAAAAGAAGGAAAAAAAAGCCTCCAGGCCTAAGTCCTGGCTGAATCCGATACTCGGCACGCTCTTCCTGACTGTTTTTCACAAAGTCTTAACGGGCTGACGTGTGCTGTGTGAGACTGTATTTATAGAAGTTGGTCAATACGCTGCTGTGTGCAAATCACGGATCGCGGTACTGTCAGTTCAGATGTCTGGCAGATGCAGTGGATGATGTTGATGTTCTTTTACTGCAACTTACAACGTCACCGCCTACATTACTTACTATGACCTCACTTGATCGTGCTCGAGAGAATTAAACGTTTTACTGACCTTAATCTCTTTGTTTCCTCGCTCTGCTCCGCCTCACGTTTGCCAAAGGTTTTTTTTTCCACACACTTTTAAATTTACTGGCGCCAGGTGAGATATCAGCTCTCCCACAGAGAAGAGAACCACACTGGAGGTTTTTTGAAAAGCTTTAGCCCATTAACTATAAATTGTGTACACTTATTAATTACTGCAGACCCCTTTTCCAAAGTAAACCTTACTCCAGCCATTTGCCACCTTCCAGACAGCCATTAGTTTCAGGTCATTCCAATGATAAATGGAAATCAACTTGCAAAACCACAATTATAGTCTTTAATTTAATGTTTGACCACAAATGATAAAACCTTTGGGTCCTCTGCTGGTAAATCTAAACCCTGCATCATCCACAGCAGCTCTCGAGCATGACAAAAACTTTTGACCTTTCAGCCAAGGAACAGACCTGCCAACTGGAGACCGGCAAACCGAACCCAAATCTGACAGGAATTTAGTTTTTTGTGTCTGAACCCGACCCGACCCGAGACTGATGTTTCCCCCGATTACAGGCAAATGTACCGTAAAAAAAAATCAAGTCGATAGCCCTGCAAACGTGAACAAACCCCGAACTCTTTCTTTCCTTTGTCTGAACCTGGCTCAACTCACTTCCAACAGAACTCCCTCATCCAAAAGTCACTGTGACTCTGGAAGGTCCGCATTGCATTGTGACCGCCAGAGAGATTTAGATCTCGAAGTACGAGTTGCTGCTTACGTTTGCGTTGCTGTGTAGTTGTGTGTTCATCACAGAGGGGTAAGAATGAGGAATAGTTGTGCTGAGGTTGTGGATGACAGAGCAGGATCAGACGTGGGAGGAATTCCTCCCTGGCAAACAAACACCCTGGTCTGGCCGAGCAGACCTCTTGATTTAATAAGACATGTTGAGTCTACGTGTTTACTAGTTTATCTTGTTGGCTTCGAAACGTCTAACCGGCAGTTTGACCCAACCTGCCGCTGCTGTCAGATGGATTTACAGGAGGCAAATGAAACGATGAAATCCGATTCTAAGAAGCTCCTTTCCGACTTTTTTTTGTTTATCCGCTACACATGTCAAACTTTTGTGCTTGGACAAAACCAATCGTGTATTTCTGCCTTGAAGTCTTGTCCCTGTTCTGTCCTTGTCCATTTTTATCCCATGTTTTAACTCAGCATTTCAGCTCGGGAACCACATAACCGCTGTGCTGTGTGTGTACAGTATGTTGCTGCAGAGAAAAAAACCCAGATCCTTACATCTTTTATTTTATAGCTCCCAAGGTTTCCATGAAAGCGTGCTTAAATAGACGTTTTCTTGCTGAACTACCTCCTTGTGTTTTTTTGCGTTGCACTTTTTTCCCCCCTCCAGCATGAAGAATCCATACCATACTGGTTTTTAAATTTTACTGGGCGGAGAATCAATGTCCTGCGCTTTTGTTCCGTCCTTTCCTCCTCAAAAACAAGTGTATTCATGTGCACTCTACTCCTGTCTGTATTTTATATAAACCTAAAGAAACACCAAATGCAGTCTTGTCTCCTTTGCTGTCGTATCCATGACAGAACAACCTTTGCCTTTGTCTTTGTTTGGGACGGACATTTGTGTCGATGAGGTCACCCTATGACCAGGTGGGCAGTCATGGTTGTTAAAACCTCTTTAATTAGATTTGTGAAAAGGATGGGGTCATCATACATGTGTGTGTGTGTGTGTATGTGTGTGTGTGTGTGTGTGTGTGTGTGTGTGTGTGTGTGTGTGTGTGTGTGTGTGTTCAACGAGTTCTCATCACCACAGGTGGCTAATCCATCACAGACAGCCAGAAAGACCCGAGGAACACCCAGACATGAGCCTAGATCCTAAAGATAGCGTCAGTCTCAACACTGTACTCTATAGGAAGTCTCAGCAATGATATGAAACCCCCCCCCCCCCCCCCCCCGAGCTGCAAAGGCCGACCAAAGGACGAGGTTCGGACCGAGCCGCACAGAAACCACAACCGTCCCGCCACTAAAACCTAGAAGGTGCTGTTCTAATATTTCCAGGTTTAAATATCCTATAGGATAGTGTGAGTGAAGGTGGTATTATTCCTGTCCCGTATGTGTGTCTGTCTTTCCGTCTGTAGCCAGTAGTTAAGTGTAATGACGAAGACAGGTGTCGGTGGGACAGAAGGAAGGTCGTTGCCGGATGTCTGCTGCCGCGGTGGTCTCGCGCTCTGCGGGGTTCAGGGCCAGGGCGGGTTCAGAAAATAGGTTTCAGGCGTATGATGAAATCATTAAGCCAAAAGCGCAGACGTCAGAAATCTGTCTCTTATGTCTGTCTGTTTCAAATTGAACCTTTTTGTTGACAAGTTAATTAGGGTGGAACACATGACAACTCCAGGGGATGTGCATCTATAGAAGAATAAACACTTTAAACTGATTGAATAGTGGGACTGCTGTTAAAAAAGAGAGGAGACTAGTTTTAATAATCCTATTATGAAAAATCTCACACTTGTCCTAAGAAATATATTCCATGTAGTCTATAAAGACTTTTTTCATTTTCATTCTACTGCTTGATTCCTGAAATAAAGCAACTTAATTTCCATAGCATGACATACACTCGCAGCTGTGGCTCCGAAGGTCGTCCACTAATTGGAACGGGGGGGGGGGGGGGGGGGGGGGGGTGATCCCTTGCTCCTCTGTCTCACATGGGCAAAGTGTCCTGGGTCAAGGCACCGAACCCGGTGTCTTTAGTGTGTAAATTGGACATAGACTGTATATAAAGAGGGAAGACGTGTCTCTACTCCCCCCCACTATCCAGAAGTGAAGTCAAACTATCGGATACAAACACTGAAGACATTATTGGGGGCCAGAGAATGGGAATTAGCGATTGGGGGTTAGCGAACTCACCTAAAATGACAGAAACCGTCTTTGAGAAAAATATATTTGACATGTACTTTGACTTTCTAGTTTGGTCCCATCTGCTAACATGGAGGAGGTGGGGTTTATCACCAGGGGCTGATCAAGATGCTTTGGTTTCACTTTTGGGGACGTGTCATCTCGTCTATATAGTCTATGAAATTGGATGTATGAAAAGAAAAGTGTATAAATGTATATATATATATATATATTTAAGTCCATTACACTTCCAACTTGTGTTTTACTTTCATTACTATATCCGTCTTTCAAATTATCGCATCACATGATTTCATTCAGTCGCAGAACAACATCCTTTCTTAGTCTTAAAACGTTAAACCTGCTAAAAATCCCAAAATGTCTTCGGTCATTGTGAAATCAAACACGTCAGATATCTCACTGCGGCTGAATGAGAAGAGACTGTAATCCAGAGGAGGGCCGAAATCACGAGGCCTCCTGGATCTTGGCTCGCCTTCAAGGCTGCGAGATCTGAGGCAGAGTGCTACTTTAAACAGGCTCCATAAACGCCACCAAACAATGTTATAGACCCGTGTAAAGCTCCAGTCTGAGACAGGACCCCGGAGCGCATGCAGGGGATATTTCCCCTTCGTTTTTTGCAAGGAAATCTTTGTTGTATTAGGGGATTGTTTTAGTGGTTTAGTGGAGCGTTCAGTGTATATTTGTGTGTGTGTGTGTGTGTGTGTGTGTGTGTGTGTGTGTGTGTGTGTGTGTGTGTGTGTGTGTGTGTGTGTGTGTGTGTGTGCAGTAGGATGAAGGATGTTAGATGAGACGGGTCAGGGATCAAGGTGTCGTCCGGTCCGTCTGCATCTTATTTAACCGTCAGTTGAAAACCAGTTAGTGCCTCCGTTGACCTCTGACCCAAACTCTCAACCTCCCTCAACACTCTCCTCTCCTCTGCTAAAGGTTACCTGTCAGCTCCCTCCCTCTGTATCCATGGTTACATCGCATCACGTGATCCTTTGCCAGGTTTTCAAACACACCACTGGGAGATCGGGTCCATTTTTCTTTTTACACACTCCTTATATATGATCTTAAAAAAATGAATTACTCTGACAGATGCTCTGGAATACTCTGGAAATCATAACAAATAATGCTATGGTGTGTGATATTTGGACAAGTGCAGATGTATGGGCTCGTGTTATGGGGTATTATTGTGATAACAGAAAGGCCCTTAGCTCGTATATAATAATTATGACACATGTAGGTTTGCTTTCACGCAGGTTTTGGGACCGGCTCTGTGCGTTTATGTGATCCTCATGTCTCACGGGCCGTTTGACGCCTCTGGACCGTCCGTGACTCACCCTCTACCTCACGTCTGTTTCCCCTCAGGTGTCGGCCACAGATGAGGATCGCGGTTCCTTCGGCGCCATTTCCTACCGGCTGGGCTCGGGCTCCGCAGGCGGCCTGGTACCGACGCACTTCACCCTGGACAAGGAGACGGGCCAGTTGTGCACCAGCACGGCTCTGGACCGTGACGAGGGGCTGGACAAGTTTGACTTGACTGTTACTGCAACGGATGGAGTAAGAAAAGTTCTAAACTCTGTAACCTTTTCTTTTTCCCAGACTAAAGAAATTGTCAGAAATTAGTTTGACTTTTTGGGCCAGAGTAAGAAGAAAAGATCAACATCTCTCATGCCTTCTGTCTGAACCGGACCACTGAGTCCAACCTGAACCCGACAGGATTTCTAGTTTTTGTGTTTGAACCCGACCCTGTTTTCCTCAATGCAGGCGCAGGCAGATTTAAAAAAACAAACAAGAAGTTAACCCAGCTAATGTGACCAAAACCAATTCGAACCCGAATATCATTTAAACAATTTGGTCCGAACCCAGCCCTGCCTGTCGAGTCGGGTCAGGTAACATCTGTTTGATCAAAATAAAGCTAGAACCTAACAAAGACTGTAAGCTCATAAAAGCAAATATGTGCAGTCCCACCAAAAGATATAAGGAAAACTATTAATTTAACCCAGTAAAGATCTTAATTATGACTGAAATGTATTTTTTGAAAACGTCAAACTAGACTTAAGTCAAAGGATTCGTTCTTTGAGTTGCCTCATGATTAAACACGTCGCCCACATAGTCCTGCAGTGTCTCATCCGATCAAAGCTTCAGGCGGACGGAAAATTAAAGTTGTGTACAGCTGCAGGAAAAATACATCTGATCAAAGATGCATTGAAGATATGTTTGAAGAGGACGGTACCCAGTGTCGTCAAAAAAAAAAAATCAAGGGAACCGCAGCAGCATGGCAAAGCAGTCAGAGGAAAACAGGAGGAAAAAAGTACGGAAACAGACCCATTTAAATGACCTTTTACCAAAGAGTGATGCCATCTCAGTTAAACTGCTCTACCTGACCACACGCTGTTGTTGTTCTGGGATCGTGCCAATAGACCCGTGCACATTTAAAGCATCAATTAATCACAATGGGTGCACTTTAACAACACTGGGACTACATGAGATGCAATAAAACATGTACTCTCACTTGTATAGCTGGGTTATATAAAGAAATAGATACACAGCCATTGCTATTGCATCGTAGTATTATTCTTATTGTGCGTATTTTTTACCCACGTTCAGGTAATTAACGATTCCAATTATTCCGCGCAGCCCCAGCACATTTCCAGTTTGAACCAGTTGGTGTCTGCTCCCCTCGTCTCGAATGTCCCTGTTTTTTAACGCTCTTGTAAAACTAAAGCCAGGAGACACAGTGTAATGAGTTCAAACTCTTCTCCTTCTTCTTGCTGACAAACGCTGCAGCGGGTGGTTGAGTCCATATGTCAGGGATCTTCTGCAGGGAGCTCATCTGTCTTCATTTACAGCTGCTTCATCTTTAGAGCGTGACGTAAATCTACTGTCGCAGTTTCATAAAGTCTTTTAATAAAACCCCGAACTGTCACTGTCACTTTCACCGAGGGACGGAAAACTAATTCAGTGTTGTCTTTGGAGATATTCTCTGCAGCAAGGGAGGGAGGATGGTATATCCTGTGATTCAATAGACTTAAGAAAATAAAATTCCATAATATTATTACATTTTTAATAAAAAATGTAATTGAAACAACTTACTTTTTGTTTTCCAGGGAGGTCTGAGCTCAGTGGCCCGTGTGCAGGTTTCAGTGGTGGACATTAACGACAACCGGCCCACCTTTTATCCGGTGCTCTACACAGTCAGCCTCAGCGCCCACAGCGCCCCGGGAACTTCTGTCGTCAAGGTAACAGCCAACGACCCCGATGCTGGGGAGAACGGCAGGGTGACCTACCGCACAGTGCCTGGAGGAGGCTCCACATTCTTTACCCTCAACAAGGACACAGGTATGTGTGTGTGTGTGTGTTTCTTTGTGCACTTTGGACAAAATCAATGAGTGTTGTGTTATATTTATCCTTCTTTCCCTGCAGGGGTCATTTCTCTCTCCCGCTCGCTCCACGGCAAAGCCAACACAGTTATCTCCATTGTGATATCGGCCGATGACGGCGGTGGTCTGACGGCGCCAGTCAACGCTCGAGTGAACGTGAGCGTGGTCGGCGGCTCGGTGGCGTCTCCCACGTTTGAGCAGGCGCAGTATTTCTTCACCGTGTCCGAGGACGTTCTCAGGGGGACGGCGGTGGGAGTTGTCCGGGCCGCTGCCAAGACAGGTGAGGTCACCTGCTCAATCATGTCCTCAGATTGATATTCTTTCTCTTCACTCCTCAGGCTTTAGTCCTTTCAGGTTTTCTTTTATCTATTCACTTCACATACCTCACCAACAGCACCCAGCTTTACGTCACCTACCTGTTTCCATCTTCCTGACAAGTAGCAGGACAGAAATGCACTAATGGGCTGGAGCACGCACGGTGCCGTAGCTCTTACTCTGCAGCAGTTGAACAAATATGCAACAAGAGCAGAGACTCCATTAAGAAATCACATCCATCACACAGCACACACTTTACATGGGAATTCTTTGTTTTTTTAAGCCGTGGCTTGAATTTTTATTTGCTCTCACTATTAATGATGGAGAAATGGATTTGAATGGGGCTATAATTCTGAGTGGGAGTTAGAATGAAGTGCAGAGGAGCACACTTACATCTGTCCTGGCCTGTGAAAGGCTGTCAGTGAACGTGCTCCCTCTCTGAGTGAACCCAGTCCTTCATAAAGTCTTTCAGTCTCTTTTAGTGGTGTAACGTAATTATTTTTGCTTCTCAAACTCAAACCATTTGCTGTTTTATATATTTTTTATGTTTTATTGGGTTCAGAGAAATTGAGATATGTTTCTTTTTTTTGTTGTCGTCCTCCACTCAGCTGCCTCTAAGGACATCTTCTACTCCATCTCTTCCGGAGACCCTGAGGGTTACTTCAAGGTGGACAGTGCTTCTGGTACCATCCGTACAGCTCTTCCTTTGGACCATGAGACCTGCTCCAGTCTAGACCTGGAAATCCAGGCGCGCTCCGGCTCTCCTCCCGCATACGGAACCAGCCGGGTACGAATAACCATCTCTGATGTGAACGACAACGCCCCCACCTTCCTGCCCTCCTCATCCGAGTCCCTCCTCTTACCAGAGGTCACCAAAATGGGGACTGTTATCTACCGCATTCAGGCCACTGACAAGGATTCTGGTCATAACGGTCAGCTCAGCTTCGACCTGGTCTCTCCCGGAGCTGCAGGCAGCAATGGCCAGAGGACGTTTGGTGTTGACCGGGGAAGTGGGGAGGTGCGTCTGATTGGGGGTTTGTCTTATGACAGTGTCCCACGCTATGACCTTCAGGTGGTTGCCAAGGATGGCGGAGCGCCTCAGCTTAGCTCCACCTTCACCCTCGTGGTCCACATCCAAGCACAAGATGCACAAGGCCCCAACTTTGACACCCTGACCTACCGTGTGGAGTTACGGGAAAACACAGCGCTCAACACGCGTTTCCTCCAGGTCCGAGCACTCAACAGAGAGGCTTCTGGGAATGGTGGAAGCTCCTCCTCATCTTCTTCCTCCTCTATTTCCTACCGCCTTCGGCCTGACGGTGACGCCGCTGGTTTTGGCATCATGCCCGATACCGGTTGGCTCTTTGTCCGTAGCTCTCTGGACCGAGAGGTCAAAGACATGTACCTGTTGACCGTCCTTGCCTCTTCAGGCCCAGGAGGGACGGGGAGAACTGGAAGCGCCACAGTCAGAGTGTCAGTGACTGACGAGAATGACAACTCCCCCAGACTGAGCCAGGAGAGGGTGTTCCTGGCTGTCCGAGAGAACCTGCTGGCCGGGTCCGGCTTTGGAAGAGTGTCTGCTACAGACAGGGATGCAGGACTAAATGCTCGACTCACCTACAGGCTCCTGCACGCTGACAGACACTTTCAGATCAACTCACAAACAGGTGAAGATGACGACCATGACTTAGCTTTTTCACTTAATGTGTTAAATGAAATTAATGTGGTTAAATTCACTACATAAGAATATTAAATGATTTCTTAGTTTAAGCCTTCACTCATTTAATCGTCCTCTATTTCTTCAGGTGAGATCAGCACCCGCCTCGCCCTGGACAGAGAGCAGCAGTCCAGTTACCAGCTGGTTGTGGTCGTCCAGGACGGGGGGACGCCCCCCCGCAGTGCCACCGGCACCGCTCATATCAGTGTGCTGGATGAAAACGACCACGCCCCCAGTTTCACTCATGCCAGGCCGGACAGGGAGCTGCTCCTTCAGGTGAGAATGAGTTTGATAGATCTGATCAGTTGCCTGGAAATACTATCCCTGTGAGGATTCACATGACTGCAGCGATATGTTTTGCGTCAACACTGTTGACAATACATGGCATGTTGGAGAAAGTCATGAATTTGAATTCATTAATAAAGATCCTTCTGGATTTCAGGTGATGGAGGGCCTTCCATCTGGGACAGTGTTAGGGACCCTGACAGCTAAAGACTCAGATGAGGGCGAGAATGGGACTGTGTACTACTCTTTATCAGGTCAGTGTTGTAAACACGTTTACATTTCCACACTTTATTCACTTAAATCACAATATTTCCTCATCACTAGTTTTACTTTGAGCTGCTCTATAACATCTTTCGCTTCCTCCAAAGGCTCCAGAGCCGAGCGCTTCTCCCTCAACCCGACCAGCGGCGAGCTGAAGACCGCCGCCCCTCTGAGATGGGCGGAGCGAGCTGAGTACACCTTCGATCTGACCGCTGCTGACCACGGAACACCGGGCCTGAGCTCCACCTGCCAGATACGGATACAGGTAAACTTACTCTGTGCATGTGTTGCTTCTCAAAAACTTTTATGAGGCACTGGACGATTTTAAACAAAGGCCAATCTGGTGACCAGGCCAAAAAAACAGCTCATATCGCCACATTACCTCAGCCCTTCTGCATTCCTTGCTGAGAGTAATTTCCTCAAACTGTGCACAGAAAGAACAGTGCAACTGTCAAAGGAATTGGAAAACGAGGTAAATATGAGAAGGAGAGAAACTGAGCCTGGGCCCATACAAACAAAATCATCTATCCAATCTAGCGTGCGTTTCCTGCTCCGAAGGTTCGGAGGGTAATCAAAACCCAAGGTGAGAAACCCCGAGCTGCAGGAGGGAGCTGGTCCCGACTGAGTTATTGCTCTGAACTTTCTGCAGGAGGGTCAATCCTGCGTATCAACATACACTATCAGGAGTTCACCAGCAGGAAAGAAAGGGGTCTGCCACAGAGGCATGTAGCCAGGGAAGGGTGGAGGTTCTGCTCTGACTGTGGAGCTGCGCAGCTCGGTGTTTTCTGTGTTATGTGATTTCAGAAAGGAAAAGGATGTTAATTACAGCAGGAGTGCTCGCCTTAGATTTTGCCTGCTTGTGCGACACTGAGATTAGACTGAGGGGAAACAGGCACCTCGGAATCAAATGGTCCCAGATGAGATCTGATGAGAGCCAGCTGCATCGAATCGCACAAAGAGAAAGGGAATACACCACTGTACGGTAGCAGGCAGCCGTACGTGCACGCTGCACACGGCACATTCAAGCGCTCTCATGAGGTAACGTTTCCATATAATGATTTTAAGATAACGTTTCAAATAGCTGTGGGTGAAAACAGACACAGGGATGTTGTTGTACACCACAAATACTAGAGTACCCATGCTAAGTAGCTTGTATAGGAGAAGGCAGTGGAGATAGAGACCAGCACAGTACAGGACCGTTTCTGACTGCGCCGACTAAAGCACAATCACATTAGAGATAACTGAAAAACTGTGATGCATTTAAACGGTAAACGATCTGTATTTATAAAGACTAGTGCAGTGCCTGTTCTGATCCTGCCTGTTTGTAAAGCTTTTCTTTCTTCAACTGTAAAAGCGACCTGCAGTAACTGAGCAGCAGCCAGTAAAGAGCTGATGCAGGAACTCGGTCCACAGAACCCTGAACCCTGAAGCTGCACCCCCCCTGCTGCACAAAGAGCTGTTCATCTGTTTCTTCAAAGTTCAGTGAGACTCGGTTTAGTACACAGAACCCAGAACGTTGAGTCCCAACCACCGCTTCTACAAAGCACTAGTTTAGTTCAAAGTTTATTAATATTGAACTTTTCCAAATTGCACTTCCTTGGACCCCTAACAACACACATAACAAACGTGAAGCCAATAAGATGAACAGTTGTGGAAATATGCGAGGCCCATGCAGACACATTTCAATTTCTAAATCACTGTCCTGTGTTTTCTCGTGGACTGTGACTGGTTCCCTGTATCACTACAGTGAAACATTGTTCTATTTTCTTGCTTAGATCAAGATATTGTTGACTGCAAATGTCTGCACATAGATTGGTCTTTTTAGTCAGCACATGTTGTTGAATTATGCACACACACATTACCCACATCTATTTATAACCCAATAAAGAAACCAAAAGAATTCAATTCATTGCAATAGACTTTGGTAAAGCAAGTGAAGATTGTGTGTGTATGGATCTTTTTCATGTTGTAACCAGAGCTTGTAAAAATCTGCTTATGTTTGCTGTCTTCAGAATTCTTTCATCTGCCCCAGAACAAAATCCAAACCCTGAAACCGTTGCTCAGAGCAGTGAAAGTCCCCTGGCATGTATTTGTTCCCCATCTGACCAGACTGCTGCATATGGAGCCGCGGCATATTTACATTTTTCCCTCCACATACACCCCCCCGTCATTATATTGTCACAGATCACAAATCCTGTGAACTCTCATCTCGAAGCCAAGATGCCGCAGTGTCAAGATATTTACTGGAAGGATCGAACATAATGTCTTCGTTTAAAATGAGAAATGCCTGTGAGGGTTATTATGGAAATAACAACAAAACAGACACAGACTGCAGCCCAAGGCCATGTGTGGGGATGGTCTGGGGTGTGAGCCATATCGTGCATCGTCTGCAGAATACCAGAGGAAATAAGATCCATTAACTTACACAGGGAAAAACTCAACTGGACACTTTTCTCCTTAGAACTACATTTAGAATAGATTTCACTTTATTATACTTATTTGTCTACAGGTTCTCAGCTCCACCAGGTCCAACCCGAAGCCCAACATGCTCTCCATGACCCTGAACATAGTCGAAGGCGTTCCCCCGGGCTCCGTCGTCGGCTCCCTCCGCCCACACGACACGCATGACTCTATACTGGAAGGCCAGGTCACCTACCTCGTGGTGGGAGGGACAGACCGCGACGGTACGTTCATGGTGGACCGTTTGAAGGGCGACGTGTATCTGGTGCGCGAGCTGGACTACGAGAAGGGGTCGAAGTACATGCTGCAAGTGGAGGTGTCCGACTTCTCTCAAGCGTTTCCCAGCAGCCACCTGGTGCAGCTGGATATCAACGTGCAGGACAGCAACGACCATGCGCCCAAGTTCACAGAGGACCCAGTTACCATCGTGATCCCAGAGAACATGGAGCCAGGGGCATCAATTTACACCTTCCAGGCCGTGGATCAGGTGGGAAACTGAAATAAATCACATGGAAAGCAAATGCCATGCACTGAAATAAACTATGTGCAAATCTCAAAGTTTTCATTTCTCCTTCAACTTGTGCTTTTGTGTTCTTATAGGACGGCAGTGGACCCAACAGTGAGCTACGTTACTCCATTGAGCACTACTGGCCGGACACGCCCGACTTCCTGACCGTCGACCCCTTCAGCGGAGTCCTGACCTTTGGGCAGACGTTAGACCGTGAGTCCACGCCCTCCCTGTTCCTCGTGGTGCTGGCCACGGATCAGGCGGTGGATCCCTCTCAGAGGCGCTGGGGCTCGGTCACCGCTCGAGTCTTTGTGACGGACGAAAACGACAACGCCCCGGTCTTCAGCTCTCCGTCTGCAGTCAGCATCATGGAGGACCAGCCTGTGGGGTGAGGGGCCAACTGAAACTCTTTTGGAACTTTTATGGCTGAAAGCTTAAAACCCAGCAGATGTTCATGTTTGCCATCCTGTGACAGTTTGTCTGTATCTTCACTGGCAGGTTTGTGATTTTGTACGTGATGGCACGTGATGACGACGAGGGTGAAAATGGCCGCGTGTCGTACAGGATCCAGACGGGGAACACCGCTGGTCGCTTCAGTCTGAACCCCAACACCGGTAAGATTATTTTCAGGCTGAGGACACATCATCTAAAAATAACAGGAGACTGGGAGTTTCCCATAAATATCCAGTTCACACTCCATCAAGGGACGATGGGAGAAAAAGTCACCACATAACTCAATTTAAAATCCTGTTTTTGAATGATTTAACACTGCAGGACTGTGATTGATAGATAATCAGCATCCAACCCCTGGACGCCCCCGAATGAACAGAAGTTTCCAGAACATCATAATTATCCAGTGAACTTCTGCGTCTACAGGGTCTCACTGCTGAAACACTCATAACCCCCATAACCCGCTTTACTAGATGATCTTTCATTGCCGTACAGTGCAATATTTCCATTGAATTATGCTCTGGTGTTCTTTTCTTGACGTGTTCCTTCATGGGAACAGATCTTTATTTGGGCTGCGGACGTGGCCGGCCTTTGATATCCTATATACGTGTATGTGTAATCTCTTCATCGCTTGTGCTGGGTGGTGTGGGTGTGCTCCACTCGGGCGGGGGATGGGATTAGGAACCAGGAGACGGACGTTTAATGGAGCTTCCAGATGGAAGAAAGTCTTTACTTCATTACTGTCAAGTGTCTCGTGCGTTAGCAGGGGTGGATTTCACTCCTGCTCTGTGTCTCACACTGTGTGGTTATGGCTTACGCTCATGGTTAAGAGTAGCTGTAATAGCAGATTAGCTTTGCACTGCGGAGACATTTACCAAACTGCCTGGCTGATGTGGGGGGTATCATTAGCCTGATTACTGCTTATAAATTACATGTCTGCTCAGCCAATATTAGATTTCTGTTGTTTCACATAACAGCTGCTTTCCTGGTGGTTTTATCGACCACTTGAAAGATATTGTTTTCTGTATGTCTCTTTAGTCGCCTTACATTTGATTCAGGCTTCTATATCGGCTTGGTATCATTAAAGCTCTTGTCAGACTTATAAAGGTAAAAAACTACATTTCTATACACATTCATTACCTCAGCCAAGGAAAAAAAACTACTGAACCCACTTCCATGATATTTTGTGGAGGGAAGCGACATGACCCAAGGAAGAAACTTGGATAAATGAGAGTTACACACTCTCCAAGCTTCCTCCTAGTTACAGATGCAGCCCTGATTAAATGCATATTTAGCTGAAATCCAGTTTGATATATTTTGTATTTTTGGAAACCTTAAGATCTTAGACAAAGTCCAGAGAACAGAGAGGATGAAGCTGTTACCAGTAAATTTCTCCCAGAGGAGAGGAGAACCAGTGCCGCCCGTGTTTTGGACCCGTCTCAGTTTTGTGGCTTAAACACGGGAGGAAACAGAACTTCACAGAAACATTAGAGTAATAACCTCACAGAACTCACCATGTGCTGTGTGCGTCTGACACACTGGGACATTAACACATTACACACATTTCTCAGACGCAGCATGCCAGCTAAACTTTTACACTGCTCTGAACTACACACACACACACCACACACACACACACACACACACACACACACACACACACACACACACACACACACACACACACACACACACACACACACACACGTTTCATATTTCCTCTCGCGTTTGGCTGACCCTCTTGTCATAGCCGGGGTGATGACAGGTGTGTGGGGTACAGACACACAGAAAGTTGGGAGAGTACTGAACCCACAGTCTAAACAGTAGAACGTCTAATTCAGTCTCTATCTGAACGTAATTTACCCAAAATACACACATAGTAATGTCTTAGAAACTTAAAGGCTGACGTGCTGTAATGTCGTCAGAGAAATGGAAAAATACAATGACCTAATTTAAGGGAAGGTCAAAGGTTGATTTGAGTTGGAAAATATGTAGTTCCAGGTTTTGCACTTGTGCAATAATCACACATGTGAACTGATAGAGGGACTTGAATGCATGTTCAAAGAGCCAGAAGTGAATATCTGGCACAAAGTCACTGTGTTGATTTGCGTAGTGTGGAAACTGCCATAAAGCGAAGCTGTAAAGTTCTTTTGTTTTTAATGCTCCTCAAGGTATAAAAATACTGTCCCCCACAGGTACACAAAATCACATGTTCACAAAAAACAACACAAATACAGCTACACACATGTTAGACTAAAATATTTCAAAAGGAGATAAAGATTTTAAACTTCTTCACTCTTCACTAAATATTCTTTTCATCTTTTTGTAGGCTCCCTCTCCATCCTGAAAGCCTTGGACCGGGAAGAACAGGAAGACTTCAATCTGACCATTGTCGCGGAGGATCATGGGATACCTCAGCTCTCCACGTCTCAGGTGCTGTGCGTGCAGGTGATTGACGTGAACGACGAGGCTCCGGTGTTCCAGCGAACAGAGTTCGAGACCCAGGTGATGGAAAACCAAGGGCCAGGAACAACGGTGTTGACAGTAACTGCCACTGACAGGGATCAAGGTTGGTTCAAATTGTAAAATAACGGACAAACGCACCACATGAGAATATGGGGAGATACAAACACGTCTTATTTTATCAAACAAGGAACTTTTAACTCAGAAAAAACAAATGGGAAACAGATTTTCGACTTTATAATTCCATAAAATACTATATGTATAAAATATAAGTCGGAAATTCCAGGAACCCATCGTTTCTTTTTACATTTTCGAAGATGGAGCTGTGTAGTATAAGGCTCACAAATTCCGTGCGGAAAGAATGACTTAAAAAAGTCCGGCTGACGCCTCCAGTAGGAATAAGGCTGGAGAGCTAAACAAGAGGGAGACATAAAAAAACCCACATGATTATAAAACCAACCACAAGCTCCTGCTAATGAAAATTTGTGGTCACAGTCATTGTCCAGAGCCTTGTGCTGCTGGAGCTTTCATTAGGATTTCCTCCAGGCGCTGGGCAGCTTTGGAGTCATCAAATCATTAACTTATTACATTAAACGTTGCCCATTTTCTTTATGGCTTGTTTTGCAACAGCGCCCAGTGTGTGAGTTAGTTTTTACTTTCTTGTGTTTAAACACAGGGTCCAATGGCCAAGTGACATATGGAGGTGTGACGGAGGAAGGCTTCGTCATCAACCCTGTGACGGGGGTCATCACCACCACAAAGGAGCTGGACGCGGAGCTACAGGATCACTTCACTCTCACTGGTACAACAACTAAAGCTCATTAATGTCCACAGAGCACCTCATGGTTTAAAGCCTTTGTGTGGGATCCAGCATCTCATCAGCTTAACAATTTCCATGTTTTTTTATCAGTGTATGCCAGGGACGGAGGGCTTGCCTCCCAACTTTGCCAAGGCCGTGGTCCGCGTGGAGGTGCAGGACGTGAACGACAACGCTCCGGTGGTTCTCGAAGCCGTGGTAACCAGGTGGAGGTGCCAGAGAACCAGGCCCCGGTGGAGCTCTGCTTTCTCAAAGCTACGGACCCTGACTCAGGTCCTGGTGGACAGCTGGAGTACAGGATCACTGGTGAGGAGCAGTGTTGAGCGTCTCTCTTTATTCAATTATCTTAATTGCAGCTTCAAGATGTGACTGTTGAGAATATAATTACATTTAATGAAAAACCGAATGTTTGTCTTGATCATATTTATCATATTATCGAGTTGACACTTACTTGGACCGTTTTGTTGAACTGGAAGTGTGCAGGACTTGTAGGGATGGGATGCATGCAGCATTTGGACTCATGGGACTGGGCTATTCCTTCATCATGAAAGATCAGATCTTCATACAGTTTACCTCGACCTCTGTTATTATTCTGTCATATTTCAATGATGGTGCATCCCATATATCTGTCTGGATCACATTCAAACTTTGACTTAAGTGCAAAGTTGGCAGCAGAGCTTTGCCCCGACCGATCTATAGAAACCTCTTAATCAGGGTTCTTGCAGGGTCTTAAAGAGTCTAAAATTCAATAATCTGAATTTTAGGGCCCTAAAAGTCTTAAATACATTATTATTAGGTCTTATTTATATTAATGTTAACTTCCTTCATGATTTAAAAGTCATGGATTTGAAAGAGAAATGTTTTGGCGACGTGCAAAGTTTGTAATGTCTCCATGTGTTGTCGTTCTTTCTCAACGGTACAGATATTAGCACGCTGTAATAAAACTATAAACAAGAACAACATGGAATGGATACTTGGCTGTAGGAAAGATTATAGATACCTACTACTGTCTCTATAGTTTGTGAAAAGACGTGTTGTTTGTTGAAGTGTATAATTCTGAGACTGTAATATGTCATATCTTGTCTTATATTTCATTCATTATGGTCTTGAAAGGTCTTGAACTTGTGGAAACCTGCAGAAACCCTGTATTAAAGATTCTTCATCTGTCACATGACTTTCTTCAGCGGGAGACCCTCAAGGAGATTTCCAACTCCACGTCAGCACCGGAGCCCTGTCCACGTCCCGCAGCCTAGACCGGGAGACAAAGGCCGTATATACTCTTGAGGTGGTGGCCACGGACCGAGGCAGCCCCGCTCTCAGCACTACCGCCTCAGTGGAGGTCAAAGTGCTGGATGTCAATGACAACAGCCCGGTCTTCGGCAGAACCAGCTACTCTGTGGAAGTGTCGGAGGATGCTGCAGAGGGCACACACGTTCTGGAGGTGGGCAGAGATGAAAATGAAGATGATTAGAGGATCAGAAAACCTGCATCATACTAACAAAAGTACCCATGTATCAACACTGATTTAATAATATATACGTTTATTTGTGTATTTCCAGGTGACGGCCACAGACGCTGATGATGACCTGAATGGGAACGTTCTGTATTTCCTTAGCCGAGAGGCGCACGGAGCGTTTACTGTGGACGAGAACACCGGTCGCATCACCACGGCTGCACCTCTGGACCGGGAGAAACTGGCATCGTACAGCTTCCAGGTGTTTGCTGTTGACCTTTCACCTGCTGCACCCAGGAACACGTCTGCTCAGGTAAAGGAGGTGCAATGTTGAGGAGGTGTTCAGTTGAGTATTTTTTGTTCATTACCTAATTTTGCACTTTGTGAACTCCTCCCTCTAGGTGACAGTCACCGTCCTGGACGTCAACGACAACACCCCCTTCTTCATCCAGGATCCACTTGTCATTGAAGTGTCCAGCAGACATTCTCAGCGGGTTCTAGCCACAATGAAGGCAGAGGACAAGGACTTCGGGGCCACGGTTCTGTGTTTTACCGTTTCGCGATGCCGGTGAAGGGTTTCAGTATCAACTCCCTGACTGGGGAGATCCAGGCCACTCAGCCATTGGGAGATCTGACTCAGGCTCAGAGGACGTTGATCGTGGAGGCCATGGACCAGGGCACCCCCGCTCAGTCCGCACAGGGTGTGGTGGTGATCTACGTGAAGGAGGTGCAGTACAGTGGCATTCGCTTCTCGAGGAATGCCAGAGACGTCAGCATACAGGAGAACACCGCAAACGGTTGGAAGAATAATACATTCTTATCAGGCATCCATTCATTTGTGCTTTTATACCATTTAATGACCTCCTTGCTGTCACGGTTCAGGAATAATTTCTCTGTTCTTTTCCGAAATTTAGGCACAACCGTGGCTCAGGCTCAGGCTCAACACCCGGACGGCACACGAAAGGGTATCAGCTACAGCCTCTTCAGTGGGAACAAGAAGCATTCATTCGGCATCAGCTCCTCATCAGGTAAAAACTCCCAATAAAAGTATTTCAAGTAACAGACTACAGATTGCAAATAGGATGTTCAAGGCCGATGACCTCCTGAGACCAATTTTCTAATTTCTTTCTCCAGGTGAAATCTGGGTGCAGAAATCCAGGGGCCTGGATTTTGAGGATGCCCCAGGCTCCGTCTCGTCGTGAAGGCTGAAACCATATCCTCCACCTCTTTCATGGCCATCAACCTGATCCTGCAGGATATCAACGACAACCTTCCGCGCTTTCAACTGCAGAACTATGTAGCCTACATGAGAGAGGCACAGGGATATGAAATGCCGATCATACAGGTACTAATACATGTAAAACCTGAACAATAAAGAAATAAGACGGTGTATGACTGGTTCTTGGCCTGCTGGACACATTTCCTACTTCATCCTCCTCCACCTTTTTTCCCAGGTGGTTGCCGAGGATGTGGACCAGGGCCAGAACGGTCAGGTGACCTACTCCATTCAGTCATCGGGTATGAGCGGCCTGTTCAAGATTGACCCGATGACAGGAAGCATCACCACAGCCGCCATCATGGACCGTGAAATCTTTACCCAGACCAAGTGAGAACAGACCTTCGGTTAAATAAACCTCAGCCAGATCTTCTCAATGAGCACATTTTGAGGATGGATATATGTTTTACCTGTAATAACTTCATGGTGGTGTACAGGAGAAGGAAGAAATTAGACACAGCACATCATGAATCATACTCACTCAGCTAGTTAGTGTTTCGATAGCCGGTGAGGAAGCTGACATAGTCTGGTGAAGACAAAAGCACCATTACACACTGATATCTGCATGCCAGATGTGTGTGTGTGTGTGTGTGTGTGTGTGTTTCATACCGATATGAGTATGAGTGTGTAGCTGAAGGTAAAAATGTGAAATTAAGTTGATAAGCATTACAATCTAAATCTAATCTAAATGTATAATAGACTTTTTGGAAAACCTCTTTTCTTTGCCGACCCACAGACTCGTGGTTACAGCAACCGACAGAGGAAGTCCAAGATTGGCTGGCTCGGCCACGTTGACAGTGATCATCATTGATCAGAATGACAACAGTCCCACTATTCCGTTACCAAAGGAAGTCCGGATCCCAGAGAGTAAGTAATTCATTTGCAGGAATTTTATGCTTTCTGATTTTGTATTGTGCTGCAAGTTCAAATACAAACTCTGTACAGGTCATACGCTGGACTCACACGTATGTATGTAATTCAATTAACACTTTTTTGTTTGATTTCTTTCTCCCTCCGTCAGACATGTTGATCGGCACAGAGATCACTCTTGTGACGGGCAATGACGTCGACTCCAGTCCCGCCCTCTCCTACACCTTGCAGCTGGATCCAACGGCGTCCGGCAAGTTTGGGATTCACCGTTACAGCGGAGGCGTGTCGCTCACCGCCCCTCTGGACTTTGAGGAGAAGACGTGGTACACCGTCACTGTCCGGGCCACAGACAGCCAGCACCAGGCGGAGGCTAACATCACAATACTGGTGGAGGATGTTAACGACAATGCACCCGTGTTCACCCATGATCTCTACCAGGTAGGATGACTTATTAATCAAGCTCATGTTCTGTGTGTGCTGTGCAAATCTGTTTCCTGCAAAATTCATACGTGCACATAAAAAAATGCTGAACATTCATGTTTATCCATAGGAATTGTTTTGTCTCTGTACTTAGGTTTAATGCATATCATAAATACGGTGTAGAAAAGGAATTTGATTCAAGTTTCCCATGTCTTCGCGGCTAATAAAGTTTGATAGGGAATTTAATTCACTTCAGAAACAAGCTACTTCATCGAGAAGGGAAAACTGCATATGTAGGCATGTGTGCACACTGTAAAAAAACGGTACATTCCCAATGTGCACACAGGGTGGGTGATAAAAGTTAACTACCTAATATTCACTGGGGAAAGGCTGCAGAGATGAGCCTGTATAATATTTACTACTCGGTGGCAGGAAATGACCTCAACGTGAGCGTGAGTTCAGGAAAAAACAGGAACTACAGTATAAAATGCTCCGTTAGTGCTTGTTGACCTCCTCGCCACGAGTTGAGGAAATTTACTGCAGTGTTTATGTGAGCTGTTATTTTTTATTTTTCACACAGATGCTCAACTTTGTTTGTGATCTTTCTGTGCCCCAGGTAACTCTGCCGGAGCACACGCCGCCGGAACTGCGGTCGTCACGGTAACAGCCACTGACAGGGACTCTGGCGACAACGGAAAGATCACCTACAGCGTGATGTCGTCAACCCAGGAGGGATTCTACATTGACCCCAACAATGGTAAACAAACAACCTTTTAGTTTCTGTCCTGATATTCTTTTACTTCACTAAAGCTGCTTTCAGACGGGGACTGAAGACCAGACATTATCCTGAACTAAAATCTATACAAATACATAATATCTCCTAATGAAAAAGAGGTGTCATACACGTAGAGGAAATACGAGATTCGAGCCCCAACTCCTCGCCTGAATGTTTCAGTCATTTTCTTAAGGTTGTGAACGTATGTGATCCAGACAATCTCCCGCTGAGTTTTTCAAAGTCAAATTCCAGAAAAATGTCCAGACCCAGTTATTTAGACACTTTCCAGCGTCATGTCAAAATGGTTTCAAAGAATTTTAATTGAAAATATGAAATTCATTACAAAGTTAAGTGAAAGCACATTGTCTGACTCACTCGTGTTGCTTTCTGTATCCAGGCACCCTGTTTATTAGTCACAGGAGCTGAGTTGACCCTGAGCGTCCGTCAGTCAGTGTTGTCATTGAAGCTCGTGATGGAGGCTCGCCATCGCTCTCGTCCTGACTACGGTCCAGGTTCAAATCTCTGACGTCAATGACCACGCTCCTGTGTTCCATCAATCTGATTACAGGTCAGTCTGCATTCATTACATTAGGAGCTGGATGATTATGCTGTAAAACTCATTAGCTGTTCTTACATATGTAACATTCTTCTGTTTGCAGGGCTACAGTTGCAGAGGACACCATCCCAGGGTCGACGGTATTGACCTTTGAGGCCTTTGATAGCGACCTCTCAAGAGAAAACTGTGGCTTCGACTTCGCCATCGCCAACGGCAATGAGGGAAACGCATTCCAGATTGAAAGCAGCGTGCGCTTCCTGGAGGGGCGGGGCTTTCAAACTGTTGGGACTCTGCTGTTGGCTGAGGGGCTGGACTTCGAAACCAAGCCACTTTACAACCTCACAGTGGTGGTGTCAGACCGTGGCGTTCCCCAGAGGAGCTCGAGTGTGGCTGCAGTGATAACCATCGGGGATGTGAATGATAACCCTCCAGTGTTCAGCAGTGCTGAATACACCGTGTCCCTGAGTGAGGGAGCTGCTGCCGGGACGGAGATCATTCGACTCACTGCTACAGGTGGGAAATAGTCTTTATTTTCTGGGTATCTCATTTCTCTTCCTGTCTCATTGTTCCTTTCTTACTTTATGGCTCCGTTAACTAATTGTACTCTGTTGTTGTCTGTTTTGTTTTCAGACCCAGACTCAACTCCCAATGCTGAGGTCCAGTACACCATCAGCTCTGGTAATGAGGTGAACTTATTTTCCATGGACCAGTGGGACCGGAGCTCTGCGGCTTCAGCGAGCACTGGATCGTGAGCACCAGTCCACACATGTTGTCATCATCCAGGCCACAGACGGACAGGGACACTTCACGCTAGCTCCAGTGGTTGTCGACGTCAAAGACATTAATGATAATCATCCATTCTTCCCCGTGGAAGTCCTGACAGCTAGTATCAGAGAAAACCAACCAGCCAACTCAGCAGTGACTGTTCTCCACGCTATCGACCATGACACAGGGGTTTTCGGCCAGTTGAAGTACTACATGGTGGAACGGTCCAGGGTGGAAAAGACAGTTTCATTGTGGACCAAAACTCAGGAGAAATCAGAAGGCAAAATTTCCTTTGACTTCGAGAAGGTCAACGCCTTCAACTTTGTAGCAGTCGCTGTAGATTCTGGAAACCACACAGCCACTGTGACTGTCAGGTGTTTGTCACGGGCGAGGATGAGTATGACCCTGCCTTCACGTCTTCTGATTTCACTTTGAAGTCCCAGAGGAGCCAAGAAAGGCCAGACCATTGGCCAGGTCCAAGCAAATGATGAGGATGGAGGTGTGGATGGTATTGTTCTTTATTCTCTCCCCACCAGCTCTCCATACTTTGACGTAAACAAAACCACTGGGGCAATTTTCCTCAAGCTGGACAGTTCAGGCAGTAGCAGTAGCAGTGGCTCGGGCGGTCCAAAAGGGACACCAGGCTGATTGACTCTTGACGTGAAAGCTCACAGTCCTCTGGATACATCTCGCACCACTACTTCCCAGGTCTCCATCGATGTCACAAACACCAACTTTGGCCTGGCTACTGACGTGGACATTCTACTGATTAGCATCGTTGCTGTGTCCCTTGGTTTCATCATCTTGCTTGTGGTCATGGCCGTGGTGGTGTTCCTGGTCAAGTCACGAAGGAGAAAGAAAGCACAGGATACAGGAAACAGAACTGCAGCCTCAGGAACTGCTCTGCAGAAACTGGATGAGTGCAACTCGGGATCTGGAGGTGAAAGAATCTACCACCAGGCCCTGCCAGGCTATGTTGGAGATCAGGGTGGAGCCGGTGGTGGTCCCTACACCCGAGGGGGCTCTCTCGATCCCTCTCACTCGAGTGGAAGAGGATCGGCTGAAGCGGCGGAAGATGATGAAATCAGGATGATAACGAGTACCCCCGCGTTGCCTCCATCACCTCGTCCATGCAGGAGCACATCTCGGCCAGAGGACCAGACTCTGGGATTCAGCAGGATGCTGACCAGCTCTCAGATATCTCCTGTGAACCTGCAGCTTTGGAGGGTAGCACTTGGTTCAAAGGAAAGAAACTGGGCGGCAGTCTCAGTGGGACTTTGCTGTCTGGCCAGCTGCCAGTGTACAGGGATGAGGGAGGTGGGTACCTGGGAGTAGGCCGTGGCCTCAACATCTCCTTACCCAAGGATTATCCCTTCCCTGAAGACGGTAAACCTTCAGTGGATGGTTCCCTCACAGCCATCGTCGCCAGTGACGAGGAGCTCCGTGGAAGCTATAACTGGGATTACCTGCTTAACTGGTGCCCGCAGTTCCAGCCTCTTGCTAATGTCTTCACAGAGATTGCCAGGCTGAAAGACGAAACCGCCCAGCAGAGCCAGAAACCCCCGCCAACCTTTCCAGCCCAAGCCCAAAATGGACCCCAAACCTCGAATTGATCCTCCACCCCTCATCACATCAGTGGCACACCCAGGGGCCATGTCCGTCCCACCCAAGGTCCCTGTGATTGGACGGACTTTCCCCCATTTGGCCTCACTCCGCAGGTCCCCCATCAGTCATGAGGGATCCATCTCATCTGCAGCAATGTCCCCCAGCTTCTCCCCTTCTCTGTCCCCTCTGGCGGCTCGGTCTCCAGCTGTTTCTCCCTTTGGAGTCAACCAGGGGCCCTCAGCATCCATGATCAGCACTAGAGAGCCTTCGCTGGACCAGAGTCCAGATCGCGAGATGAGAATATGATGTAAAAATTAGAAAACTATTTAAGGAAGAACTTTTAAAACAGACAAACGGAGCAAAGCATGACAGAGCATCCCTCTGGCTGCTTCTCTTAGAACTTGGGTGTCAGTTGTACTGTTGTTCTCAGAAACCGTTGTTTTGAATGAGGGTTTCACAGATGTCCAGTGTTCAGCTCTGGACAATAAACGCACCCACACAAGCATACGTAACCTTCCTCTTTTAGAATATTTGTCTTGAAGTCCTTCCCTTGGTCGACAGTGTTACAGGACCACACGGAAGTGGAACATGTGCCTGGGTTGACAGGACCAGCCCGCCCTTCCACAGTGACGCAGGTCTCCATGAACTGATCGGGGTGAGGAGGTTAACGGACCTCTCTCTTACCATGCCCTGCAGTCAGAGATCCCTTAGTGTGTAGATAGATAAATGTGTAGTTTTCATGTTACCTCGCTGGCTGGCCAGAGAGTTAAGGGCCTCGTTCCTCTCTTTGTGTCCACGGACATTTTACTCTCCAGTATTAAACTCATCGAGTGGCTGCTTTCAAAATGCGCTGCTGCACATGTTTGTGAATCCGACGGACAAACGAACGGCTGCGTTCACAAAGACGCCGATCTCACTGACTTGCCAATGCATCACACAGGAGATTGACCAATGGAGACAGATGACATGTCTTTTGATTTTGATTTTTTTTTTTTATATATTTTATATGAAATTATGATTTCAGATTTCCAGAAATGCCATTATTCCACACGGAGGGGGTTATTGATTTTTTGTGTAATTGCATATATGTATATTTGTATGCAGACTACGTTATGTGACTGTATGTGTCTCCTAGGTTTTTAGAGACTCTTGTGACATTTCTGATGTGAGTGAGCGGGAGACTGTTGTGTTTTTTATCATTATTTATATGAAAGACTTTGCCGCTCCATTTCCACAGTAGGAACCTGAACAGCTTCACACTAGGCTGTGCTCTGAAGGGGTTTTCTTTTTTTTGTCAGATTGTAGATCTCTCCACATCCAAAACAAGCAGCTTGATGCAAATCAATCTAAACGCCTGCTTCTCCAGAAAATCCGCGCACGCACCAACTCTGTTTCTCCAGGGATGGCTTCATTTACTGATCACCTCTGTGTCTTTGAAAAATGAAAGTGCTTCCTGAAGTCAATAACATCAGTTGTAAATTAATTTTACTGTGAAGTTGTTCATCTTAGCACGGCAGCAGTAACATGCAGGGAGCAGGCTGTGATTCCCGAAGCGGAGAGAAGTGGCATAACTTGGACAAAATGTAGCACACGAGGCGAACAAATGGGAAGCAGGAGCCTGAATCCACGAACCCTGATGAATGTACAAGGGTTTGCAACCAGTGCAGTATTTATTTCCATGCTAACCCTTCTGTTCTGTACATTTTATTTCCTGTTAGTCACACATCAAGATTGTCAATGACATGATGAGGTGTTTTCACCCACCATGTGTTTCAACTCATCAGCCGCACCTTCTCTCTTGCTCTCTCCGTTCAGATCGAGTTTTAGCCGCCTGCCTGCGCTGCTCGAGGCAAAAGACTCCGTGAATGTTCTTTTCATTCTTCCACGTGTATCTTTCTCCTTCTCGCCTGTTTTTAATCTTTGCAGATTGGACGTCTTCTCATTTTTCAAAAAAGATGGCTTCTACTCTGTTCTTTGTTCGACATGTAACCCGACAAATTGTCTCATGCAAACAGACAATGGTTCATCAAAAAGCTGCACATGCCGTGAGCCTGACTCTAGCACAACATGTTCTGGACTCCTAATCACGCTGGGACAGACACATTTCTGTATTGGAGGACGTCCATTTGGAGCTCAGCTGGAGATGAACGCCAGTGACTGATCAGTGGAGCAATGGCAGAAAAAAAAGAGCTGTACATGTGTTTAAGGCAAATAATAAAAATTCCTACTGATCTCTTTTGACAAACTGGAGTTTGACTTTGTCTTTTTCATTATTCAAGTCACGAATTTAAGGGAAGAGGAGAGAAGTTATTAAAGTTTAAAATGGTTGTCTGCGCTGTGAGGGGGAACTTTGAAGCTCTGGAGTTTATTCCAGACATTCATGAGAAGAATTAGACAGTGGCAGAGTTGGGCAGAATCCCACTTATCGCACTCTGATGAGGGCAGCAGGTAACGAGACAGAGCTGTATGTCCAGTGGAGGTGTAACTGAACAGTCGATTAGGTTGTGTACAGTAAAATTGGTTATATTCAAAATACTAGAATGGCACTCAGGGAGCACACAATTCCCAAAGACCCACACAGGCCCCTTATGAAGCCACATTTATGTAGTGCCCTACTTTTGTTACATATTGGTTCTTTTGATTTGGTTTCAGTTCTGTCCCTTTTATAACATATACACTACCGTTCAAAAGTTTTGGGTCACCCAGACAATTTTGTGTTTTCCATGAAACTCACACTTTTATTTATCAAATGAGTTGCAAATGAATGGAAAATATAGTCAAGACATTGACAAGGTTAGAAATAATGATTTTTATTTGAAATATTAATTTTGTTCTTCAAACTTTGCTTTCGTCAAAGAATGCTCCATTTGCAGCAATTACAGCATTGCAGACCTTTGGCATTCTAATTTGTTGAGGTAATCTGTAGAAATTTCCCCCCCACGCTTCCTGAAGCACCTCCCACAAGTTGGATTGGCTTGATGGGCACTTCTTGCGTACCATACGGTCAAGCTGCTCCCACAACAGCTCAATGGGGTTGAGATCTGGTGACTGCGCTGGCCACTCCATTACAGACAGCATACCAGCTGCCTGCTTCTTCCCTAAATAGTTCTTGCATAATTTGGAGGTGTGCTTTGGGTCATTGTCCTGTTGTAGGAGGAAATCGGCTCCAATCAAGCGCTGTCCACAGGGTATGGCATGGCGTTGCAAAATGGAGTGATAGCCTTCCTTATTTAAATCCCTTTTACCTTGTACAAATCTCCCACTTTACCAGCACCAAAGCAGTCCCCAGACCATCACATTACCTCCACCATGCTTGACAGATGGCGTCAGGCACTCTTCCAGCATCTTTTCACCTGTTCTGCGTCTCACAAATGTTCTTCTGTGTGATCCAAACACCTCAAACTTTGATTCGTCTGTCCATAACACTTTTTTCCAATCTTCCTCTGTCCAATGTCTGTGTTCTTTTGCCCATATCAATCTTTTCTTTTTATTGGCCAGTCTCAGATATGGCTTTTTCTTTGCCACTCTGCCTAGAAGGCCAGCATCCCGGAGTCGCCTCTTCACTGTAGACGTTGACACTGGCGTTTTGCGGGTACCATTTAAAGGAGCTGCCAGTTGAGGACCTGTGAGGCATCTATTTCTCAAACTAGAGACTCTAATATACTTGTCTTCCTGCTGAGTTGTGCCACCGGGGCCTCCCACTTCTCTTTCTACTCTGGTTAGAGCCCGTTTGTGCTGTTCTCTGAAGGGAGTAGTACACACCGTTGTAGGAAATTTTCAGTTTCTTCGCAATTTCTCGCATTGGAATAGCCTTCATTTCTAAGAACAAGATAGACTGGCGAGTTTCACATGAAAGTTCTCTTTTTCTGGCCATTTTGAGAGTATAATCGAACCCACAAATGTGATGCTCCAGATACTCAACTAGCTCAAAGGAAGGAAGTTTTATAGCTTCTCTCACCAGCAAAACAGTTTTCAGCTGTGCTAACATAATTGCACAAGGGTTTTCAAGGGTTTTCTAATCATCCATTAGTCTTCTAAGGCGATTAGCAAACACAATGTACCATTAGAACACTGGAGTGATAGTTACTGGAAATGGGCCTCTATACACCTATGTAGATATTTCATTAAAAACCAGACGTTTCCACCTAGAATAGTCATTTACCACATTAACAATGTATAGAGTGTATTTCTGATTAATTTAATGTTATTTTCATTGAAAAAAACAGTGCTTTTCTTTGAAAAATAAGGAAATTTCTAAGTGACCCCAAACTTTTGAACGGTAGTGTATATATATATTAATATATTGAAATATGACCTGGGTCAGTGTAAAGTATTTTCTTTTTTGTACTTTAATATTGGGAAATGTATTTTTGCGGATTCACATTTTGTCTGCGCTGGTAATTACTGGAATCACATGTTGCAGGATTATGATGTACAACAACAACAACAACATCGGCCTGTGGAAAACCCCATGATACATTTTTCATGTTTATTTTACACTAAGTATTAATACTTTTAGGTAAAAAGCATGGTAAATGACCATGCACAAATTTTCTCAAAGATTTGTCTCGTGCTGGTCATGAAAAACAAACCAGGCACGTACACAAACAGACTATTGCGGCAAATACAAACGTGTCTGTCTTTATTCTCATGTTAATTCTGATATTTTTGATAAGAATAAGAATAGGTAGAAAGGCCAGAAAGAGAAGACTGAGAGGTGCTGCCCACTCTCCTCTCGTCTGCCTGATATGATGACTAAAGTTGCACATAACAGATTAACGCCAAGAGACTTGAGATTATCAGTGCACTATGTCACAGATTAACTAATAAACCAATTCATACTGAATGAAAATGTGATTTTACATTACATTGTGTTAATTATTACACTGAATTCTGATTCTGAGAGAAGAATTTTTCCATTAAGAGACACGGTGAAGGTCGGCCTTGAGTCGTACATCGCAGAAACCAGAAACCTGAGATCGAGCCAAGATCCATTCAGCGGTAGATTTAGTTCCTCCAGCTCACATGAAGACATATGATGTTGATATAGCTGAATAATTACAAAATGTTTATTTCATATGGAGCACAGACATGTTTGCGTAGCTGCCGGCGGATTTCTGCCTCATTTGGTCATCACACACAGGCCCGGCGCAGTGTTTCTCTGTTATTGTTTTGTACAGAAGGAGCCGAACGCCGGTTTTGACAAGGTGCAAGAGAAAGAGCCAGAGACAGAAGCCGTCGTGGTCCAGCCGAGACGTGCATTACTTCTCGTGGAAAGAGAGGTGATGATGAATTGCCCGTTTTCAAATGACTGTGTAATTTATATAGTGAAAGTTCCTGCATTTGTAGACAGCTCAGGTGCAAGTGTACAAGTTACAGCACGGCCATACGTTCAGTCTGTGTGACTGCAGCACATGTTAACTAACCCATAGTGCTGCCTGCAGGGGGCAAGAGAAAAAAATAACCTGCTTCCTTCATTCACACGGGCACCTCAACACAGCTGTGTTTACAATCTGCTCTTTCACTAACCCCACACAAATAATCACACACACACACACACACACACACACACACACACACACACACACACACACACACACTGAAATGAGGCTACACAGTGACACACATGGCCCACAACAAACTCCCCAGCTGATTCTGGCCCAGATCCAGCACCTGCAGGCACACTCAGTATTCAGCAGGGTTTTTTTTAAGTTGCAAAATCTTGAAGAAATAAATCTGTCTGAAGTAGAAATCTGTCCCTTGAAGACTTCGACTAGATGGAAGCCAAATATAAAATTTGGAACTGTGATATTTGTGTGTGTGTTTGGTGTTGTGACATACGATAGTGGTAATCTTTGGGACAGCTGCTGTCAACTGGGAAGGCCCAACACACACCCATCAGGTCTTCAAGTGATAATTGACATGACTTAGGAAACCGATTGAACCCTTGGAATCAATGTGTTTTCAGTGGATTAAGTTATCAAGACAAAGATGGACCCAGTATATTCACTTCAACCTCTGCCCGACTCTTCTAGATTATTTGTTCTTTAAAATCCTTAAAAACCCTGAGAACTTTATTTTTAAAATATTTCCTAACTCTGAGGGATGAGGCGCTAACAGACCACAAAACTTTACCATTAAAGATTATTGTATTTGTGATTTTGTATATAAATAATAATAATAAACTTTATTTACATAGCACTTAAGTTCCTGGATGTGGCTTTTGATGGCATTTTGTAGAAATTTTACTTTTTGATTTGATCCATGTCTCATGCACTAACATGGAGGAGGCAGGGTTTATGTCCTATGCTTCAGCCAGCCACCAGGGGGTATCGGAGATGAATTGGCTTCAATTTTGGGAAGCCATCATGTTTGTCCATGTGTATATACAGTCTGTGAGAAATGCTTATGACTTAAAACCCAAGTGTGGAGGAGCTCTACTCATCTTCTTCTTTTACGAATCTGTTGATAACTGACTTCACTTTGAAATATGTGAAATCAGAGCTAGATACAAACAGCTGTAGTTTTAACTTCACATGACATATGGGAGATTCAACACATGAAAGTAAAAATAAAAAATGATATCATCAATCTTAGGTAGGGTTCATTGCACAAATAGCTTTGCTCTTGCAACAGCTCATTTTACTTTCACTTTGTCAGTGAAATACAAATGAAGATTTATATAAGTCGAAATTGTCGAGAAATCCTCACTTTCACTGACAGCTTTTGGAATTTGTTTAATTCCCGACTGCCAGAATCTCCAGAGTTTGGAAGAGAAGTGAAGCCGCTGGAGAAACACGGTTAAACACTTTGATCTTATTCTGCGGGAAATGTCAGCGCGCTCTGTTAGGGACCATGTTTCTTTCCTGTGGGTCTGTGCTAATCCGCCCCTGCACGCTCTCTGGGAATCAAGCCTGTAAACATCACATTAAACCGGCCTCACGCTGTAGTTAGCATCCAGGTGCTCCCTCGCTCTGACTTTGATCAGTTCGATGAGCACTTAATGATGAATCGTTACACACACAGAAATGTACAGCTACTTTAAAATATGCACGCAGCTGTGGAGTATGAAGTATTGTGCAAGGTGCTGTGTATTAGAGGAAAATGATGTTGCAGTGCACCGGTTGCAGCGTTCGTTGAATGTAGGTCAGTGAGAGAGAGAGAGAGAGTAAAAGAGAAAAACAGGAGACGCACTGGAAGTAAAAAAACTCTTGTTTAAACTTTTAACTGAGGCTGAGGTGCTGCGGAGATTTTCTTCAACTGTTTGTCAGAGGAATCAAGTCCTTGCAAAAATGTAAAGTCTGCGGTACAAGTGTAGCAATATTTCCTATTTGATGTTGTTTTAAAAAAACCTGCACATGTCAGAGGAAGATGAAAATTTAATGCTTGGATTTAATTAATTCTGATGAAATAGCGATGAAACTCAAATTTAAATTGGAGTCAGATTTCCTTTGAAGGCGACTCGAACTTATCAAGGACGACTGGTCAAGTTTGTATTAAAGCTTGAAATATTTCTATCGCAAAAAGATGAAAGAAGTTAATTAGGATGATGGTAAAGTGCAGTGATCACAGGATGTGTGTCTGCTTTCTTATACGTGAACATTATTAGTATTCAGTTATAAGTAATAAACCATTAATTCATCCATTATTTATACTGCTTATCCTTTCAGGGTCACCAGGGAGCTGCAGTTGAGTTGGGTCCATCCAGGACAGGTCACATCACAGGACTGCAGATGTTAAGACGGACAATTTTAGTCTCCAATAAGTCTTTGGACTGAGGGAAGAAGCCGGAGTACATATGCAACATCCTATTAAAAGTAAAAGTTGAATAAATTTGACATGCATAAGGACATAGCCAGTAGGAACACCTATTTATTTATTGGCTATGCAATGTCCGTGTTTGTTATTTTGCAGGATTTCGCAAAAACTACTGGATGGATTAGAACCAGACTTGGTCCAGGGATGTGATGTGTGTCAGGGAAGAAGACTTTTAATTTGTGGATCTCGATCGGGGGGCACATCCAGGTTTTTTCTGAAATTTATGCGAGATTTGCAATTGGGTACAGATCCAAATAAACAAATCCATCTGTTTAAATGTGGTTTCATAAGGAGACTGTTGGGACATGGTGGAGGTTGAATATTCTGTTAAGACGTGACACATTTGTAGGATCCACTGCTGCACATTAGGGACTAAATGTCATGATATCTCAGTCTCCTTTAAACCTTAACATGTTTAAAAAGTAAAAACACTCCACAAATGGACACATGGAGCATCTCCAGCATCGTCGTCTCATTTCCCTCGAGTCAACAACGGGGATTCTGTAATATAAGATTAAGAATATCTCAATTCACTGCGTCCGATTCACCTGCAAATCTCTTTTTCAGATTCCCAGAACCACAAACAAGACCTGTGGAAGTTGGCTGCAGCGACTTCTGTTTCAAGGTCAGTCGTGCCACAGTGAATCTGCCCCCCCCCCCCCCCCCCCCCCCACGCTATCTGGTATCCCCAACCATCAGGAAATGATCACGATTACGTGAACATATACAGTACAAGCCCGACACTGGTGCCAACATCCAGTTCTGTTTATCAGTCGTTATCTCTGCTGGCAAAAGGAAAAGCTTCTCACTGTTTTCCATTTTTGGGGTTTGTTGCAGATATGTGTGCTGAGGAAGTGAGACGTTAACGGTTCCAAATATCAGCTTTTCTGCAATTCATCACCTCGATCCGACTGGTTTTCCAAGACTGTTGTTGAGATGTTGCAGAATTCACTCAACCCCCCCCCCCCCCCCCACTGCAAAGGCAAACTGTAAATTAACCAAAATCAAAAGTAAACCCGAGGTAAATCATTTTGGGCTGTGACACTGTGCATGACTCACAGGATTCGTGGAGGAAAAACTGGGGCTCCTCTGGCTCGTGGCCTTTAAATCGCTATTTATAGGGAGTTTTCACTTCTTCTTTTTTTTTTCTGCGGCATCAAGCAGAGAAAAAAAAAAAACTGACAGGAGAGAGAGAGAAGGCAGCTGAGTCAGTGTGAGCCTGGTTCTCATTTGTGCTGACCTTGTGTTACAGGACTCCTTCACTAGTGTCACTCACACTTCACGCTGCAGGAGGGAGGAGGAGGGAGGAGGGAGGAGACTGTCAGGAAAAACAAACTGTAGCTTAGTTACAGCTGAAGTGGACTGAAAAAATGAAATCACACTCAAAGTTATGGAAAATCACAGGTCAGTGTTACTGTGTTAATTGAATGAAGAATTGAAGGGAATCCTTCCAAACTGTGTTTAAAGTTGTTTATTGTTTGAAAATAGTGCCATTAATCAAAATTTGAATTGTTGGAATAATAAATTGTTCTCTGGATCGCAGTGCAGAGCAATCAGTCAGCAAACAAAAGTGAAAAATGAATTAAAAACACAATGTCCTTCTAAAAAAAGCGTCTTTCCCCACAAGTGTTTCCGTGTGAGAGCGAGCGGATATCAGATACCCTCACCTCTTCTCCGCTGAGAGAAACCAAACATGTCAGTGGACGGTCAGTCAATCAATCTGTTTGCTTTGAGAAGCTCCAAAGCTCCTCGGGCAAAACATGAAGTACGAGGTTTGTCCGACTGTTCCAAGAGCTCTGCACAAAGAACTGTAGAGTTCAGCATCTGGAGCTGTGACATCACTGTTTAAAAATGGCCTTATTAGTTGTTGTGATCATTATTTACTTTTATATGATGTTACTGTTGCCTGAGAGCAAGAAGGTTCCTGGTTTGAATCCCGGAGTTCTGTCCTCCTGTGTGGAGTTTGCATGTTTTCTCACTCCGGCTCCCCCCCCTCAGTCCACAGTCATGGAGTTATGTTAATGGCAGAGTCTAAAATGACTGTAGTGGTTATCTACCTCTGAATGTTGGCCCTGTGAGACCCCCCCCCCCGAGACCCTCAAAGGAAAAGTGGTCTAGATAATGAGACACTTTTTCAACTCGAGACATTTAACTAAAATGAATCATCAGCTGTCACAGCTTCGTCATCACGTTTCATTGGGTGTAGAGTTTTAATAATGTGTTGGCTGTATAGAGGTAAAGTTTGGATGGACCACACCACATGAATTATCTAAAGATCTTTGTAATTGGGTTGTTTTTAATGTATTTCAGGTTGCCTTATTAAAAACTGTCTCAGGACAACAGATGAAATTTAGCCAACTCTGGCTCATTAACAGTATTTTGTCTGTTTATCAATAAGCACTATATCTCTTTCAAATTTAAACTAATAAGATAATAATCTGATTTATAGTAGTTTTCTTTATCTGTAGCATTTTAAATAATCTTGTGCGTGTTGTTTGTTGACAAAAGTTTATTTATTTATTGCTAGAAATCTAAATTGAATTTGTAATTTCCAAAAGGTTTTCCACTTGATGTGTGATGCACATCGTCGGACAGCAGAACGCCAACCAGGTTAAACATTTGACATCATAATTCTGCGCAGTCGCCGCCAGCCGCCTTTACTGATTGTGAAGAATGAAGCTGCAGCTCGTTTCTTCATGATCTCATGCTCTGAGCCTGAATGGGCCATTCAGCCCTGCGCAGGTTGTGCTGCCGCCGGCCAACACATTTCTGGGTGGGGTGCCTCACGAGTTATTAATTCTTTATTTGCGTGAATTTACAGGCCACGGTAACTAAGACGGGGGTTCGAAGGTCACGTGGATGGCACCCAGTTTGGAAAGTACAGAGGAAAAGGGGAGGGATGCTGAGTTGGTGTGTGCCAAGATTATTCAATCTTCAAACCTTTCTCTCCCTGACGTCTTCACTTCCTTCACTCTCTTCTGTTTCTCTCGCTCTCTCCCACAGTGCACTTACACAGTAGGAAAAGAAACTGCAGCGAGATACTGTCGCTGGTCCTCGTGCCTCTTCAGCTGCTTTCACACATGCACTGTGAGAACTCAGCAGGATATTGTACGGAAAACTCACTGTGAGCGAATGGGTATTTTAAGGACATTTCTAACACGTGTAAGATGCCAAACTGAAAAAAAGCAAAGAAGAATACAAATACCTCAGGATGAAAAAGAGGAGCGATACACGTGGAAGATAGAGAAGAAGGTGTTAACTTGGAAAGACGAGATTTCGAGAGATTTTGATGATAAGGGCCGACACTGGTGTTGATGTGCTGTTAACAAAAACACACAATTTCCCCCGGGGGATTGTCACGTCCTGCCTCCTGCTGCTCTACAGGCACCGTCCCTCACCTGAACGCTCTGGAGATTTTCCTGTTACGCATCTGACCTGAACAGTCTCCTGCTGGGTCCTTCATATCTGAAAGACCGAAGTTTCAGGGCTTTATCCAGGGTTCATGTTTGTAAACTGCTTCAGTCGGTGAGGATAGTCAGAGCCACAGCTTAGTCTGAGTTCACATTTTTGTCTTTTTCCAATGTCATTTTTGTCTTCAATTATGAAACCTCACCATTTCTCCATCCGCCCCACTGTCACAATAACCATCCCCCTCTTCTCCCTTGTTCTCTCCTTCTTCTGTTCTCCGTGCCCACGATGTGAGCCAAAGGTCTGACACAGATACCGAACTTAAGAAAACACTGCAGGCCCTCAGTCAGGAAGGTTAAACCAACACCGCGGGCAATGAAGGGAAAAGCAACAGGACAACAAAAACCACTTCTCCAAACTGGGCTGCATCGAGCCTTTCAAAGGGAAAGATTGCGACTGTGGTGGACGTGGAATATGTTTCTTATTACGAGCCATTATGCTGATTTATGATTGATAGATTGATAGACTGTGAGTCAAGCCGTTCCCCTCAAATGGAAAAATTAAATCTACAACGCTGCAGCCAAGCATTTTCAGCATTTGAAAACACCACAATTGCCCGTTTGTTTGTACGTTGTGTACGTGTGTGTGTACGTGTTTCCCTCTGGTATGTGCAGCGTATCCCCAGGTGCAGGTCGCTGACCCCTCCACTGTCAAGGAAACGTTCGGCATTATCCGCTGCAGATTTTTCAAATAAAAACAATAACTGCGAGCTTTACCGGTGAGGCTGCGAGTGGCATTCCAGACGGATTATTTGTCTGCTGCTCGCTCCTGAGCAAAATCTCACGCATGTAAACCTCCGTAATGGATTCAATAAGAGCAGAACAAATCAGCGGAGACATCCGATCTCAGAGCGTCCACTTATTGTTTTGCATTTTGGCGAAACGCACTGAAAACAATCGTGGAGAATAGCTGTATTTCAAAGTGGCAGTGTTCTGTTTTCCCACTTCATTCTCATCTCTCATGTTATCTGACAAGAATTTATTCTGAGAAAAGTTGGGCCGTGAATAATTCGTTTCCGGCGTTGAACCTCGTGGAATTGTTTGGTGGAAACTTTTGTTCACTCACTTCTATTATGATCCTTCTCTTATTGAATTGGTCTTGTTCACTGGGATTTTTCAAACAGCTTCTGTCTCTATTTAAATTCTCTGCCCGTCAGGCTGAAGGCAGGAGTCTGTCCAGGAGGCCGTGAGCAGTGCAGCTGTTTTATGGTCTGGACATTAGTGCAAAGTGCTGAGATACAGAAGCAGTTAAACGCTAGAGACGCAGCCAGCAGTTCACACTGTCATCATCATAATTCACAAGAGTCATAAGTATTCCCTGATAACAGACCATAGTGGGTATAGCTTCTGTCTTAATGCAGCTGTGGAGCAATCGATGTGTTGTTCATTGCTTTTATTAACTTTGACGTTTTAATCCTTCACAAACAGACCAATGACTGACGCCACAGAAATCTAACAACATGCATCTTATATTTGGATGTTAGAAGTAGCGTGGACGTTCTGCAACCACATGCAAGACACTGTAAAAATAAACAATGTTTGGGAAAGAAAACGATTTCAAGGGAACTCACCGCACTAGACTGGTCTTTTATCGTTGATGAATATAAAAACCCTGAATGACACTTTGAGTTCTAAATATGAAAGATTAGTGTCACTGCTCACAAGTGACAGAATAGTCTCTGGTTAAACAATTTTTACAGTGTGATAAACTTGCAGAGCAGTTTTCATTAACCTACATTACTTGATTCTGACTTTAGCAGTAAATAAAACAAAGTCACATAAAAGGAATTTAAAGAGATCATACGTCCTGAACACACATTTTCAATAGCTGGTTTTGAAGTGTCCCTCCTATGGTTTGAAACATGTGGAAATTCAACATCTTTCTCTCCCACATCAGTGAGAAACGAGTATTTTGACTCAGATCAAAATATGTGTCTCCAAACTTTCACTCCGCATTTCTTCAGAGCTACATGATCCTAACAATCGTTCTGTCGTCAGTGCAGACAGACGTGTCTCCGCTCCAGATGCGGCTGCCCAGAGCGGAGAGGTAGAACAGGGAATTAGGGAGTATTTACAGTAAGAGGGAGATCGGTTGTGTGCAGCGTTTTTTGGCCGAGAGGAGACGTGGATCAGGCTTATCATTGAAACAAGCCAACTGCTTGTCGTTTCAGCTTAAAGCGTTGGACTGCTTAAGTACTCTGGGCACAGAAGTTTTTTTTGCTCAACACTCTGTTTAGATTAAGTTGGAAGGAAAAAGTATTGCTAAGTAGCGTGGCTTACATCCACGCTATTCTCATTTCAATAAATTGACTCGTCTTCTGGTGATTCCTGTGACAGACGCACGTTCGAGCGGCGGCAGCAGCATCGTGCTCCTCCGCAGAGCGACTGAGGTGACTGGCACTGAGCTGACGAGTGTGGGACGACTGGCACCACACTGGATGAGCGTTGCATTTAAATTTTGATCCAGCAAGGAAAGTTTTGATTTCTTTCCTGCGGGTCAAAGATTACATTAATATCTATTTGGTTTATATGAAGTATTTTACTCTTTTCAAACCTACATCAGTTATAATTGCAGCGACGGCTTATCTAAGTAATATATCTTGCAAAAACACGGCATACAGCACAAAAACAAATGGAAATACTCATGTGATTCCTACCAATTACATTTGGTATTATGATTTACTGTCATTAATTGCCCCCAGTTGACGGATCTTTGTTAAATCAATCATAGACATTAGCCGTTTTCAGACATGAACGGAAAAATGTCCGAATCCAATTTTCCAAGTAGCAGGTGTCAGACGGCGCCAGGACATAACGTGTAATTTCCACTGTGGAAATCTTGTGGGGGGGGTTTTTGTACAGCACCTCCACATGAGCATTGCTATTAAACCTTGTTGTCTTCTGCGTGTATGGCACCTCTTGTTCATCCGGAGATGTTTGTATTCTCTTTGTTTTTTTCACTGTCCATTTTCCAGTCATTTTCCTGCTGTATTCTCACATGGGCTCAGTCGGACAATTTCCAGACACTTTAACTTGGGGCCTCGAATGAAAAGTTGCAGAAAACGTCCAGAGCAACTGACTTGGACATTTTCATTCTTACATACAGCCTCTAAGAAAATGTCCGGAAGCATTCAGTGGAGCTGCTGATTGTCCGATTAGCCATTTTTGCCAATTGGAAGGATGGTCCATAGTCTTTTGAGGGTCACAGGGCGGCTGGAGCCAATCCCGGCCGACACTGGGTGAGGGGCGGAGTCACCAGCGTATCACAGGGCCAACGTACAAAGACAAGCAACCATTCACATTCATTTTAATCCTTTGTGCAATTTAGAATCTCCAGTTAACCGAGGCTACATGTTTTTGGACTGTGGGAGGAAGCTGGAGTTCCCAGAGAAAAGGGAGAACATGCAAATTCCACACAAAAAGACAGACGGGCTCAAACCCTGATCCTTCATGGTGTGGGGCCAGTTAACAGCGCTAACCGCTGCACCACAATGCCACCAAAGGCTGGTCCACAATCCAGTAAATAGATTTAGTCACTGGACAAAATCCAAACAAGGTTTTAATACTCTCAAATTACAAAGTTGTTGAACACACTGTTTTTATGTCTTTGTGGTGTTGATGCAGGTACGACTAAAGACGCAGAAATGTGGCACCGCCTCTCGTAAAATCATCAGGGAAATGTTGGTTCTGGCTCATTACGCGATAAATCATTACTGTAAATGACAGCTCGGAGCTCCTTTGAAAAGACTGAGTCACTGCAGCTGCCAGTAGTCGTAGTAATAGTAGCTGAGTCAGGACACTGTGGCTCCTGTGTTTGATTATAAGCGAGTGTCTCAGGGCTCCACGTCTCCCACAGTGTCTCTCACAGGCAGTTTTCTGTGGAGAAAACAAGGGGGAAAAAAACGACAATCTGTTTTGGCCTGCATGACTAATGAAACCACATTTCTTCTCGCTTGCACGGAAGGGAGCGAGAGAGGGCGGGATCGCGTCACTGCAGGGACACAAAATCATATAAATTAACAAGATCTTGGATTTTGCCGCTTCCAGAAAATGTCCTTTTCAAGCTGGATAAACTTTCACTGATTTATAACAGTGTTGATCTTTGCACGGAGCCATTAATGTCACTGAAAGGTCAGGAGCTCTGAACGGACTGTCCCGAGTCGCGTTTCAGTGAGGTGGGGTTTTTGTTTTCCTCTCATAATGAATGACTGGACTCATCGGTTTGGCTTCTTAACCGATGACAGCAGCGGACCACATAACAAAGATATCAGGCAGTGAGGTGTGAGTGACGAAGGTTTATGGGGGGCGCCGTGGATATCTCTGACGTGCCCCCCCCCCACGGCTCCCTCATTTCCCGTCACGTCCAGGATGTAGACTCCCTCCGTGATCTCGGGCTCCAGAATTCACGCTCATCACCGTCACCTCCTGCGCCGCGCTCGTCCTCTCCCGCTAATTCCCTTCACCTCTCCTCTCCCCCAAACTGTACCGGAGATTTAGATGGATGCATCAGTGCACTGCACCTCTTCAAAGCCCCTTTCGATCATACTTACGGTGCTTTGTCTTCATGAATTATATCTGGTGTGGAAAAACACAAGCTTGAACAAAAAACAAGAGCCGGCCGAGTCTGGCTTCGGGGAAGGAGGGAAAGAATGTGACGATAAACGCGATGCTGTTTATGCAAGTCACTGTCAGTGAAGCCGTTATCATGGGTTTGCTTCTTCTCACCTGTATTTAATATTGTCAGTCGTCTCCTCGATGATGAATGGTGCCGGTTCAAGGCTTCACGGTTTTGTGTTCCAGTGATGTCAGTGTGAAAGATGGCCGCACAGTTACTCTTGCAGATTTGGATGTGGGCTTTGTTGGCGAAGTCATTAACAGTAAAGCATAAACGTGACAGTGCCAAAGGAGCAGATACACAGAGCATCGAGTCGATAAATCTGTTTTACACTCAATTAGAACATTGTGTAGGTCGTGCTGACACGGAGAGAAAACTGGAGGGATATCTACATTTACACTGTGACAACTACACCCTGACCTGCATGAGAAATAAAAATCCAAAGACATTTTCCTCGAAGTTCCCACCTCGTTTTTTATTCAATCCCTGTAGTCACAATCTTAAAATGATTAAAGGGGAAATTTTTCTGCTCATATTCAGGTTCATAATTTTTTGTTATTACTTTAAAAAGTTTACACGCCCTAATGTTGATAAATCACACTTTCCTCTTAGGGTGCAGGACAAAAAACATACAACACACTAGAGGAAGGAAACGCTGAAGCGCACCATGTGTCTCCTTAAACACCCGACAGACAATAAAAAGACAAATAACAAATTGGCAGATTGAAATTGTCTGATTTCCGTTGCCAACTTTTAGGAACGTCCTGGCTCATGGTCAGAATTGTCCAGATGAATTTGTGAAAAAAAGCATTTGACGGGAAAGGAGGCGATTATGAACAGGAAAAGATCTGCTGCTGAGTTGTGAGGTCAAAGTTTTGATTCTCCCTGTGAACTACAAGATTGCATTTGACCGACACCCCAGCGGCGACCTGCCCTTTAATCCGCAGAGGAGCGAAGTCACACCACGATCGTGAAGATTAACTGTCTCACCAGAGTCGGGGCAGCATTTGTCTTCTGTAGCATGTGGAGTTCCCAGGAACGTTCAGGGTTCCTCCAGCAGCTTTTGTTATATTCTTTCCAGCTCCCTCTTTAAAGTAGCAGCCTGAATACCAGAACTCGGCACATGCGGTTGCCATTATTAGGTATATTACGAAACACAAAACACCGTATCCCCTCACATTTCAGAAGAACTACAGGAGGGATCTGATTTTTGACAGGAGGCAAGTTTCGCCTCAGGTTTTTTTTTCTTCAGCCTTAAACCTCCATCTGCCTCCTCCTCTCGTTTCCCATGGCCCCCGCTGAGCGAGTCCACCAGGTTGTAAGGGATACGGTTTGTGGTCGTGCATAGCTCAGATGAACTGAATTCCTGGCAGCGTGGCATGACACTCGGAGGAGCAGTGAGATGTCAGGGCCAGCGAGCCGTGAGCGAGGGAGGGGGGGGGGGAATATTTAACCCTGGAGATTGTGTGTTGGAATAAGACGGATGAGGTGAGAATTCCATTTCATTACAGAAGCCGGTCAGGGTGAACCAGGTTTACATATTTTGTTTTTGCACAAGTGATTTCACTTTTAAGATTTACTGTAAACCTGAAGGTGTCCATTGGCTGTTATATGCAATTATAATCATATTTACTTTTATTCTTCATATATACGTTTGAAATATGTCTCCTTATAAATGCTGATTGTGTTAATAGGCACCCATTCGTTATGTTCCCTATATCACTGATAAAAGTCAAGTGTCAGACTGAGTTTCACAGCTTGTTTCAACTCCACCAAAGGGCAGATAACAGATAAGTTATGGCAGGGTTAAGTTAAGATGTACAGTGGGTCCATTATTCTAAAAATACATTGGATTTCCATAAACTTTGTGTTCATAAACTGTATCAGAAATGTCATACACAAGTCCAAGGATTTAATTAACCTATAAATCTCTACCTCTTTATCTAAATCGCACAAAACAAATCATGTACGGCAGCAAAAATCAAAGCATAGTTAAAATGTAGTATTAGAACTTAGTTTTTATATAGTTTTAGAGTTTTTTATTTAGGTTAGGGCGCAGTGGTGCAGTGGTTAGCACCTCACAGCAAGATGGTTCCTGATTCGAATCCCGGCTTCCTCCCAAAGACGAGGAAAACAAAGGTGAGGTGAGCTGGAGGTGGACGGACAGGTTGTCTGAAATATATCTGGAAGAAAGGTCCAGATTCTTCCCTGTGGTCCACGCACCTTGTGAGAGGTTTAACGTGTGAGAGCAGTTGTTGAATTCAGACACTGAGCCGCTGCATCAGTTCATCTTTGTGCTTTTGTTTTTCCACTGAATAATGAAGGTGCAGCAGAATGCTCAAAGAAGAGCTGCTGCTGCCGCAAGTCCCCGGCTAAAAATAAATCACACACGCAGCTTTAAGTGATGGAGAAGGTGACCAAAACAGAGACTCTCTGGAGAGCGCAGCTAGAGAGGTTGAAAACAGCTCAATGCTGTGTGTGTGTGTATTTGTGTGTCTGCCTGTGTGCATATGGCTTTACAATAAATGTAAATGTGAGCCAAACTGCAGCACTACTATAAGTTATGCGCCGGGTTTCTGTGTTTGGAGAAGCCAAGAGGCGCTGATTGCATCTTAATTTACAGTTGGCTGTAAATACATATAAGGATCTTTTTACAGTCGGGATCTCCCAAAGCCCTCATATCACCATGAAATATATACAAGTGAGAAAAGTGCAAGGATTCCCACTGATGTGCATCATATTGTTAGACTTGGATTTGTCATGTGCAGTTTTACAGAGGCTAGAAATCAGTGGTGGGAAGTGACAAAGTACTTTATTCCATTACTGTACTCAAGTACATTTTTCATGTATCTATACTTTACTCTAGTAGATTGATTTCTGGGTACTTTTTACTTTTTCTCCACTACATATATCAGCAAATATCTTTACTTTCTATTTTTACAATGCATTGCGCTGAAACTGCAAATGTTTGTCGTAGCATCATCTGCAGATTTATTATGACTGTATCTGTATTATTACTGTAGTAAACAGAATATACAGTAGGGACAGTTGTAGATGTAGTAGATCGTTGCATCAGGGAATAGCAGGTACTTACTTATTTTAATGAAGTAGAAAAGTTAATGAGGTCCATTTTTGTCCATTTATTTGTACTTTTACTTCAATAAAATGTTTAAGTACTTCCTCCACCACTGCTAGAAATACATAAAAAAATAAAAAATAAAACAAGTCTTATTTTGTGTTTAACAATTTGCCAGATTTGCCTCCAACAGATTAAAATTTACTCAACACAATGAACTTTATAACCTGTGTTTGAAACAGGTCCGTTCAGTTTCTTTGTGAAATGAGAAGAATCCTCTCTGTGAAATAAAAAAATATTTTATTCTATGCAGTGGCTTGTCTCCAATAAGTGTATATCGAGGCCCACTCTCCACTGTCAGGCCTGACGAATCAATGCAGTGTTGTTTGCCTGTCAGATGGACGACATCGAGCTGAGATCGTGCACGTGATGATCTGCTCGTGCATTTTGTGCAACGCGACCCCAAAACACATTGTGCATCTACACGAAGATAAATTCGATGGCTGGTTATTTGCCTGACTTTTTCTTTTCTCAGGGTCACATTGCAGATGTTTGTGCTGCAAACATCATTCTTGTCATCTACCGGATGGGGGGGGGGGGGGGGGGGGGGGGGGGCATATGCATCACCATTGTGAGCTGTAACTGTAAGTTATTGTGTGCTACATCAGCAACTGTCAACTGACCTCTAATGAACCTCACACAGCATTGTTTCGCCGCAGCGCTCAGCCAGATCTATCTTATTGTGTTTGGTGCTGTTGGCGTTTCTCTCACGCTCGCCCTGTCACAGCGCCCTGTCTTTCTAAGACCGCTCTGCTGACCTCACACAGCCTCCGTGCTTACGAAGCATTGTGCTCCATGTGCAAGTGTGCATGTCCAAATTCATAAGCAGGATTTGAATGTCTGTTCCTATGTGTGGTTAGAAAAACCTCTTGTCGAAGGCCCAGAAACACAGGTTGAAGAAAACTGGACCCAGGCTCAGGAACGGCGAGCGGAGAAAACTCCAGTCCAAGACTTCAAGTGGAAACTATTCCAGACTGGAGTCCCATCTGCTTTCACTTTAGAGTCTGAGTCCTAAACTAAATAAAGATCCCTCCTGAACACTTTTATTGCACTTCTCTCTCTCCATCCATCCTTCATTCCCATCCTGCTCTTTTCACTGTTTCACCGTCCCAAGAAAAGATTTTCTTTATTCTCGCTTTGTTTTTCGGCTTGAGAGAGTCGACTTGAATGTGAGAAATGAAAACGGTCCCGTGGTGTTACGAGTTAAAGTGTCCCCCCCAGTAAAGGCCAGCTCTGATCCTCCTCATATGCAACACTTGGGTTTGTTTTTAACGTGTGTACCAGGAGGATTTTTCCCTCGGTCTCATCTCTAATGTTGTCTCTGCCTTTTTGTTGTTATGGGAACATTTCTTAAGACCAGCGTCTGTTTCTCCTTTTCCTTCTTTTTCCTTTTTTGAATTAAACAGAACTTGATTGTTGAAGATCTCACTGTGAAAACAAGTAATTTATAATTAGTCGCAGGCAACATTCATCAAAACCATTTATCAAAACTACAGAAGTCTGTGTTCAGTTTACATCTGTAGTCTTGGCAACTTGTCTCTTCCCACTGAGCAATTATTGATAAATTGGAATTAAGTTATGTTTTCACCACTGTCCGTTTGTTGGTTGGTTTGTTTGTTTGTTTGTTTGTTTGTTTGTAAGCAAGATTACGCAAAAATTGATTGGGCACATTTAGGAGACTGATATCTGTGAGTCATGCGCAATTTGCTGCAGCTTGATTGAATTTACTGTTGGGCCTCGATATGAGATCTTCTGTGTGCATGTAGTTGATTAATGGGACAAGGAGGAAGAAAGGGAGCAATAAAGAGATCCACTAACAGACAGATGCCAAAAGAACAACTGCGTTCTCTTTTTTGTTTTTGATATCCGAGTCAAAGGGAACAAAGCAAATATATTTTCCATGACGAATACTTTTTTACTCCCTTCTTTAAGTGCCCTCTTTAAGAGCATTGTTTGATTTCATCCTCTTCCCGGTTTCGGAGGTTGTAATAGAGATAATTGTCTATTCAACACGTCTTCGCTCTTCCCAGCAGCGCAAAAAAACCACGGTGTAAAACAGCAGCATTAAATATTCCAATCAATCCATCAGACAGAATTGTTGAGTGTACAGCTCACAGGGTCCGGCCATAATGAATGGCTGCAGCACGAAACCCAGACAATCCAGCTTGAGTCAACACCACAACTTTTGAGTCCCATTAAATTCTCGCTGGGATAAAAAAAAACACACACACACTGCAGCTCTATGGTTGCTGCTGGAGGTCGACCAAGCGCCGCTTGAATCCATGTTTAAGTGTCTGTGTGTTCAACACAGACCGAGGGAGCTCCTGCACGCTCAAGTATATTCATCTGCTAGTGTCATTCCAGCGTGCCGCCCTTCCATCGCCGCTCCCTCCATGGTATAAGGTTTGGATTGTCACACTCTGCAGCCAATGCAATCACTGCGGGGCCGACATGCGCTGCAGCCCGGAGCCGACGGAGGCCATGTTTGTGTTTGTCTAAACAAACACTGCTCATTTTTTTTTTGATGTTAGGTTTGTTTGAGTTTCAAACGTACACCGCAGGGAGGGTTCTGGAATCTTCGGGCACCCAACAAAGACTCCCTCATCCACACAAATAATCCATAAAATGAATGAAGGCGCTCTTTAAGTCCCCACACAGATCGAGAGCGGCATCTGCTGAACAAAGGGATGACGACGAAGCTGTGGCCGACCGCACATCCCAGAAGAGACGCTGACTGTATATTTATGGGGATGTAATTGTGTTTACTGATGTGGAGTCGAACTGGCTGTCTCGGGGTTGGTATCACAGGTCAGTGGAGGGCAGACTGCTTTCAGAGAGCTTCTACCCACTGGCTGGGTCACAGATGACCTCATAGTCCTGGTGGAGGAATTGACAGACTGGATTCACCGCCTCCCATCTCGCCAAATCCTCCCATGGGACTCCAACAAGCGCACACAGGCTGTATGAATAAGTCATGACATCTTTTTGTCTGAGTTGATCCTCGTTACCGTTCCCCTTTTTTCCCATTTTGCCACTTTAGCCCGAGCCTCTTTGCTTCAGGACAAGCTCTCTAGCCAGAGATGCACACTTGCCCTTTCTCCTCTATTCCCTCTATTCGTCCTTGGGGTCCCGTTGTCTCTTGTGGTGAAGAGGGCAATTTATTCATCTATTGATTGGCTTGTTTGTGTGTTTGCCCAGCGTGAGGGAGGAGGATTTCTCTGCGGGGTTCTCTGTTGGCTTCAGTGAGCCCAGATGTGGCCAAGATGAGTCGGATCAAAAAGATAAGCCGAAACACGGAGACACGTATGAATGAAGTGACAAACTAGAATGGCACTCAGTAGAGCCTACATACATCAGTCCTCCAAATAAGTCTTTCATCAAGATTCATGAATTATTCCCTGGGAAATTGGTAGAAAAGTCAAAGATAGTTGAAAGAAATGTTTCACATCCGCCCCTTTCCTGGCCCATTCCCCATCCTTCCACCATGTTTCATAGAAATCTGTAGTTTTAAGTAATCTTGCTAAAACTAACAAATGGACGCGGGTGACAACATAACCTCCTTGGTGTGGGTCATAGTTAATATGAATCAATGATTGACAGCATGAAAGATTTGTTTGGTTACTTTTGGTTCCACTTGTTCCATTGAACTGTTCATTCCTGTGTTTCTGCCATTTCTGTCTGGGTCGTGGCTAAATCCCCGGAGCACAGGATCTGGGTGATTTGGGTTATAGAGGTCGAAGGTCAAAATCCAAAGTGCTTAACAGGGGTGAGAAAGGTTTCCAGAGTGATTGACCACGAGAGAAAAGAAAACAAACTAAAGCAGTAACCCGATGCCCCCTTGGAACTAATTCAAGTAAAAATGTGCAGAGTCAAAAAAGAAAAAAGGGGCATCAATCGCCTTGAAGTTTAGAAAACAGCTTGACTGAGAACAAGAAATACTGCCACGCATATCGTCCTTGTTTTTCAAACCAAACACCAGAGCAGGCGTCGCACACCTGACGTTTCCTATCACATGTTCTGTCTCCTCTGAGCAAAAAGACCATTAGGACATGATGAGTGACTGTGGAGAGTTTGATAGATGTTTGTCTGTCTGTATGTGGAACATCTCATCTTGTTGGCTTCATACTTTGCACGAGTCTTGGAAGTGCAGTGTTGAATTTGGTGCAATTTGGTGACGTAATATGTTAAGAATTGATAAACTGTGAATAAACAATCGGCCAGTGCCTTGCAGCAGCGCCGGCTGGGACTCATCAACACAACAACTGATTCTCCAGTCCAGGGTTCATCGAACTTTGAGAGATGAACAGCAAATAAATTTATAAGCCACATTAATGTCCAAACCTGATCCATAATCAATGAGAAAAGTCAGCATTGTACTTATTCTCCCTTTTTCCCCTCAGTATATTTTGCTATCTGCTTTAATTTGTCTTTAAACAGTTCCTGGCCGCCTGTGAATCATCAGATTAAATTCTGCATATGATGACAAGTTCTTACATTGCACAAATCTTGTGTTTGAACTCAAAGGTTGATTCTGAGTCAGCGACAGATGAGCAACGTAATGAAATCTGAGTTTAAAGAGAGAGGCTTCAGGCTGAGGCTGCGGTTCCTGGAGAGTGGGCGGGCGGCGGATCAGGGACCTCGGCCAGGACTCGGTTGGCGTTTCTGGACGACGCAGCGCAGGTACGGAGGAAACACAAGGTTGGACCGAGGGCCGGCTGGTAACTGGATCTCAGACGAGGAGCTGGCTGAGGCAGGACACAGGTTTTGGCCGTAACGTAGTGCAACATGAGTGAACGGACAATCTGATGAAAGTGGAGTGAACATCTGAGGTTTTAATATTGCACGGTGCTTGTTGATGTGTCGATGAGGAGCCAGTGTGCAGTTGATCTGATCAAAGCAGGGATCTGCCACGCCCAGCACACAAACAGACAGAACAGCAGGGACCCAAGGTAACGAAGGGAGAAGCAGAGTCGTTACCGAACACGAGCATCGAAACACAATTTCAGGAAACTCAGCAGAACGAGCAAGAAAACATGTCCGAGCTTGGCAGGAAGGGATGAGAATGGAATATACAACCACGCAGACAGGAGGTTGTAAATCTGGGTTACTACGAAACATGTGGAGCATGCTTCTGGTGTGTGGTTTGGGTGTGTAGATGCACATGTGTGAATGCAAATATAAGCCAGTCGCAAATCTGCCCATCCCGAAAATACATGTATTGCAAGGATGAAAAAAACCTCTGAGGCAACATGTGCATCTATTTTGGCTCCAAACCTCTTTGCCAAGTGTGACTCACAAGACTCAGAAAACGCAACCTAGTTTTCAAATTTATGACATTTGGTCAGCTGGGAAGAGGAAAACCTAAATTGGCTGTTACTTAAATATTGTCTCAATTACTAACTAATGCGTCCCTTTGTGTCTGTGCCTGTGTCCCCCAAGATGCGTTTGCTAAACTCCAAAGTGGTTCTCAGAATAATGGAAGAGGATCCTAAAGTTTCAAAAATATCAATTGATTGATGAACAGGAAACTAACATCCCCAAGACAAAAGCAGCGACAGACATACGGCTTGTGGAGCAATAACACTTTTCCACAGTTGACAGTCATCAATGTGAAATGATGTCTGTTTAGCTTCTTCTATCTCGGCCATTTGACCTGTTTCTTTTGCCCTTGACTAACTTACTGCAACTTTTGTTAAACTAATATTTTACCCTCTTTGTTTTACAAAATATCTCAGTCCAGACGAGAACACAAAAACAACTACAAACGCCAAACAAGCATGTCAGGCCAGTAGGTGGCGGACGCCTGTGAATGGTGGTAATGTGTTTGCAGTGATGCTAACTTTAGCTGCAAACTTGTAACTAGACTTTATAATGTTTTAAAGCAAAAGTAAAGTAAAGTGTGATGTCATCGTTTCCTAAACGCTCCATTTTAAAATGAACACATGGATACACAGAAACCAGAGTCTTAAAAAATCGGCACTTTGACATATGTGCAAGTCTCAGTTTTTTCCGAGACTTAAAACATTGTTTGCATGTGGAGGAGAGGCCGAAATGCAGCGGAGAAAAAAACCTTGTTTTGCAAACGTAAGTAAGACTGAGAGGAGAGAGAGTTCAGGGAGTGGGTTTGAGAAGAAGACATCAAAGTTTATGTTGTATATCCTGGTTTTAATTCAGGATAAGAAAGTTGCTTTGCAGTGGCTCAACACTGGAAGTCTAAACCCAGTTGAGCTTCAAGCAGCCCAAGGTATTAAACTGATACTTAATCCTCCACAGATGGATATACAATGGTAAGACCCCTTTTTTCCTGCTTCACCCTATATACTGTACATACTCTTAGAGAGGGTGTGTCTGACTGTGGGCACAATAGACGCTGAGCGGAGGACGTTTCTTAGCTGTGAAGTACAGACGTCTCAGCAGCAGTTGCAGAGCTAAGATGAGCAGCTCTCCCAATAAGCCCCAATGAAAGGCTTAGAGACGCCGCCGTGAGCCGCGTCATAAGCTGCACTCGCCCACAGTAAAGTGGAGGCTGTTTTCTTGAACTTTTCTTTTTTCTTTCAGCGGGATCAGAATTTTTCTGAGGGAATGTTGGGGGGGGTCACTCCGCTGCCCCGGTTAGTTTTGATTGGTCTAATCTCCGCAGTTGATCCGGTGAACATACCGTCTCTGTGAGGCCTCGGAGGAAGGAACTGAGATTCCATTTTGCAAATCGGGGGGTTTGTGATCAACGTTCGAGAGAGAAGAACTCACCACGAGAGCAGAGACGGCCCAACGCGGGTTTGATCAACTGTGCATCACGGTAATCCTGTGGCCTGTACACAGTTCAGAGTGGCTGCAGAGAAAAACCTTCCAAATCTTCTGCTTGGTTCACAGGTTTTCATAAACTCTCTAGACACACACAGATTTACTCCAGCCAGCAGCACGGAGAGGGAAATTACACCAAGACCAAATAAGGACATTATTTCTCCTGATCTACAATCTCAAATGAAGCCATGTGTGTGTGTGTGTGTGTGTGTGTGTGTGTGTGTGTGTTTGTACTTTGTCTCCAGCAGTTTAAGTTTCAGACCTTGAGAGTGAAGACATCTTTTGCTTGACAGTTTTATTTCTTCAAAAGGGCAGTTGTGGGTTTAAGACAATTCTTGAGGGTAAAGGTTAGAAATAGAATTATGTTTTTGTTCGGGTCACTTTCAGGGGTCAGGGTCTGGATTTTGCGATTTCCTTCGTCAAGCAGGAACAAAACCATTGTCCATTGGTTTGTTTGTCAGCAAAATGATACGTATTCTGAGTGGAGTTGTTCATGAGATGATGCAGGTTAGAGTGAATCCAGTATATCAGAAATTGTCCATAAAGAGAGAAAGAGAACATATAAATGGAGGGTGTACACACACAAACTCTGTAAATATGCAATGCTTGTCCATATAATACTATGTAATAGTGTATAATAAAAGTGGAACTGGCTGTCATGCATTTCTCATATTTGCTCTATCGAAGCAATACATGTCATCACGTAAAATATCAACCTCATTTTCACTGACTTTCCTGTTGCTCTCCCAAATAGAATATTGGGGTAAATCCTCCGTGTGTCTGCCTCGGTGCCCAAAGTAAAACCACTGAGAACCGACAGAGCGCTCTAACCTCTCCGCTCTACAATGTCACATGTGGCGCTCTCAATCCAAACATCATGTCAGAATCATGCTGCAATGCTCCAAAAATGCAGCGATTTCTCATCCTCTCAAAGCTTTTCTGGAATTTCTCGGTGCGTTTCTCAAGAGGAGTCCGGGGAGGAAACGCGGGGCATGAGTTTGGAGGGAACGCGATAAATGAAGAAAATCGAGAAAGTGTAAGAGAGAAGTGGGAGAGAACGGCAGCCACGCTGTGCCAAGCCTGGCTCACTTTCACTTCATGCTGAGGGAGCACAAGGTCAGAAAATGTGCTCAACCTGGAAATCACCCAGGAGGCGCGGTGACATACTGTAGATTCAGAAGCCGGCAGTTTGGAGCTGGAGGATCTCCAGAGCCCTCGTGACCTTTCAGTCTGTCCTTGTTGAACTCCTGTTTTAATAGATTTGACAGGTATGTTCATTTTGATGAGGAGTCTTACCCACATGAGACAAGCTTAGGAAGTGGCTGTTTGGGTGGCTGCAGCCCCCTGCAAACTCAAAATCCTGTAAGCTCTCCATAAATGAAACCCCTGGAGGAGTTCGCTTACAGAGATGTTTCTTTAAAACGTATGTGAGGTCCTGCTCCCCGCTCACAGGTATCTGAATGAACTCTGTCTCTGCCTCTTACGTCTGGTACATATGTAGTTTTTGGCCTGTAAAACAATTTCCTTCTTTTTAAGTTCATTAATGATTCTCTGGACGGGACGATTTGAAAACACATCCTGTGTCTGCAGACGAATGCCGGCGCTGTCGAGTTTCCCTCTTTGCGATTGCTCCAGCAGCAGCTACGAGGCAGAGGTCAACAACTGGCTTTCACTTTAGACGCTATCATCTCCGAGATGTCGTGGCTGAAAATTAAGAGGAGGGAGAGAGAGCAGAGGACGAAAGATGAGGAAGGAGCACAGGAGATTATTTGCTTTTCTGCAGGAGGGGGAGACGCTCTTGTCGTTTTAAAGGCTTTCGAGGGGATGTTTGCTCACCCTCTTAATGGCTTAAAAGGACTGGAGGCATCTATCTTTCTCTCCACGCGTTTCGGGGGAGAAAGCCCAAGAGGAATGGACCAATTCAGGCCTTTGAATGATTGCACGAGCTCCAACAGATATGTCCCAGCAGCACACATGGAAAAATACCATTATTAAAGTCAATATCACAATGGAATTTCCATTACGCAGACATGAAGCGGGGATACAGTCCATATTAATAAAATCCCATGAAACCAGTTTACATTTTTATGCACTCATCAGAAGTAATAGCATATAGGATTTTGTATTTTTATAGAACTTGGCAAAACATATTTCAGCATACGGTCGTCAAAATATTTGCATTCTTTTAACTGCATTTAAAACAATGTTAGATGTCAGTAAACTTACGAGTTTTTTATTTTACATCCATCTCATGTGAGTTTGTGTAAATGTGAAGATTTAAACTGAGTCATTTCATTGCGCCTGAGAACAACTTGTCTCCAGAGTTACACATGCGCCGGAGGAATGTCAATGTGCACGAGGGTGTGTGACAGAAATACTGAAGCAAAAGAAAAAATGGATGAATAAAATACTGTCTAGATGGAAAAGGATGAGAAAAACTAGGCGTCAGAGGATAGTGCACGCATGCACACAATAAATCACCATCTAAATCATTCACGTTAGCCGCCACTGAGCACGACTAGTGACAGAAGTCTGTCTGCCAGGCCTCGGTCATGTGAAGCGTGGCACTGGGGTTGACAGCCCAGTCTGAAACCTGAGGACCAAATGGACCTGGGAGTCTCTGGAGGGCTGGATAGGATCTTTCTGCACCTCCATGTCCCCGCACATCTGGCCTGCTGCACTGCTGTTGTGGCTGGAGGGGGGGTACGGAGGGGGTGAGAGAGGTGAGGGGAGGGTATAGAAGAAGAAAGGGTGTATTCGTGGGGGCATGAGATGACACATTACAGAGCTGTGCAGCTGTTCTGTGGTTTCTTGTTTTTCTTTTTTTGTCTCTGTGCAGCTTAATAAATTTGGGAAGCACGTCTTGTGTGGTTGGTTCTGTCAGTCGGAGGAAAAAGTTGGATTCCTCGTCATTATTTATGTTTACATGTGTTAAGGAAGTTGTATCCTTGCTTTTTTAATAGCTGCTCCCTCTTCTTCTTCTTCTCTTTGTCCCATCTCCTTCGCCGCCATGCTTGTTTTCCAGGTGGCGGTCATCGGTTTGCAGTTCTGATCCAATTCCCAGCACATCCCCAAGCCACTTTATCTGCCGACGTCTGCTCTCTAGCGCCACACTCTGGCTCTTAGTCTGGCTCTTAATCCCTTTTTATAAAGATTTAATAGCACGTCTTGTGTGGTTCGCTCTGTCAGTCTAAAGAAAAAGAAGAAAATCCTCGTCATTATTTATGTGTGTGTGTATGTACGCAGTTGTAACCTTGCCTGAGGTGCCCGTAATAACACTGTGCCTGTCACCGGTCGGTCTGACAGAAATTTGGATTTTATTCTTTGAGGCGATTACTCCAGCGAGGCTCATATTGAGCTGCTGCCTGATAAACAGACAGATTCTTGGCATCTCGGGGACATTACTTAATGCAGTTTAGGATTTGAAACTTAATGACTGCAGTGTATGATGAAGTTTATTGTTCAGCTGATTCCACAGGGGCGGATGTTGTTTTTAACTTTGGTCACCACTCCTTGTCCTTGAAAAGTCACCGTGCATGCATTTAATTATTCGTCATCGCTGTAGTTGTGTCAGTCTTTATGTTCAGACGCCTCCGAGACTGAAAACAGTGTGAAAACTTCACGATGAACTCTAAGCCCCCGTATCTCAAGTAACTATTGTAGAATCACATCTTTGACATTTTTCATCCGTCCTATTTCTGTCGTGAAATTATTTTTTTTTCTCTCTCTCTCTTATTTTTCCCCCACAAGCGTCTCCCAACAGTTCCAGCTGACCGGCGTAATGGAAAGCTCCAAACCAGACTGGGCTCGGTGCAGCGCCGTCAGCCTAATGGCCCTCACAAGGCTGAATAATAGAAATGTCACCAAGGAGCTGAGACAGAGACCACAGACAAAACCACGTGGGACACTGTCTGTGTGTGTGTGTGTGTGTGTGTGTGTGTGTGTGGTGTGTGTGTGTGTGTGTGTGTGTGTGTGTGTGTGTGTGTGTGTGTGTGTGTGTGTGTGTGTGTGTGTTTGTGTGTTTGAGGGGATCATATCAGGAAAGAGATGGTTGACCATGTCCTCAAAATCCACAGAAATATTTACCACTGCCAAGGAGGTTTTGTTTTCATCTGCATGTGTTTCTTTGTTTACTATGAAATGTGGTGGAATGATTCAGTATGTGGGTCAGAAAAGTCATTAAATGTTGGTATGAATCCCCATCAGGGGAAGGATCCAGGAATTTTCATCATTCATTGGAAATTAGGGCATTTTTCTACATTTTCCATGATTTCTCTTGGAATTTTGTCTGAATCCTGATGGAAACAAAAAACTCTAGGTATTAGTATCACAGGTGCAGTGTGTAAGATTTAGGTGAAAGGGATCCATTGGCAGAAATAGTATATAAAATAATACTATTAATGAATTGTCCATTTTTTTTTACATAGAATAGAGCATTTATATTTAAATACTTTATATTTACATCAGGAGCGGGGCGTCTCTACGGAGGCTGACATTTTTTTTGGACAACTGAAGTTACCACAGGTTCTCTTTCATGTTTGGAAGGGGATGGTGAGGGGTATTCAGCTGCAACATGCAACTTCACCACTAGATGTCACTAAATTCTACACACTGAACCTTTAATGAGAGTTTGCAATTTTGTGCAGATCCAAGTAAAAGTCTGATTTAAATGGGATTGTATTAAGGTACTGTTGGGCCATGCTGGAGGTATCCTACTGATTCCATCTGTGTTTATTTGTTAGTTAGTTTGCAGCACTGCACAAAACCTTCTGAATGTTTTACCACAAAACTTTGTCAGAATGGGGTGTGGGTCAGGAAAGAACCAGGGGGGTTGGCATTGATGAGTGTGTGCAAGTCCGTGCAGATCCAAATAAAAATCTGGATCTGGTGGATTTGAATGTGCTTTCATAAGGGGAGGAGGTATCTTTTCAGGCATTGTATGGTAACAAATAGGACAAAAATGTGTAACTGCTGCCAATGTGCAGCTGAGAAACGTAAAGTGGCTTTTTCTATGAGGCTTGTGGCTTTTTCTATGAGGCTTGTTTTAATTAAAGAGGATTGTTACAAATGTAAGTGCATCATTTACAGTGACCATAGAGAAAAGCAAATGAAGCTCAATCCTGAGGTTTCACCATTAAAACCCACGTTTGAGACAAAGCACAGCGAGGAATGTCTGTGAGAAAAGGTGTTTCCTCTTTCATTGTTAGCAGCCTGGACGTGACGGCCTCATAAACCTCAGCGAGTTGCTTTTCTTTCTGCGGCGGCCTGTTTGATTCCAGCTGGTTTCCCCTCTCCCACAGCCCCACCAGGTGGCTGCCCAGCTCTCCTCTGTTCATCAAACCCACCACCGTGTTCCCGCACAACTCAAATCTCCTGGAGAAAGCTCTCGGGGTCTCGGGGGGCCGTTCGGGCTCACTGCAAAAAATGATTGGCTTCGTCAGAACTGTTTCACACCGAGACATAAAAAACACTAAGATCAAAGTGGAACCTTTAAGCTGCTCATTTGGAAAAGGGATTACGCAGAATACACAGTATATTGGAGGTCCTCTAGTTTCCTAAACACTGCATCGAAATATTGGTTTGAATGAATCCCCCAGATTCAGGTCTTTGTTGTGCACGTGTGTAAATTCAGTGTGTGTGTAGTTTTGCAGAAATGTAGATTATGTGCGTTCCTTTCAGAAACTACATTTTGTGATTGTCCCTCGCTCGTGTAGAAAAAGGAATCACGTGTTTTCACATGTTTATACATTTGGATGATCATTCATCTAATTATCATGAGAGCCGTTCATGCTTTAGATCTCCTACACTATTAATTCCCGGGGACAGTGATAACCACTTCATCTTCTGAGTCTCGTCGGAGATGCTTCCAGCATGAGGTCACTAATCCCACAGGTACGACTGCCGGAGACAAATCACCTCAACGGTCTCTGACGATGTCCCCTCGGGGAAAATAAAGAATCTTTACTCTCATTAACCTCTGATTAACTGCAGATGCTGTAAATGTTTAGGAGATAGCTCTTGTTTATTTTATTTCATATGCATTTCTCTCTGCTTTTTTTACGATCAGGCCTATGGATCCCCCCCCACCACCCCCTGTTTCCTGGCTGGATTTGTGCCTTTGCTTTGATGTGGCGAGTGCCCCGCTTAGCGTGTGTGGGCAGGCCTCTCACGCCTGAGTGTGTGTGGCGGCGCAGAGGTGAGGGGGTCCGCGCAAGCCCCCTTCTTTTAATCTGGCAGTGTTTAGACGTAATGCGTGACCATAAACCTGCAGATTCAGGAACAAATACAGCTGTAAAACGATCTGGGCAACTTAGGCAAACAGTTGTGATCACCGCTTGCTCATTTGGCCACATCTGTGTGTGTGTGTGTGTGTGTGTGCAACCCTGTACTTGAATGTAGGTTGTGTGGTTTTTAACAAGCTTCGGTTTGTTCTGCCAAGTCCAGGTAGCTGATTTCAAAAGAAAAATAAACTCAGGAAGCATTAATAACATCTCTGGCACACACGGGGACATTGAATGCTTCCAAAAGCCTCGATATGATGATGACTAATTCTTCAGTGAGAGAGAGCGACGACCTGCAGCGATATCACGTTCAACATGCATCAATATTCAGACTTTTAATGTAACGACTTCGATAAGAACACATTGTTATGAAACAGCCAGTCGAGGTTTGAACATAAAAGTAACTTTGGGTTTGGGCCTGAACGTTCAGGATCATTTAGACGAGACAGCTCCTCAAAAGTGAAGCCAAAGCGTCCCGATCACCCCCTGGTGGCTGGATGCAGTATTGATCAAAGACAGCACCTCCATGTTATAGTAGATAGGACAATGGGCCAAATTCAAAAGCACATGTCAAATAAAAAAAAAGAGGATTTCCGTCATTTTAGGGAGTGACAGGTCTTATCACATTGATGTTTGTGCAAATGTTCATGTTTACAGTAAGTTTGGTTTTAATTTGATAAAACTGGGGAAACGTGATGATTGATTCCTGAGACTGACCCGCGATTGGCTCCAAACGACGTCATCGGCACAAGATGACAAGGTTCGTATCCAAGATTTTTTGGCTTCATATTCGGACAGAGGAAGGAAGTGGATCCCACTGTCCATCTTACACAGTTCATGGTTCAGGCTCGTGTTGCTGTGGTACTGGTTGCTGCGTGACGCATGAACACATGGCTGCTAACTGTGATCGATCAGTACTACACTGAGTATTAGAACTGGGCAATTAGGTGGTTTTTATATAGTTAGTCAATGAAAGTACACTCATCTCCCTGGAAACAGTGTTTTGACATATAAAAAGATAAACTCAAGGTCCACTTATTATCTGAGCCAGGCCTTTAAACGCATCTTGGCCTTCTCCAGAGGAAGGAAATGATGCTGGTCGTCATGGCGATGGCTCATTTGTCGTCCTTAGGTCATGTGGTGACAGATGAGCTACTGAATCTCCGTGACAACTGAGGAAACTCCGTCCGGACATGGAGTTCTGATTCATTTTGGCAAATACCGTATTCGTCAATCACAATCAAAACCACATTTGTCCAAGAATTAAACATGAAGATTAACAAAACCTGGAGGGTGATTCTGATGGAGATGTTGACCTCTTCACTGTTAGTGTTGGAATCCAAACTGCTGTCGCCTATTGAAGGAAACGGAGGGAAAGAATTTACACCAGTCGACTCTGAAAAGCTCCTGTGCTAATATTATAGCTGCGCAACACGCTTTGCAAAAACAGCAGCACGACACCCTGCGAGGAAAAAGAAAAACCTTGAATGGCAATGACCTGTGATATTTACCCACGGTGGCTCCTCGGTGGCTCGCTCACAGCCGCAGAGGGCCCCGCACACCTCGGGGCAGGGGCCGCTGTTTGTCTTGCTCCTGATGCAGAACAGATGAGAATTATACTTTGTTGGAAATTTCTGGTCACTGTTGAGGGTTGGAACGTCCTGAATTCAGTGGCTTCATGGTCAGTCGCAGATCTTTAAAAGCAGATATGAGTAGAAAAGTGCGTTTGTGTGCACGTGTGGGAGTTTTCACAGGAATTCATCTGCGTTAATCGAGTATCTTGGGTGTTAAACAGCCGATGTGAGGTCAGACGCTCTTTGTTTCAACGGAGGGTGGAGTGCCTCTCCACAACGTAAACACCTCGAACAGACTATCAGTCTATTTGCAGAGTTTCTGATTATAGCAATCAAGGCTGGTGGAGACGTCAGTGTCGGCTGCTCAGCCAGTGTCGTGTGTAGAAGAAGACGAGGAGACCACATGTGAAGTCAGCGGATGAGTTGGTGAAGCCGTTATTCATCCAGTAGATCTTGAAAGATGCTGCAGTCATCACAACGCAGCCACATCTTTTTGGTTTCTCCTCACGCAGATGATATTCAAGCAGATGTGAAAAGCTCCATCAGCTTCAGAGTCTGCAGGAGCTCGACATGATGTCTGTGGACGTGATTGTAGATTTGAAGTTTGGGATTTGATGCCATCATGAGGTGAATGTGGGGTATTGAACCTGAATATGCTTTGTTTTTCAGTGTTTCTTGCAGAGATATAAGAGGGAGGAAGAGGAGGGGGAACTTGTGCATGCTGCAAAAATGTGATTTGTATTCACTTTAGGTTTTATGTTCAGCTAGTGGGGAAAGTGTCTGCGTGAGTGATGGATGCACTCGCATGAGACTGTGTTGTTCTGTGTGAGTCTTTCTGAGTCAACAGGTGAGTCTGCACACTAATGACTGAGAAGAGGAATAACATCCTCTGCTTCCAGTAACTCGGCTCTGCAGGCCAATCGCACGCTTCATGTGGTCACTGACTAATTCAGAGATCAGACACTTTCTCCATCACTTTCTACATCAGCGACGCTCAGCAGAAGAAAGTATGTGCTGACTCTGCTTTTTCCACAGCAGCAACAACGGGTCTCACACAACTGGGCATGTGACTGTGGATCCCTTCCAATCAAAGTCAGCTTTATTTAAAGTTATTTAAAGTTTCTACAGCACATGCAACTGTTTTTACAACATGTCTCCTTTTTCCTCTTTCTTTCCTGGAGGCTTGAGTTTAAACAATTGCAGAAATTACATTTTTCTCTTAAATGCTCATTTTTCTATTTGTAAATATTATTAATTTTATCATATGCACTGAGTAGCATACCTCTGCTATGAGGCCCAACAGTCCCCTTATGAAACCACATTTAAATTCATTAGATCCAGATTTGTATTTGGATCTGTACCAAATTGCAAACATTCATAGATTTCAGTCCCTTTAATATGTGAAAACAGTTCCTGGAGCTGCTCCCTGTTCCAGATCTGCAACAAGATATAATGTTTCTTCCCTGACGTTAGTTTCATGGTCTCTGTCCAGTTGCTTTTGTGTAAAATGCAAACTAATAAACAAACCTTTAATAAGGTAAATTAATACACTTTATTTGACAATTTAGTTTTTAAAAATGAATGTCCAGATATAAATTTAAAGTAGTTTTACGTACTTTTCATATTCCCTTCTCAAGGGTTAGGGTTAGGGTTAGGGTTAGGGAACGGAGCTATATTGTAATTTCCCTTCTCACACATGGATGAAACTGAAGTATAAATAAGAAAATAGTCAATAAATGCACTCGATGTCATAACTCAAAATTAAATACACAATTAAAGTGCCTCGTTATCATAATTAGAAGACATTGGCCAACGGGAGTGTGGTGGCTGCAGGCTATAATTTGGGTGGACAGCCGTGTACACACACATCTGCAGTAGCAGCAGCTGTGGTGAGTTGTGTTATGTGATTATACTGTTCGCATGTCCGCAAGCTGTAAAACATTTCTGTATTTAACTCACATAGGATAGAAAAGAAAGAAGAAACTGCACAAACCACCGCGACATGTTCAACAGGTAGTGACTCAGACTGGCATAAAAAAAAAAAACACACACCAACAGCTGGAAAACTCGTTCCTGAGCTCTTCAAACTTACCATGAGTAAAATGTTCCCATGTGGAATTTTATACCACAGTCGAAAGAGTTTCTTTTGGCTGCTCAGTTTTTTTTTTTTTTAACAGTTTCCCACCTATTCATTAATAAAATGTTCACTCTTTCCCTTGGTTTCACTTCCCACCTCCCTCCGCAGACTGTGACTGCAGAAGCTTCAGTGTTTAGAGGAGAAATCTTCCTGTTGTGGGCCCAATGAAGGATTATTTTATCTAATCCTTATTTTATCTAATCCTTATCTATCTAATCCTCCTGTGGGGATGTCTGCAGGTGCATGACGGACTTCAGTCACTTTGGGTTGAGCTGTATCACCTAAAATGTGTTTTCATGGCCACACAGCTTCAGATATTGATCTGTGATTATTGGTTTTAACTTGTTGAGTGTTAATCCTGTTAAAAAGCAACTATTGCATATATCTATATATTATAGATTGTATTACTTTATTCTCTCATAAAAAAAAAAATTTTGAATTCATACCACGTGTTATAGTTAAAAAAACGTTCTGACAAGCTGAATATGAAAAGCTGCAGGTCATAGTGCCACAGTTTCATGTTACTGTTTTTAATTACATGCTATTTTCCATATTTTAAACTGCGGTGAATCTGTCTTTGGCTGAGGAGAGAACCTTCTTAAAATGTCTTTGAGTATAAAGACAATAAAGTTCTTTCTCCCTCTGATTCTGATCTGATCAGAGGGACATTACTGCTGCGTCCACAGGGGGCAGCAGGTCTTGAAGTCATCAGGTTTGAATCTCTAACACTTGGATTCTCAGTGTTTATAGGGACTGGATTTTCAATTTGAAAGTCTAAGTCACACTTGAGTTACTTGAGCTAATGTTCAACCATCATGAGCAGAAACCTGCACAGGTCACCTGCAGACTCCCACAGCTGGGTGGCACGTACAGGAAACATGAGGAACTCTCACTCTGCCTCTATTTCCAGGGACAATTCTGAAGTGTGTTTGGAAAATCTATCTATCTATCTATCTATCTATCTATCTATCTATCTATCTATCTATCTATCTATCTGTCTGTCTGTCTGTCTGTCTATCTATTCAAATTATTTATACAGCGTTTAAAATATATAGTTTGTATCTAAATTTGATTTCAATAGTACATCAAATAATTTGACACTTTTTAAAGACTTGTTGAATCAAATTTATATTTGCCCATTTTAAAAAAAGAAAACTATATAAATGAGAGGTCCCTTTCAAAATGAGAGCCACATAAGTACCTGCCTGGATTCTTTGTTTTTTTAATGTTAATATGTGTCTTTCATTTCAACACTATTTAACTGATGTGTGAATTACTGATCTCGCCTTTCTGCCTTTAAATAAGGAGTAGAAGTCATGATGGCGCCCCCCTGTGGAGAGATGGCCGCACAGCATCTGGTCCAGTAGCAGCGTTCTTTTACTCGGTGATCATTTATTATACTTTCTTATCATTATAACTCTTTACTTAATGATGCTGCTTGTTGTTGTTGTTGTTGTTGTTGTTGTTGTTGTAAGAAAACTCCAAGCACTCACTCTATTTAACTGCATTTTACTTCAATGAACTCTTGGTCTTATTTGACAGGGAGAGACAACTGTTGTATTTAATCACTATATAAGTCGTACAAGAATAGATTAAAAAATAAAAGATCATTTGACATTTGTCATTGTTACTGTCAAATGATGATACATTTTTTGAACAACAACAACAACAACAAAAACAGTTGTTACTAAACGACAACTCTTACATTCGTACTCTTACATTATTGCTTTTATGTTGATCTAATGTTGTTTGATCTTTAAACTGTTTTTAATTTGTTCCCATTGTTTTCCTTCAATTATCCACTTTTCATCATGTAAAGCATTTTGTAACTGTGTTTTAGAAAAATGCTACACAAAGTAAAATGAAGTAAATAATTAGTAATTAAATAAACAAGTGAGATGTTAACGTTCTTAAATACAAGTAAATAATTAAACACATGTATAAATACAAAAGAAAACAACTTTATAATAATAAAAACACTAAATACTAAAAAATGAATTTGACAGATTAACACTGTTTTCTTGTGAGGAGCGATCCATCGCCTTCTACATAGACGTTCTTCGTAGCGGAGTGCGTCTGTTAAATGAGTCCCACCGTGTCGTCAGTTCCGTCAAACGTTCCTCCCCGCTCCGACAGACAGAAGATAGAGGATTATTTTCGAGGCGTCCGGGACAAACACAGCGGGAATTAAAAAACCCCCCGTCGCCATGTTATTAAAAAAACACTATTAACTATTTATTTAGTTGATTTTGTCTGCCGGCGGACTGAGAAACGAGGGACACGTCGGTCTCCTGTGAGCCGCGCACGGACCGGGATGCACCGTTAGCTCCTCAGTTAGCTTCCTCGCTAGCTTCCCCCCGGACGGCTCCGCTGCAGACACGGGACCCAGCTCACCGTAAGTCACCGTAAGTCACACCGCGTGTCACCGGCAGCGCTGCTTCCTGTCCCCGGTCCGGACTCTGAGTGTTTATCACCGTAAATCAGCTGGTTTTTTAAAACCGTGGAGCCGCAAATTCTCTCCATTTTCTCTCCAATGCTCTGGGAACAGCTGGAAACGGGCCCGGTTTTCCTCTCGGGAACCGACCGATCTGTATTTAACATGTATTTACACGTTCTTAGAAATATGGAGATTGTGTTAAGTTGTGTTTTGCTGCCATGTGGATCCCTCGGTGTGTGTTGGATGCGCTGATCCCCGAGCAGGCGTCTCCTTCTGTGGGGGGGGAATAACAGTTCACCTGTGCTGGTGCACCTGTCAGCTCCCAGTGGAACCAGGAGCGGTGACAGCCACCAGCCTTCAACCCGGTTACTCCACTTTAAGTTCAATACTATTCCTTTATTATGATTCTTTAACATGTGCAATACATTTCAGGTTTATTAGGATTTATTTATTATTAGCATCGTGCAGGGCTGGGCAGTAAAACAACATCAAGGATTCTCACAATGTAGTTTCCATCAGTAGCAATAAAACAACTAGTTTTAATTCTTTGTGCAAACACACTGAAGATATATAACACACGTTATTGATTTACCTCAGATTTATTACATATTTAGCTGTTATTGTCATTCAGCAAAAATCCAAAAAGCCTTTAAACCCCAAATAAATTATATTGTTATATTAATTGTGATGACTATCGATATTAACTGAACCATATCCTCCAACCCTACGATTGTGATATAAAGTTAAACGTCTAACTCTTGCCTGATAAAAGTAAACTATACGATGCATTATTATGTAATATCACGTTGTTCTTTTCCTCTGATGCAGCACATTGTCTGTTATTAATGGAGGCTACACACATAACTTATAGTGGACTGTTAATAATCAGCCTCATCCCTTCACGTCTCACGTTGACTCAGTGACTTCATTAAGAGATGAGACTCCGGGTTGAGCCTCTTACTGAGGACTGGAAACTGAAGCCAGGTGAAAGGCCATGTTTCAGGTGCAGTGTTATGCAAAGCAGCAGAATTTGGTTGTTTGGTCTGTGGAAGTTTCTGGTAAAACAGCTTTACTCAGCGTCAATGACAAACCAATAAGCTGCAATTCAGTTTAACTCAATTAATGTGGACGTTTAGCAAATTTGAATATCAAAAGGCTCCGTAGTGAGCGGAGTCAGACGAGGGTTTTTGTGTTTGAGTGTTGTTGGCTAAGGGAAGGACATCAGTCCTAAGATGTCTAGAGTCAACAGAGACGTGTCATTTATCAGGAAGTGGACAGGGCATGGCAACGTGTGCGTTTCCAATAGGGACACAGCCTTAGCTGAGGTCAGAGGAAATGTAAACAAGCCTTATCCCTCCAAGTAACAATAGGGATGCCAGCAACTGCCCTAACTGTCGTAAACCCGTCTTATATGTTTGCATTTCTGTGAGTCATGTGCTGGCACCAAGCTTTAAAAACTAAAACCAGTTAATTTCTTGTCTTACTTTACTTTCCTCACACTCCTCCTACGTAAATGTATAAATTCTGGTATGGTGCATATTTGTCTCTTGCAAATCCTGTTTCTAATAAATGCTACATATAATTTATATTTCTTGAAGATCTGCAATCAGAATTTATTTTTCAAATAAGAACAGAATAATCATAATGACACGGTGGCACATCTGCTGATTAAATAATGTAATGGATTCATTTATGTAGATGATAATCAGAGGCTGGAGGAGAAAGCACTGCTTTGTCACTGATGCACTTCTTTCTTTTACCCTCCAGACCAGACCACACTGTTTAGTTTCCCACGTGCAGTTGAGTAAACTGCTGCAAACACGAGAAGCGAGTCAGAGTCAGTCCAAATCCTGTCCTAATGAGTGCAGTGATTTTAAAGCTCCCACAGTCCACAGCAGATCAGGGAACAACCCGTTGTAACCAGTCATCAAATGGCAATAAGAAGCATGTCACATTTTCAGAACAGCAGCTGATTGTTCTTCATGATAAAAAACATGCATCATCTCCATCTACAGTTTCCAGGCATTTTCTGTTGTCCACAAAACATCTGCTGTATTATTAGATTTTGTAAATCTCTCTCTTTGCATATTGCTGCTGTATTTGTGAGAGTTTCTCCATGTGTCCTATTTACTTGTTAAACCTCCATCGTGCTCTGCAATGTGAAAACTGTGATAAGAATTCCTCCGGTCTCGCATGCAGCCCATATCGACCCCTCCTAAGTTTTTGTGGGAGTGAATTCATTAAGCGGTGCATCTGTTACTCAAGTCCAAACCACAAGTAGCAGCAATGCTCCAGCTCGCCAGACATGTTGTTATATATATGTAGTTGTAAAACCTATTAGAAATGACCAGATAATATTGATGAAACATTTAGTTGTGTCTGGTGGCTGCTGCTAACGTGCGGCCCTTCATTTGAGCAGAACAGAGTGGCCACTCGAAGACGGCTCATTGTGGCGGGCTTTTCATAGGTGTGTTGTTTCTCTGCCGAGCGGTAGCCTTGCTCTTTGAAAACCACCTCCCCGCTTGTTTACGGCAATTATATCCCCATCCGCCTAATGATTGGTCTGTTTTGACTACGCTCTTTGGTCTCTCCTCTTCAAAGCAGCATTAAAGCCTCACTGCTTTTCCATCGCTACCTTTTTCACTTTATTTACATGCAGCAGTTTGTTGTATCCACTCTCTCTCTCTCTCTCTCTCCCTTTTCCCCCAGGACCAGTGCATTATGACAGAAAGCATTATGAGTAAAGCTGCCACAATGGAGATTCCTATCAACAGTAACGGGGACACAGGGACACTAACAGAAGACGACAGCCTTGAACAGGTGGGTCACTGAGTCAGACGACCCTGCACAGCTGCTGTTTACCTATTTAAAGCTATTACTGAAGGAATCAATGTGCAAACTGTTTGAGTTTATGCACAATCGATCCCAGGCCAACAAAAGACACTCAGAAAAAAGACCTTGAGCAAACAAAAGACTAATCTCAGAATCGTATTTATTTACTTAGTTAAAGAAACACCACATTAGGCCTGTTGCCCCTTTCACAGCTGTTTGATCACTCGTATAAAAGTGTTTTTAAAGCAGCAATGGTGTAATTTTGAAGTTTGTTTAGTTTATATATACATTTTAAGGATTTGTTTATCATCAGTTTTAGTGTAATAATTTTTTATGAAATCTTACGATGTCTGATCTTTCATCAGGATCCTAAATATCTATTCTGTGTGTTTATTTAAATCTTTCTCCTAAGGAGCTTCTCAACTTGATGATTTATTCAAAGACGCAGTATTTTCCCTGAGGGTCACGCTGTGAGAGCACATGAAGAAAATCAATCTGACATATATGAGCCAGCTGTAGTGTCATGAGTTATCATGGTGGGAAGGATAACTGCGTTCCTTCAGTTGTTGGAAGTTGACATAATGGTTCTGGGTTTTGTTCTCGGCTATCACAAGATAAGCCGAGTCAGCTGACTCCTTTCACACCACAGTACCACTCTGTGGTAAATGTACAGAACAAATTAGTCCTCGTTCTGTGTCGTAAATGGAGTCTGTGTGTCACTTACTGTTTTTATCGCACCCTGCCTTATCTTACCTTAAGAATAATCTTAAACTGTATTCCAGTCCCTTTCTGTTAAGTAACATATTTCTCACTGTTATTATATCATGTACTGCCTTTCACACACTACTTGAAGTCCTTGTGTTCCTTAGCTTGGTTAACTACAACTGTGGGGACGGATCCCAGTGGGAAATCAGGTGTCGGAGTTCAGATGTCTCCTTGGGAACCAGTTGTTCCCATTAACAGCTCAAGTGGCCTCATGTTCGGTGTTTGCAGAAATGCAGAAACACCTCCAGTGAGTTTGGTTCACCTCAACACTAGTGTCAAACTAAGAAGCTTAATTCTCAGGTAGATGTTGCTCTCCAGGTTGGAACTATTCATATGAGGAATAATCTTTTGTGGGCTCCGATACTTAATGACACTCCTCAGGGGTGTCATTGTCGGTTAGGATGAAATAACAGTGAGATGCAGAGTAAGCGAGGCGTCACTGGCAGTTCTTTTTCCTACATCCTCAGACGCACCTTGTTATACAAACAGACCCAAGATCCTGGTGGAAGCTCGAGCAGTTAATTGTTATTTGCTCACCAAAGTATGCGTGGCTCCTCATGTTGTAAGAGAAAAGACTATCTCTTCACCAAGTTTGCATTGTGATGCAAACACTCCATTTGTCGCGGCTTGTACAGTTAAAAAGTCTCTGTTTACTGGCAGCGTCTCGTCTGGCTTCACTGTTTAGTGCTGGATATCAACCAGTTGTCATAGCAACTCCGCAATTAATCTGAAACTGGCTGTGCTTTGTCCTTGGGTGAAAGCCCTCGGAAATCAGATAGATATCTGCTCTGCAGCACTTGGTTTACAGCTGCAGGGGTTTCTGTTGCTCGTGCACGTAGAGGTGCAGCTTGACAGGTGAAGGGCGAGCAGAAGCCTTTCAGGTTTACGACGCTTGTATCAGAGCATGGACGCTGACTGGCAGCTTGACAGTGTCACAGAGAATCGACTGCCAACACCGTCCTGGCAAAGGCAGCCGATGCATCAGAGTGGATCACTGGTGCCTTTTAGCAATTTAACAGCATTTTGAGACGTTTATATGGTTTCACACAGTTTCTCAGAGGTGATACTCCCCCTTTGTTTTGTTAGAATTAGATTGTTTTATGAAATATCAAAAACATAGCTGCTGTAGGATTCTGTTTATTGTACAACATCTGCACCAAAACAGGCAAAACTACCTAGCAAACCTCGCTCTAATATGACAGCCGGATTATTTTATGATGACGTAAAGGTGCTGTACTTTCCATGATCTTAGGGACCAGGCGCTGTGTCAACAGTGTCCAGGGAGGGATCAGTGGTTGCGTCAGTTTTCTCCCACACTGAACAGATGCCACAACACGAGGAAGGCCTCTAAAATAAAGGGATAGACACTGAATGAAAGAGACGAGAGTAAAATAACTTTCTTTGCGTGAGGTTCGATTTTAAAAACAGTTATTGTTGGCAGCAGAAATGGGCACTGTTACTTTAATTGGCTGCTACTAGCACAACCAACTGTAATTGGCATTTGCTGTCCTGACAATCAAAGTGTGCCACCAGGAGTTTGGCTCAGATTTGAGGTTTGTGTTGAAATTGGAGTGTGTCACAGTTTCTTCTTTTCTTTTTCCCATTTAATGTCGATGTCACTTTTAATGTCTATACATGAATAGATGATTTATTTACAGTTGAATGTAGAATCAGTGGAGTCTTTTGTCCAGACAGTGATGGAAGAATATCAGGACAAAGCTTTGAGTAACAAATTAGAAATGGAAAGTGGTGAGCTACAACACGCCAGGCCGAACACGCTAACAGATGAACCCTGCTCCGACCCATCACTGCTCTCCGCCTTACATCCCTGCTGTGTGGACATCACAATGATTTATTTCTGGGATTTCTTTTGACATCGTTCTATCTTGTTTCATGACCTCAGACATGGATTTTATTTCTTTTTGTCTTTTTTTTGTCTTTTTTTGTTTTGTTCGTGTTGTGTTTGTCAACCTTCTCCTCCCCTCCCCTCCCTTCCTCCCTCCCTCCATCTCTGTGCAGGCTGCAAATCTGCAGTGGAGCTTAGATGAGAAAGTAGGGAGCTCCAGAGGCACCAGGGTGAGCAGGCCATTTGTGCGTTTGTGTGTGTGTTTGTGCAATGTTATGTCGTTGTGTAGCAACGCTCAGTGGTTTGACTTAATGCGGCATTAAATTGCCTCGCATCGCGACATTGGTTTATTTCACGAAATGTCAGATACTTCCTTTTTTATTACAAACCACTGTGCGGCTTGAGTTGTGCTCCTACTAACTTCAGCTGCAGGGAGTCTCCCAAACATGTTTTGAGAGACTCCCTCAAAGTAACGGGTGTTAACAAAATAGCTGACGGCTAACACTTAGAACACAACATGAAAATCTGTCTGCATTCGTACATTAGATTCAGAACCATCTAGCTTGTGTTGTCTCGAGTGAGCTAACATAGCCTTGTGTGTGTGTGTGTGTGTGTGTGTGTGTGTGTGTGTGTGTGTGTGTGTGTGTGTGTGTGTGTGTGTGTGTGTGTGTGTGTGTGTGTGTGTGTGTGTGTGTGTGTGTGTGTGTGTGTGTGTGTGTGTGTGTGTGTGTGTGTGTGTGTGTGTGTGTGTGTGTGTGTGTGTGTGTTCACCTGGGTGACGTGTGAGGCTGCATCCACACCACTACGTTTTAGTTACAAAATGCATCCCTGTTGTGTTTACATCTACCGTCCAGTGGCAGTCACACCACTCCAGAGTTTCCCAGCACTTAAAAAAAGAGATGTTTGGAAACGCTGCTGGCCCCATTTTAATTTGAGTTGTGTTTTAGTGCAGACAGAGAAAAACAGACCTTCAAGCCTTTTCTACACTACAGATGACACATGACATTCATTCGACACAATATTTCCGTCCAGACAAGAACATAAATATGACTACAAACCAGCATGCCGTGCCAGTAGGTGGCGATAGAGAACACTGTGGTCCAATAATTTAGGACGAGTCAGATGTCTGTGAATGGTGCAGCAATTCCAAATATAGCTTTGAACTTGTAATTAGACCCAGCAGCGCAAACCAAACGTAGAGAAATCAGTACGTAGCTGCCATCGTTGTTTTTTCTGGCTGATGCTCACTACACAAAGCAACAGCGTAGTAAAAGCAACCGACTGCAGTGTAGACAATCTGCTTCCTGTTTAGCACACGCGTGTCCAGGGTACGTGAATGGTCATGAAATATGCATGGTCAGGTGCGTTAGCATGGACGGAGATAATTTCAAATAGGTTTTAAAACTAAAACGTATTAGTTTGGATGTAGCCTGAGTGTGATCCCTTTAATTTAGCGAGTTTTAAAGGTGGCAAACTAATACTCATGTCCTAATGCTGTAATGTTGATGGGCTTCACGTGTTCTGTTCTTTTGTGTGTCAGTTATGTTTCAGTTATAAAAACTGTGTTTGTGTTGTGAAAGTTCACCATACGTGTTAGTTATGTCTCAACAAGCAGAAAAGGCCCCGAAGCAAAGCTTTTATACATCTGTAGAAATTCTTCATGCTCATTTCCCTCTGTTGGTGCCGTTTGACCTCTAACAGCACAAATCACAGCAGCTGTAGATTACACAAAAATATAGTCTTCGTGTTTGTTTACAACAGGGAAATGGCGACTTCCCCTCTAGAGCTTTTCTTCTGTAGTTTTCTTGTCACAATCTTACTGCACAGACCCAGCCCAAGATTTCAGAAATGCTCCCATTTCATTTTCCGATTGGACAACGTGGAGTATTGAGCCCTGTTTGCTCGTGGCACAGGCAGGAGTAGAACATTTGTTATAGGAAACTTAAGGCTGTGCCAGAGTGAGAAATCTGTTTGGGCCAGATATTCCTTTTTTCCATAAATCCCCCCCATGAATGTTCTTCTCTTTACCAGATGATACACAAGCAGGAAGGCAGACAAAAGAAAACAGCGCGTTTAATTAAAGACAACACACAAGTTGCATCATGGGGCTGGTAACACAGTTCCCCTCTTGATCCAGAGCCACGCTGAAGCCTGGGACGGGGATTGCTTTGGAAGGGGAAACTAGTTTGCTCCAGCGTTTCCTGCTGTTTAGATCAGTGAAGTCACTGCTCGGATTCGACTCTGTGCTATAGAAGTCTTCTTGTTTGCTCTCAGCAGCATCACGGCTGCAGATTCTCCGTGTGGTTAATCATTGGTGTTTTTTTATGTCTTTCCTACAAGTGTTTTTTCCTGCTGGCACCTAGATAAGTAGAAGAAGTTAGACAACGCCTGGAGGCTGTGTTCTCACTAACCTTCATTAACTCAGCAGTGTCTGTCCCCCTCTAGTGACTAAACCTCTAACTTACATTGTCTCCACTGACTGAATGTGACACTCGAGCCATAATGTTTATATATCCCCCACCCCAACCCCCCCCCGAACCCTTCCCTTTTGTTCTTCTTTTATTGTTTCTATGTGGCCGTTAAAACTTTGCAGGACCTGCAGCAGGTGATGGTGTCGGGTCCCAACCTGAACGAGACGAGCATCGTGTCAGGGGGGTATGGAGGAACAGCGGAGGGTATCATCCCCACCAGCTCAATCAAAGGTAGAGTCCCGCTGCGTCTCCATCCCCTCATTTCTAAAATCTTCTCTATTGACGTCTACTGTTGACTTTATGCTCCATCTCTGAGAGTTTTTGACTCCTCGGGCCTCCAATCAGCTTCCTCCGAGATCACGCTGTTGTGAATTTGTGGTTATTGGTGGTCAAATTGTGCTGATTTCTCTCCCTCACTGTATCTGAAAATGGTTCGTCTCACTCAAGTCACATTTTTCTACGTGCAGGTATGGGATACAGCAGGAGGAAAGCCAGTAGAGTGCATACCTCTGCCAACTGTCCCCTTATGAAACCATATTTGGATCTGCACCAAATTTCACACACTTATAAATATCAGTCCCCTGTACATGCCTGATTTTTGCCCACTCTCTCTCTCTCTCTCTCTCTCAGGGCCAGCTGTGCACTACAATGCAGAGTTTAACAAAAGGATCCCAGTTACAGGATTAGGTAGCTCCATAGACACTAATAATGCAGAGCTCACATCCAAAATGTGATAAGAACCATTTGTGGTGATGCAGGATCTTTATAGAATCTAGACCAGTGGTTCCCAAACGACACACAATGAGGATCGTGAGATGATTTCCTGAAATCAATCATCATAATTTGGCCATAATTGTTCCAAAAGCTCAAACCTACTGGTTAAACTTAAGATAAAACCATGCAAACAGTCAGCAGCTTTCAGATTTTCTGCCTCCACGTGAGCCCTGAGGTTATTACAGCAGATTAGTGACAGAATCAGTTACAGCAGGTTAATTTACAGCACCACAGGAAACACTGTGAACCTCTGATCTAGACTTCTCAGTAACTGTTGGTTTTGTAAGCAAGAACTTTTTTACTCTTAACTACAAATTTCACATGATGGATATCTCATTTTGGAAAGAAGTTCTTTATACGGAGTGAGTCTCTTTAGATAACTGGGAAACTGCTGCTCTGTCCCTTTTTATCAAGCTGTGTCTTTCGGTGGAGAAAGGTCGGGGTACTTATTTCTGCCTGGTGCTCTTTTTCTTGGTTATTGTCTGTATTTTTCTAACACAACTTTTGTTGTTATTCCTCTTATTTCACTGGCTGGTTGCTTTTGCTCGTCCTTCAGAGGGTCTTAACTTTTGTTTTTCACAGAATATCTCAAACGTCTCTGTAGCAATGAAGAAACCGTCTTCATTAATGTGTTTGTTTTTTATCACCTTGAATATCAACTAGTAAAAGTAAGATGTTATTGCAAAAACTTTAGTAAACTTTTGGATTTTAAAAGCCTCCTCCCATGTATTTATAATTTTTATATATTATTCAATAGAAGACTAATCCAGTTTATTTAGCATCACACTGTTTAACACCGCTGCATTTCAAACTGCCCCCGTCTTCACCATTACTCATTCGTCTGCATTGTTCACTGATTGTCATGCACTAAACGTTGTCTTTTCATCTTGTCTATCTTTGTCCTCCACCTCTCTATCACAATTCCCTCCCACACGTTCCTCCTCGTCCTCCTCACCCTTTTGTTGTCTTACTTCTTTTCTGCATCTTCCCTCCTCTTCCCCGCAAACTTCCTCCTACGTTATCTTTCCATTTCTGGCTCGCTCGTTCAACTTGATTAATTGCTTCATGTTTTGAACCCGAAATCCTGAAAATTCCCATTATTTGAAAAACAAAAATGTAAATCCCACTCCCTCCCCTGATTCACACCCCGATTTATCCGAACCCTCCCCTGCAACAACCACCCATCTACTCTCTCAGACCTGCGTATGAAGGCCAGGCGAGGTAGTGTTCCCCCAAACAGTTCTGTCATCTGCCATTTAGCCGGCCCGCCACATGAATACCAAGGTACTGGAGAAGGAAAGTGTGAAGTTACATGTTGAAACATCTAAAAGCCTCTGTTTTGATAAACCAGGTCATTTAGCAGTGACTGCAGTTTGTTGTAATTTCACCTTTTATTACAGTTCAATAAAAAAAGAAGCTGGTTTCACTATATTAAGGTTGTTTCCCTCAGTAGTTCCTGTCACTTTAATTCTCTGCATATTCTTGCTACTAATTCTGCATGCTTCATGGTGGTTAACGAGATCGTGGTGATGGATGTGGGTTGTAAGAAAGCAGACGTAGACTCTTTGTCTTCACTGAAAGCCGAACGGAACTTAAACACCTTTTATTTCCCTTTTTCTGGGGTTAATCTTTGTCTCATTATGTTCACCATGTTCTTTGTGTTTTTTCATTTTGATCTCTTCTCTTCTCAGGTCCCAACATGCACCACAGCAGCAGCAGCTCGTCGATGACGGCAGACGAAATGACCCGCGGTGTGGCTGTGGAAAAACTAGAAACAGTGAAGAAGTGGGGTTACAACACATACAAGGTCAGAGCTTCATGATGATTTATATTTCTGTGTCTGTGAGGACCGTCTGGATGAATCGCTTCGTGTGACTGATGCTCCTGTGTCTTGTGTTCAGTGCACAAAGCAGATGATCTCGGAGCGTTTCGGTCGGGGATCCCGGACTGTGGACCTGGAGCTCGAGGCCCAGATCGAGGTGCTGAGAGACACTAAAAGGAAATATGAGAATTTGCTGCGATTGGCCCGAGCGCTGACCAACCACTTCTACAACATGGTGCAGACGCAGCACGCGCTGGGCGACACGTTCGCTGACCTCAGCCAGAAATCTCCAGAGCTACGAGTGAGGCTTAAAAATTTAATCACGTTTTTTTTTTTTATATCAGCTGTCCTAATATTTAGAGGCTTAAAAAGAAAACAAGTTTAGGTGAGGAGGGTGTATTGACTTTCATTGAATCCAGTTAACATTTGGTTTATTTAAACAGCTTTTCGCACCATTTGTGTTCTATTGTTTGTGTTAAAGCTGTGTTTTTCTTTGCAGGATGAGTTTGGCTTCAACGCAGAGACTCAGAAGTTGCTGTGTAAGAATGGGGAGACTCTACTCGGTGCCGTTAACTTCTTCGTGTCGAGCATCAACACACTTGTCAACAAGACCATGGACGACACTTTGATGACTATCAAGATGTATGAAAATGCCAGGTAAGGACATGCAGCCGGTTACGAGCCAGGTGGAGAGGATGAGCAAAGAGATTTAGACAAAACACGAAACACAGGTTGATATTATCCTGTAACCTGTGAAAACAATGTGACAGAGTCAAAGGCGTTGCTCAAAGTCATGAGGCTAGTTCTCTGATCCACAGCTTCACTCTACATTACTCTGTCATTTTTAACAGTTTTTAGCATAAAAGCTCTAAAAGCCTACTGCACATGACCTGCTCAGCACCCAACATCAGACAGGTGGAGATTATATCAGCTTAAAGGATGAAAATGACGTGTTTCTGCCTCCCACAAGTAGGCTCAATATGTCAGTAAGGCAAATTGAGAATAAAGCATAACAACTCAAAATATATCAAGAATTCTATTTTTATAAAAGGACCAAACAGAAAGCTGTTTCTTAATCATGAAAATCATCATTCATCCTGGATCTTTGTTTCCTCTTTTTCTTCAAACTGTGTTTTAACGTGTTCTCTGCTTTTCTTAACAGACTGGAGTTTGATGCCTACCGGTCGGACCTGGAGGAGCTGAGTCTGGGTCCGAGAGACGCCGTAGCCATGGCACGTATAGATGCTGCTCAGCAGCAGTACCACGTGCATAAGGAAAAGTATGAACGCCTCCGCTCAGACGTCATCATTAAACTCAAGTTCCTGGAGGAGAATAAGGTGAGTTAGTGGGTTAGGCCTCCATCGGGATCATCAGCCCACAAAGTAAAGAAAATACATCCAAGATAACTTAAACTTTTCTTTGTGGTACAACACACACAAATATAACTTTCAAAACTCTCTTGTCTGTCTCTCAGGTGAAGGTGATGCATAAGCAGCTCCTGCTCTTTCATAACGCCATCTCCGCGTACTTCGCTGGCAACCAGCAGCAGCTGGAGCAAACGCTGAAGCAGTTCAACATAAAGTTGAGGCCCCCAGGGGCCGACAAGCCCTCCTGGTTAGAGGAGCAATGAGAGCGCCTGCTGGACCTCCTTCAGCCTCCGATTGACCACCTCCACCTGTTAACCTGTTGAAACCCCCCAACTTACAGAGGACCACTACAGAGAGAGACATGCAGAAAACTGGGTGGATGAAGAATGAAGAGGAGCGTGTGCCTGGATGACTGGACTGATGAATTACAGGGTATTATTGGTGAATGGTCTTAAAACAGCAGGAAATAGCGCGGCCAGTTCCATAAACAGTCAGGGGGCTTCTAGTGCTTCTCGTCCCGACTTCCTTGTCTCACTTTAACCTTCTCCTTGTGCTTTTGTTCCCAGAGAAACTGTTCATCTCCTCCTCCCCCTCTTACCCACTTACCTTAACCCCCTCCTATCAACACTACTTTGCTGTACGCTTGTGTTAGTCATTTTGATGGCTATTGTTGTACTCCTCAAGTGCTGAGTTCAAATTCAACCCCACATCACGCAGAACCAGAGACAGACGAGTCGAGGAAAAACAGCTCAAATCATCCAACACAACGCGAAGGCATCAAAACTCTTCCAAACCGTCATCCCCCTCCTCGTGTGCCTCCTTGTATATGAGAAACAAATCAACGTACACACGAAGGGGATTTGTGTGTCACACTGGAAAGGAAATGTGCAGATATTCTAACCAAGTCCTGTTTCACTTTTGAAATATTATTATATGATCATTTGTAGCCTAAAAAACTGTTTAGTATTTGTTAAATTTGACTGTCATCTCTTTATTTTCTAATCATTTCAGTTGTTATTGGTCAGAGTGCAGGACAGGATCATGTTAGAGCAGTGTGTGCTGGTGTGTAGACTGCGAGTGCTGCAGTGTTTAGTCTGTAACTATCAGAAATATTACGCATTTTAACCTGAAAATAATTACACTCATACAGTATCTTTGAAAATTGTATTTAATTTGACATGAGGGCCGTGTTGTCATGACGACATGGCCTGATGGAGACGTGCTGGGCAGGTGACATGTAGAGATGGGTATACGTTTCTGTTTAGGTTTGATGGAGTCACTTCATTATTGAATTGTTTAAAAGGAGGACTGTACATTTTCTTTGGTTTTACATAGATGCATAATTATCTTTTTGTGTTTTTTAAGTTTGTCTTTTGAGTTAATGAGATCTTGCATTAATATCAAGGCCAGAGCCTGACGATGTGGATTTTTAGAGGCAAATGTCAATGCCTATGTTAGGAAGTAAAACATTTCCAATACTAATATATTGATTGGGTCTATATAAATATATATATATATATATATATATGTTTACAAAACTTAGCGGTGATTCCTAAGATGTTGATATCAAACTCAATTAAAGCCCATTTTCCACAGTTACACTCACTATGAATATGGATTTAATCGGCCTTTACTCCCGGCTCAAATGACTCTGCAGTCGACTCAGGTTTTAATCGGCTCTGATCGGCAGTGACTGAAATGTGACACCAGGGTGAACTGACATTAGAACATGACGCACTGGGGGAAAAGAAACAAAGACAAACTCCTTTTATTGGCAATTAAAGGGGTTTACCAGCATTTAAAAACCTGTGTATACCTGCTAATTGTGGTGTAAAAATTGTGATATAAATAAATGTAATTGAGGCTTGATATTTTACAGTTTAACCATAAACTATATTACAATTACAACCAAATATGTTGAACCTAAACTTGAAAATTAACCCTTTTTTTTTGCGTAAAATATAATCAGAAATGAACGTCTTTTCATTATGGCTAATTCTGAAAAAATAAGTTTTCATATCAGCAAACAAAGAAATGCTCATATTAGCTGGTTTTTATAGCCCATCCTGTTGAGCTCTCATCTAGAATCATACCTTTCAGAATATATATCTGTTTGTTTACCTTTTCTTCACACTGAAGATTCCTGTAGCTCCACTAATGCTAACATTTCAACAGAAACTCATTCTAGATGGTGATTGTCACACTAATGATTCTTCATTTCGTTTTATCTCCTGTGACTAAAACATTGCTGTAGTAAAATAATAGCAAACAATCATGAATTGTTGACAGTTTAGAGACGGAATCGCTGCGTAATACAGAATGTTTTATGTCACTGTATTTATTATGTTCATCATATGTGTGAATGTGTCAGAACTTCAGATTTTTGCGAATTACTTTTAATGTTTATGAGTAAATGAAGTTCAAGGCAACACACAGAATATCCAAATCTGGAATTGATCTACACCGAAAGAGAAAAGACATTCTGGGCTCATGGAATTGAGTTTCCTTCAAATGACGATTACTCAGTGCAATGAATGTTGTACCATTCTGTGTTTAGCACCAGTCCTCCAGCTCCTTGTCTCCTTGGTATTTGCATGGCAGACGGATCCAAAGTGTCGGTGCAGGAAAGTGATGGAGGGAAATGGATTGAATTTCATCAAAAATGGATCCTAAGATGTGTTTCTCTGCTTGTGTTTTCTGAATTCTTTCGTCAACTGGGTGTATTTTATTGTGGCTTTTAAAAAAAAATCTCTCTTGACACTTTTTGGCTAAAGTTGCAGTTTCCCAGCTCCTGGTCTGTTCGACCGTCACTCAGCAATATTAACAAAATGTGACTCTTGTTATTTTCCAGACCCGCCCCTTTGAAATTCCTCTCCCTCACACCAAAATTAAGATTTATGAAATGAGATATTTTATTTGTGTACAATCAATATTTTCTAGGTTGAGCTGGTGTGTTGTACATGATTGCACATAATGGTATTTAAAGTGATAAATGAAGTTGTGTCATGGATTGATGTAGTACTCTGCCTTCATCCCTCACTCAGACCTGAACAGTCCCAACTCACCCCAAGGGAACAAAAAATAAAAAATACACGTTTTCAAGTGATCTGCCTGTATTTACTGTTTTGTCCTGTTTTATCTAGAGCAGCACCTGGATATAGTCAAAACCAGTCATCCACAGGCATTTAAGACGTTTTCTTGATCACAGTCCTTTATCTGCAGAGGAGTATTAGTGTCGGGCATAAACACATTTTTTATGTTGAAAATAAAGTCTAAATAATGAGGATAAAATATAATCCTCTGGTCCATCCACTCCAGTTAGAGGAGTTGTTAGAGCATCGGACACAGTTTATAGCAAAATCTCCTCAAAGACCTTAAACTGATCACCAATATAATTAATAGAATTTAATTAATAGAATTTTTACTTTTTCTTATAAGTAAAGTGAAAATCCTCTGAATTAGTTTGACCTTATTCTCAACACTTCAAATTAAGTCTTACCATCAACTTTATTCTCAATATGACAAATCAATCTTCCTCTTTTCTTCCCCCCCCCCCCATGTCTGACATATACCTTTAAATTTGTACATATTTGAATGTATGACAACTCTTTTCATCTGATGCAGTAAAAATACACGTTTCATTTGTATTCACATTTATTCATATAACATTATACCCGGTTTTAAACTCACCAATGTTTTTTTCGTGGGTTATCTATCGTATCTCCCCAAAAAGGGGCGTTCCCCCACGCTGAGCCTGACGTGATTTGATTGGTGGAGACGCTCCCTGCACCTGTGACTGACGGCTGTTTGTGAGACAGACTCACTGCTGCACAAACACGAGGTGAAACCGGAGAGAGGATTAAATTGGGGATTTTTTTTAACAACACTTCAAACACACGGTGAGTGAAACGGATCCGGGGACAGTTCAGGGTTCATTTAAAAAAAGCCTCAGCACCGGTTTATTGTGTGAGGGGATTTATTAGAGTCAGGGAGATGTTTTAAAAATGATTCGATCAGAACCTGACAGGGAATCTGTTGTTTAAAAACCTCAAATCAATGATTCCGTGTTTGTCTTAAAGGGCTTTGAAATATTCTAACAATTCTCTTCATCAACTTTAATATTCAATCCTCTTTTTTTCAGTTTTATCACAGTTCAAGTCCACAGCTTCACGTGATGTGTGTGTGTGTGTATGTGATGTTTATCTGTTCTTAGCTGGATGACACGTACGCCGAATTCATCATTAGACTCTACTCAGTGATATGAAGTATATATGCAGCTTATGTGAAGCATTTAACTTTTCCTGAGAGGGAGGAAGTATTTAAAAGTGGGATTTTCTCAAAGAGGTTTCGTGTGATGCATAAAATACCTGAAGGAGGGGATTTTATATGTGTAATATTTTGCCGTTGTGTAGTTCATAGAGGAAAAGTAGAAGGTAAAATAAAACATGCAATATCTTACTGTGTATGTGGTGTCAAACTGTCTGATCTGAGGTCTGGTATTTGACAGGTCACTTAACATAACTCAAATCAAATTATCAACCTGATAAATGTGATTTGTCTTGTTTTAATATTTAAGTTGTTGGACCTTTGACAAAGACGTAAGATATTTTCTTAAATGTAACAGGTTGTATAAGCTCAGTTAAGCAGAAGTTGCAGAAATATGACCGTGATGATATTTTTGTTATGTGTAATGTTGATATTTAGAAGCTGAGGTAAAGTCGGTGGTGTCTGTTTATCCAGAAAACAAAACCAAAACTAACTAATTAGAAATCATTACATTTGATTATGAATTTCCTGTTGACTTTCTTTGCTCTCAGTGTTTCATGTTTCATTTATACTTGTGTGTCTCCTTAGATCTGAGCAGCCGACGGAGGGACACTTCCCTCCACCATCTTTGGATTGGAGATACAAATGGAGGGAGTGCTGATTTTAAAATCTGCCTCTCTTCCCAACTGTTCCTCTCAGGACGCGTCTCCTCCTTCGTCACCGGATGCTCAGGAAGATCCAGATCTCCAAGCATCTTGCCCCCTGCTTCCCACCATGTGTGTCACAGCTGCACCACCACCACCTCCTCCTCCTCCTCCTCCTCCTCCTCCTCCACCTCCACCACCTCTTCCTCCTCCTCCTCCTCCTCCTCTTACTGCCCTTTCTTTTGGCTCCTGTAACGTCCAGAGAAGATCCATGAAGAAGCTGAACTGGGACACCATCCCCAGCCAGCGCGTCCTGGGCAAACTGAACGTCTGGACGTCGCAGCGGCCTAAGAGGGACCTGGTGCTGGACATCCGGAGCATGGAGGAGTTGTTCAGTCACGTGGACAAACGGGCATCGCTGAGAAATTCCAGGCTCGTGGGTCAGAAGACGTGTGATGGGAAGGAGCTCTTTCCACAGGAACCTCAGGTAAAGAGGGTTACACTGGAGTTTCCATCAAGCTGCTGCTGTTTTCATGAACGTCAAACTCAAATAAAATGTTCATGCTAGGGAAGTAATGCGCACTCAAAAAGGAAGTGATTTTTTATAAGTTCCACTCCTGTGATTATACCAGTGAGGAACTTCTGGAGTAAAACAGTGTTGGTAGAGTTTTTACTTCCTCTAACAACATGCGACTTGTATCAATAAATCAATCAGACTTTATTTGTGTTGCACTTTTCATACAAACGATGTCACACAAAGTGCTTTACAGAATAAAGGCAATAAAAACAAATATCCCTCCACCCAGAGATTACAGAGGAGAAATATTTTCTTTTATTTATTACAAGTATTGATAATTGTTCTCCCTTTTCTCCTCAGGTCACAATCCTGGACTCCAAAAAGAGCATGAACATCGGGATCTTTCTGAGACATTTCAAGAGGTAACTAGAGAAAAGAGAGAATGAAACCGAGAATGAATTGTCATTCAGTGAAAGAAGACAAGACTCTGAGGAACATGTGCAGAAAAAAGTCTCTCAGACCAGAGACTGATCAGAGAGTCCAAAACACACATGATGTCATTACCCAGCCGGCCCACGCTTTATCTCAGTGGACCATATTCAAATACATGCAAATGTTAATTAGGTGTCGTTTGAGTAGCAGTGGATGGAAGAACACATTTATCTGAACAATTATGACTCATTTTAATAAAACCTGACTGATAAGAAAACATAGTTCTGTCCTGGTACATGACACTGAGCTGCAAGAAGCCAGAGAATCCACAAAACACCTGGTAAAAACCTTTTAACCTTTTCACCAGGTTAAAAAGTTTTAACATTTTGATGAATCCCTTTTCTTCCCAGCTGGACAGGACTCTAGTTTAGAGACTTTGTAAAGTTCGAGGTCTTTTGTTTGAAATACCTATTTCGGGTTGTTGTAATATACAAATATTGATACTGGAGAACTGCCTCTTTGACGTCACGAGCCAGTTTCTGTGTGTCAAACTTATCAAGATGATGTCACTATCAGTTCACTGGGCTGTCACTTTGAATACCAGCTGCTCAGTTCACTTAAATTCAAATTGCGTCGGCTTCTCTGTGGAACGTGCACTTGATGAATTGTTGGAAATCAATTGCAGGACGCTGTAAAACACCAGAGTTAATAGTTTGATGTAAAGTGTGACATGTTGATTGAATATGTCAACAGACGTTCAGAGTAGATCACCACAGGCTGGTGAACAAGTCAAAACTGAAATTTGAAACTTGGCATATTTCATCATTGGAACATATATATATAATAATAAATACATAAACCTTTTATAAAGCTACTCTTGTTGTGCTTTACAAGGACGAAACAATCACATTAAAAGAGAAAGTAGAACAATAAAACAGATTATAAATATCAATAAATAGGATTATGATTAAGCAGTGGTAATTAGAGCCGCTAAATTAAACATAATTTGAATGTTTGGTGGTTGTTACACTTTGGGTTTGACTTTGTAACTGCTAAACGTTCAGCAGCCCCCCCTCTAGTCTATTGGGGCCTCACTGTTCTCGTTTCCCAGCAGCACTTGAATGCACCACCTTGATGAATTTGTGGTCTGTAGCAGCAGCATCAAATTAAAAACTAAGCCACAGCAGGATTCTCTCTGTGGCGGATCATTTGTCTCCAGCAGCTTTTTGAGTCTTTCAAATGAGATTTTCACAGTTTTTAAATAAATGTAAACCAATTAAAAACCCTGGGAACTATCACGACTTAGCAGGACTGATGTTGTTTGATGAGTTATGGCGTTCATGGCGGGATTTTGGCGGCGCTCGTTTGACACTGCTTTTTATCCCCCGGCTGCAGGCCAGTGACGGAAATGGTGCAGGACATCCGTCAAGGTAACTGGCTCAGGTTTGGATCAGGGAAACTAAAAGAGCTGTGTAAGCTGCTGCCAGAGGAAAGTGAGGTAACGACCGGTCGACTCTTATCATCTTTCCACTGTGGTTATATACAGATAAAGTAAATAACTTCTGCATTCTGTGTTTTATTAAGATATCACATTGATGTCAGTTTGATAGAAATAAAAGCTATTGACCTGAGTTTCATATTTAACAACAATTACAGTATTAAGAAGCTGTTTGTGATTATTTTGGAAGAATGTGTTTTATTTTATTTCACATGGTCTCTTATCTAGTTTGATCACATAGTTATTTATACTGTTTTCTGTGTCTTGTCCTGTTGATGCTCAGGTGAAGCAGCTGCTGTCCTTCAGTGGGAACCTCTCTGTTCTACCTGTGGCCGATCAGTTCATGGTGCAGCTGGTCAAAGTCCCGGGGTTCGTTCATAACTCAGACTTTTATTACGTATTTGATAGTTAAAGACAAATAAAATGTGCAAAGTTATATAATATCTGCTTTTCTTCATCTGTCACCATTATTGGTTCCCTGCAAGAAACAAATAACGTTATTTGCAGAATAGTTTTTATATGCATCTCCTATCTTGCACCTGTGCTATTATTGCTGTTCCAGATCTCTCCACGCTTCATAGTGAGGAATAAAACTGATGAAATGACAGCAGCTAATGTGCAGTTTTGTTGATGTGTCTCTCCTGCAGCTACGAGGAGCTCCTGAAAATGATGGTGCTGAGGGAGGAATTCTTTCCTCTCATGGAGGAGGTGAAGAACTCGGTCGCTGTCATGACCAAAGCAGCGAATGGTAACTTTTAACACGCGTCCACCAAAAGCTGCAACAACATTTTATCTTTATATTCAGGCTCTTTGTCTTCATCTCTCTTTTCCCCTCTCTCCTCCTAGAGCTGCTGGACTGTGACGACCTCCACTCCGTCATCCGGCTGGTGTTAAAAGCTGGGAATTACATGAACGCTGTTGGTATTTTTCTTTCCCTTTTTGGTCTTAATGCATTTAATCTGTCCTTTTGTCTGTTCGGGGGCTCTTACTCAGCATTTCTTCTACTGATAACGGACAATTCCATTAAATGTTTTTGTTCAGGGTGGTTACAGTGCCAATGCAATCGGCTTCAGGATGACGTCACTGCTCAAGCTGGCAGACACCAAGGCCAACAAGCCGGGCATGAACCTCATGCACTATGTTGCCAAGGTGAGGACGAGTCCTGGGACGGACAGATGCTCACTGGAGAAAGTATTAAAAAAGGCTATGTAACGTGTCTTTCACCCGCAGCAAGCAGAGGACATCGATGCCGAGTTGCTGACATTTCTCAGCCAAATTGAACACATCGGGTTGGCGTCGAGGTGAATAAGTCGGGTGTAACGTGCTGATTTTGAGTTGTTCGGACGACGCCATGTGAATGTGTGACTATCTGTTGAACCCACAGAATTTGTAAAGACGAGGTGATCACAGACTTCGAGAGAGAGGTGAAGAAGATCAAGGAGGTGAAACTGTACAGCAGCAGACAGCCCGGCCTCGTGCAGCAGATGGAGACGTTTTTCACGGTAAAAATGTGTCTTTAAAAAGCACAAACTGTGTGAATAGTTCTTCTTCACACCTCTTTATACCCTTTTCTATGTTTTATATTCTCAGAGGGCTAATGTGAAGCTGGACGAGGTGGACTCCTCCATCCAAGAGCTCATTTCTCTGAGCAACGCTGTCGCTGAGTATTTCTGTGAAGACCCAGCGACCTTCAAACTGGAGGAGTGCTGCTCCATCTTTCACTCGTTCTGCAAACGGTTCGATACGGCAGTACAGGTGAGAAGGGGAAGAAGTAGGAGTGATGCTTAAATGGAATAAACCACATCACAGGGAAGAATTGTACTATTGATTATTATTTTAAGTGGGACTTGAAAGCAACAAGAGCGTTTGAATTATTTTAAACAACCTCAGTCATCCTGAGCCCTCGGGTTGGGCAGTGAGGTAAAACAGTATCCCGTTATTACAAAATAGAAACGTTGTCCGTTTCATTACATATTTAAAAAATCTGCTGTACAATGTGTACATATATCTAATAAATGCTTCAGGAGTATTTGTCCTGCACCACCGTCTGAGTAGTTGCTATAAAAATGGTGACATAACATTTTGTAAACAAATGATTTAGTCTTTAAACAAACAAGTTACAAATAACTGATCATAATCTTGCATCCCATGACGGCATCATGCATCTTGTGACTTTGACTCAGGAGTTGTTAATGTTTGTAATTCTGTTTCTGACGTTCAGAGAATAGAACTTCTATCACATCTGTTGTAGCATGAAAATAATAATAATAATTTGATGTATCTTTTACAAAAGAAATGCAGCTAAAAATGCATCACGGCAAAGAAATGACTTCAAATAAAAACATTTTATAGTTAATGTGACATAAGATGGAAAATCACACTTAAAGTATACTGCAGCCACCTACTGGCAGGAAATTGTACAGCAGCAATTGGTGGCGTCCTCTAAGTTCTACAGTGGGATATTTAATCAGCTAGTGAACACCACTGGTTGGTTAGGCCCGACTCTACTGGTGCCGTGTGTCAGTGAACTGCACTGTGTTACATACATGTTCTCTCTGTACCTGCAGGAGAACCGAGAGCGAGAGGAGGCCGAGCAGAAGCGCAAGCGGAGAGAGAGCATGCGAAACTCAGCCAAGCGATGCTCCACAGTGTCGTGTCCAGCACCTGAGCGGAATCAGGAATCCGGCCTGGAGTCGGCCTTGCACAGCTTCCTGTCCACCGTCCCGGAGGGATTAGCCAGATGTAGGAGGAACATGCTGTCACCGATCGTAGGATCCCCCTCCGGCCACAGTCCTCAGCCTGGAAAATCTGATGCTTCACCCTGTACTAGACAAGAGAGGCCTGAGAAGAAACAAGCCAAACTGCAGAAGGAGAACGAGGAAGTAACAGAGCTGGAAGACAAAGAGGAAGCTGAGAAGATGCGTGAGATTACTCGGAAGGTGCTTCGCTACCAAAACAGCAGGAGCAGCCTCGACGGGGACAGAGTTTCAGGCACTCCTCCTCGCTCAGACACTCCAGCTACTCCGAGTACCCCTCGCCCCAGAACCAGAGACTTCTTCTTCGCCAACAATGGGAACTTGGGCTCGCCGTGGACTATCCTCAGCCCTTTGACTTGTTCCCAAAGAAACATCCCAAACCAGAACAGACAAGTACGCCCACAAAGACTGTCCCTGACGCATGGGGAGGACGATGATGGAGTCTGGGAGAGTCACGAGGGCAATCATCCTCCCAGTGGTGTCAGGCGGACATCTCCATGTGGGGGCTCTGCGTCCGTGCCCGAGTGCCCCCATCAGAGAGCCATGTCACAGGGTCCGATCCACAGGTCTGCTTCCATGGATGAAACCAGGCAGTCTCCACTGGCTCGCTTCCGGCTGGGGGACTTGTTCCAGAGGTCATACTCCTCTGGGTCAAGGACAGAAACTATAGGGGACGAAATTTCAGGAGTGTTTCCACTGCATCGCGGCAAGGGGAGGAATAACGTCGTGGGGCCAATGAGCAGCAGCTCTGGGTTCATATCCTTCTTCAGACGCATCGGAGGCCGGAGTAAGCATGGAGACATCGAAGATCAGAACTTCACAGAATCCAGAAATTGAACTTAGTGACAGAAACCAACATTTTTTAAATTTTTTTTACATGTTATTTTTGTCAGTGTCATGGTTTTAACCTTCGGTGGAAGGCAAGCGAGCACTTGCTTCAAACTGTGAAGGGGTTGTGATTTTTGGAAGTCGGGCAACGGTCAAAAATTGTAATCTATTCCTGTCTTCTCTTTTCGTGTGCAATAAAGGTACTTTCAACCTTTGTAATCCACTTGTTTATGGTATATGCATTTACCATAACGTGACATTTCAGTGTTATCTGCTGCTTTTCAGGTGGAAAACCCACTTGTGTCATAAAGTCCTCGGGAGTCGGACCGGTGCTCATGTCAAGATTAGTGACGGCTGCTCAGTTTCCACTACTTGCCTTTCACTTCATCTCTTATTTATTCTGTCTGTCACTCTGACTGGAGGACACTTGTTCAGGTAGCAGAGAAGTTCAACATTAAACATTTGTATTTTGGGACAAAGACAAATGGATCCATAATAGGATTGCAGGTATAACTCAAACTTCTGACTCGTAGCTAATTGTGTGATCAGAATTGACAGGAAAACTTAATTCAAATAAGATGCATTGTTGTTGATGAACCCAGCCTTTAGTCTTCATTATGATCTGCCCCCCCACTGCAGTGCCACCCTGGTGTCTCGCCTCAGCGGTTTCCCTAAAGATTCTGGACAGAAAGAAAGATTCACTTGTGTTACTTGGGCAACAGACTCTTGTTTCCAAGCCGTTTCATTTGAGCCCTCGCAGTGAAACAATACTCTGCTGCAAAGCGCTGAATGCCGGCTCCTGTCCGGCTCTTCTCTTGTGCTCCCACACCCCTCCCTCCCACTGCTGTCTGCTCAATGGGGACATTTGCAGTCGCCTGGCATTTCGCATCAGGGGGCATAATGAAAAGAGAGAATACAGGAAAATATATGGGCAGCTTTTTAAGAACTTGTTTGTCTGTGTGACAAAGATAATTAAACATTTTCTCTTGGCTTTAAACAGTCAGGCTCTGCTCCATGGCTGCTCAAAGCGAGGCCTTGTACACAGCCAGAGATAACAGTGTGGTGCTTTAACTGTGACTGACCTGTGTGATGTAAAACGAGCGCTGCGGAGCACAATCGGGGCCATTGTTGTGTTCTGTTCCGTGCCGCTGAGGATCATCCCATGTGAGTCAGCTCCTGAGGAGTTGGAGGTGACCCGCTGTCCTTGCCAAGCTGCACTCTCACCAGGGCTATCGTGTGTGTGTGTGTGTGTGTGTGTGTGTGTGTGTGTGTGTGTGTGTGTGTGTGTGTGTGTGTGTGTGTGTGTGTGTGTGTGTGTGTGTGTGTGTGTGTGTGTGTGTGTGTGTGTGTGTGTGTGTGTGTGTGTGTGTGTGTGTGTGTGTCCCAGTGAAAGATGAGAAACAGGCATGAATAGAGGAGAGAAAGGAGGTGGGAGAGAAACTTGGACTGAGAGAGAGGGAGACTCACAAGTTGTATTGTGAGGGAGCAGAGAGGAGCATGTGGGAGGAGAGAGGAGGAAACCAGTGACTGCAAAATACAGAGGAAACAAGGGGACATGGTTAAACCCTGCACAGTGACAACCATGGACATGTTTTAATGTGGGGAACTGGGAGCTGGACCAAAAAGGTAGATTTATATTGAGCGTGAGTGAAGATTGCATGCATGGATCCAGATTAGCCACAAGTAAAAGCATTGCTCAGAGGAGTAATCAGCAGTATTTACATGTTTTAATCTGTTTTCACATGTGCTTTTAATTTCGAAGATTAAAAGCATGAACTGCAGCAAACTCAGTGCTGCTGAAATGAGAATTCTCTGCTCTTTAGTATGATCACACTTTCTGGCAGCTGTGCAAGTTTGTCTTTGCTGTAAACTTAATCCACTGTAGCAGCGACGGGCAGGAGACTGTTTACAAGTGTTGTAATCAGATCGGAGCTTGGAGAGGAAAACCGTGAAGAATCCCGTCACAATTCACTGAGCTGTTTCCAGAAATGCATCTTAAATCATATTTGAGGTTTTTCAGCCAACATTTAAACTTGAGTCATGTGTACACTCCTGGCTATGGACGCCCATTTCTGCCATTAAAATAAGAAACCTCAAAATATCAATTCAGTATCTTAAAATAACTCTTGAATGATGTAACTGCCTCAAAATAACAATTTAATATCTCAAGAATAATATATAACTGTTCAAAGTGATGAATTTAAATAATAATAATCATCATAGTGACTTACAGGATATTTTCTTAAGAACTGTTTCCTTACATCTGTGTTGAAGGAAATTGATACTCATGGAAAAAACTATAATAAATATTACATTACATAAATAATTTGATATATCAGTTTAACAACATCTATTTTCGTTGGTTATGCTTTAAATAAACGGTTTTACCGCTGAAATATGAACATATCGTTATTCGTTGTTTACTAGGTATTGATATTTAGTCCTAGTGACGAAAGAAATGACCCCGACGTGATTTGAACACGCAACCTTCTGATCTGGAGTCAGACGCGCTACCGTTGCGCCACGAGGTCCTGTTATTCCGAATAAAACAGAACAGGACATTATTCCATTGTGGGAAAAACTGTATTTTCCGTCACTCTGTGGTTTGTGTCATATGTGACTGTCGTGTCCATCGTCAGCTTTGACGCACGACACTAACCCAGAGTGTTTCTCACGGCTGTTACCTGATTTTGGCTTTTACGCACGGCTGAACCTCGCGTAAAGCGTAAACGTAAGACGCGTCTCTGAATCTCCAGATAAAAGAAGAGTAGAAGCTGAAACCACAGCGCTGCTCTCTGCATTTCATCTGCCCGGGTTTTAAAGTCTATGTTCCCCTCCAGCCAAATGCTGCGGGTGTTTCTGTCCTCTTCACTCACTAGATGGAGCAGTTCCACAGAGACTCGTTGCCGAATTGATGCGTTTTCACAAAGAGTAGATGAACTGAGAGGATCCTGAACAATAAAAGAGCTGTTCCTCTAAAAGTTTTAAGTAATGACTCATTCACTTTGCAATAAAACAATGTAACGTTGCATGGTTCCTCTGCATGATGCAAGAACTGACTGTAAATGAATCTGTGGTAATATGAAAAAAGGTCTGCAGCCTATTTCCTGCACATGCTATGAATGAATGTGTTGAATTAGTTTGTAATTCGGCTGATTTAGCTTTGACGGATGTGTCTTGTTATTTCCAGCTGTTTCTGTTTAGGAAAGAAGTGGAACATCTGGATAATCACCTCTTCCATAATTGACCAACCTGTTCGCAGCACCATGGATGGGTAAGTGCAAACCACACATGCAAAAGTCTGTTGTTTCTTTCCTCTCATTTTGTTGTTTGATCTCATATAAAACGATGATGGCACCAAGATGAAACTGAGTTCTTTCTATAACAGAAACAGTTTCTTCAAATTCCTATTCCCTCTGAATTGACCCTGTGGTAGAAAGGCAGAGTTCCTCCATGTTTCCTGATGTCCAAACGCAGCTTATTATTTAATTCTCTCACAATCACAGTCACTCTGTTGCCATCAATGTAAAACACAAACCTTATAATCATCAGTCACCTTGATATGAAGTTGTTCGCTCAGCACTGATGATGTGGTCCCTCCTGCTCTGGCTGCAGCTGATCTGATTAGGATGCATGCTGTTCTCTGTCTGCACTGATGAGATGGTTGCTGCACATTGATCGGCCGGATAGGTGAACATGATGGGAATGATGTCTGTATACATCCAGTTTTTTTTATATAAATATATCACATAAAATATATTTCTCTTAAAGATAATTTGCAGATTTTCTTCCTGATGTGTCAGTGAGGATCACAGTAGGATTTCTGTCTCTCTTAGATAGAAAGTCACAGATTTCAGGGGTCAGACTAGTTTTCTTCTTTGTGATTGATTTGCTTAAGTCAGTGGTTTGAGATTGTAAAGGCTTGTGTGTCTGTCTGTGTGCATTTGTTTTGTTACTGGACAACTTGAGAAAGACGTCACAATAATAATTCAATGAGTACAACCTCCCCCACACACTCCAGTGTTGCAGCAACCAAAGCTCCGTCACTGTGGGATTCTCAGACGTCTTCCCTCCCACAGCTAACACTCATCTGACCACACTCACAAGGGTTTAGCCCAGCTTTAACATCCATCTACAATCCACCATCAGAAGTTATACGGCTAATGACAGATTTTTAAGTGGGGATTTTGGGACATAAGAGTAAATATATCTGTAGTTCAGCAGTGGTATTTTTTACTGTTCTATTAAAGAACAGAAGTAATGTTATTGTTTATGATCATTAAGATGGGGGGTGGGGGGGGGGGGGGGTCTATAGTTATATAAGGACAATACTCATACTGTCCATATGCATACTTGATATTTTAATACTACTTCCTTTCAGATCAGAAAATCAACCTATTTCTTTGTAACAGACAAACCACAACATTATAACATAAACTCAATATGACAATTTGTATCCATATCAAAGTGCATTAGACCTTTTTTCGTGCAGGAAGCAACTGTTTCCTTAATTAAAAATGTCCTGCCTCATAGTAAATTGAGTGCAAAGACATACGGCAAACTCTCAAATCATAGAATTTTTCAAAGAATTGATTTGACTGTAACCGATTATCTATTCTTGAGCAAATGTCAAATTCAGTTGGCACGGTGGTACAGGGTCACCTCACAGCAGGGATGCTCTGGGTTCGAATCCTGGTTTGGTTGGGGTCTTTCTGTGGAGTTTGCATGTTCTCCCTTGTCTGCAGCGTCCTCCCAAACAGGTCAGGTTATTCCCTGTATTTCAGACCTGTGATACGCTGGTGTAACACGCTTCTTTCCCATTCTGAGCTGTGATTGGCCCAGGAGGAGAAGGGGTATAGATATGTATATTGGTATATGCAATGACACATTTGCGGTGTTACATATAGAATGTTTGAGATGTTAAGATGATATTTGTTGAGAGGTTTTCTTGCAGTATTTTCATGCAGTTTCGTGAAACCACAGGGAATGAATAGGTGAATAAACGCAGAATATAACAGTTTGTCTGCTGAGTCAAACATCCTGTCTACACCTGCAGGCTTCTCTAAACCTGCACGGAGACGAGCTGTTGTGATTTGCAGGTCAGGAGAGAGAAGCCAACTGGACTAAGAGAGAGAGAGAGAGAGGGAGGGGGGGAGAGAGAGAGAGAGAGAGAGAGAGAGAGAGAGAGAGAGCAGCCATCTGCGTGTTCTGCTGCACTGGATGCAGTCTCCATGGCAACATGGTGCTCCCGCAGCAAAATCCTGGGAAGACGGTTTGGTCCCCACCCCCATGCGCATGCACACAAGTGCTACGTAGCTGCTTGAGAGGAGGACTCGCACCTCGGATGTCCATGCGTGTACACACACACACACACACACACACACACACACACACACACACACACACACACACACACACATCCTATAAACTCCACAGCTCCACAACAAGACAACATTTATCCTTGGGAAGAACTTGAACCCGGAGTCCCTGAACACCCATTTACTTTTTCAAACCCATCCTCTGTCCCCACACTTTTCACTTTCTCTCTTCTTTCTTCACCTCTCCATCAACACCCCCCCCGTTTAAAAGCTGAGCTCCAAATCTTGTCACTCTCTCCATCCATCACTTCCCTGCACCTGCACTGTGTTTGTGAGGAGGCAGTTTATCTGTTTACCACCCCTCTCTCTCTCTCTCTCTCTATCTCTCTCTCTCTCTCTCTCTCTCTGATGAAGCATCATCAGTTTTCCGTTTGACAGTTTGAGGTTTTCTCATTCTCCTTACACACACACACACGCACGCTAAAAAAAAGAGAGGGACAAGATAAGTAAGGGCGAGTGAGGGTGTAGAAAAAATTCGGTGTCTCTTTGTTGCCATATCCCCTCCGCTCTGCTCATCTCTCACACTATTGGACCATCCAGCCCCCTCCCATATTCACAGCAGCCAGTCAGCTCGTACAATCTCTGTATCTCTTGCCTCCTAAGAGTCTCTCACTCTCTCTTTCTCTCTGTCTCCCTCACTCACTCTTCCTCCTGCTTGCACGCACATACATGAATTAAAGCCAGATCCACACACACACACACATACGCCGTGTCCCCACCTGCCTCCCGGACTCCCTGCTGCATGAGGGGTTCTTGCTGTTGCGATGTTGGGGTCTGTGGACTCATATCTCTCCCACTGGGGGAGAGCTTTCTGAAAACTTCTCCTCTCATCTGTCAGGAACCTGCTGTAAGTAAATCTTCCTCGCTCTTTAACGCCATCCCCACTACGGCACTCATTCCTTCATCCTTGTCCATCCCACACCTTTCTCCCCTTGGCAGGGAGGATGCAAACCTGTCCTCTCTCTCATGCCTCCTCTCTCCACTCACCTTCCTCTAACTGCTGCATACACCCTATGTTGCCGGTTTCCAAAATAACGCGGCAGGCCATTCGCTGGCCTGTGCAGCATAACCTGTACATATTCACTGCTTGTGTGTTTGACAGCTTCTCTGAGGCTGAGCTCAGTGTGATCATAGGTGAGTGGAGTGATGAGCTGCTGCTCTCTGTGCTGGAGAGGTGGTTTAAATATTGAACTTCACTTGAAATATGAATTTGTGGCTTGCTGCAATATGTCTTTAAAAAGCTTTTTTTTCCCAAAATATGGGAGATTTAATAACTTAGCTAAGACATGAATGAAAAATGTATATTATTTCTAAATAGAAAACAAACGTGTCAGCGTGCATCAATATCTACTAGAGTTTATCAAAATATCGATACGGCAATATATCATGTCCTGTCTCACGAGATACGATTATCAATATGCTGGGGTCCAATATCGATATTGTAGTTTAATATATATATTTTGGACTTTTGCCAGTTTATGTCTATTTTACATTTGAATGCTGGCACATGTGGACATTGAAAAGTCACTGTTTGCTTGTTAAAGACAAAACGGGGACTAAGATAAAACTTTATGCACTTTTTAGTAAATTTTTCTGTCTCATTCTGTGTCAAACTCTGTGAAACTGACATCAAATTGCAGTGAACAAATACAAATCCTGCACTCTATCTCTTTAGGGGCATTTTGTATATTGTGATGTGTCGTTATATGATTGTCTTGCAATATATCTGCAACGTATGATCGGAGAATCGTGATATTATCGTTAAAATGGGCCATGTATCACGTATCGTATCATATCGTGAGTTACCCCGAGTGACAACCTTGTCAACCTTTGTACAATTTCAGATTACCTGCATTACCTGGATTTAGCAAACCCTCATAAAACTCTTATAATGATGCATTGACTTTCTACTGTCTCTCAGTGTCAGTTCTTCACTTTGCTCTCATTCTAAACCGAGACACAGCTGACGATGCTGTGAGCAGAACCTCACGTCGTCCTCAAAGCAAAAACCTTTGACTTAGAACTCCAACAAGACGAGACCCTGAGGGAGAATCAGTGGAGGACAGAGGTGTCCACACTTTGTGAGCGTGTAAAGTCCCGAACAAGGAGATTTTTAAAGGGTCGAAATAGTGGGGGGGGGGCGCGCACCTCTGGCCACGGTGGGGGAGGTGGAGACTGGAATGTCCAGCTGGCATGGGAGGAATGTCACCAGAGCGGCATGTGGGGGGGGGGAGTCAGACGAGGAGGGATGTAAACTTAACGGTGAAAATATTCTGAGCGGCTGCCAACTACTGAAACTACTGGATTTTCTGCCCCACTTGTGTCCCGACTGTCACAGACTGTCTGAGATTATCAGCTCACTTGATGCGGAGCCAATTTTCTATTCTATTTATACATTTTAGTCGTTAAAGTGTTTGCTGGTGCATCTAATTGGAATTTCTTGTTATGAGGTTTAATACAACCACTAGAGCCTGACTTGATATTTTGGAACTGTTCACAGACATATACATATCTTTGTTAAAGTTTGTGTATTTATATGTAAATATTACGTTTTATTATTGTTATTTTATGATAAACTTTATGGTTTAACTGTAAAATATCCTGCGTCAATTACATTTTTTGAATCATAGCAGTATATATGTCAGCCACTGTGTCGGTATTGGACATTTTTTACTCCTTAATATCAGTATGAGCACTGGCCGCAAAAATCCATATCCAGGCTCTAACAAGCAGATACTGTATTTGCACCTCTCTGTAAATGGCTGAGAAGAATCATTTGGTTCCTGGTACCTCACGGTGGCATCTAGCACCGTGACAAGAGACTTCGATAAACACCGCAAGCACTGACAGTTGTGTTTCAGGTGATCGTGTTGCCACGGGTAACAGAAATGTCTCTGCAGGGTCAAGCAAATGTTTGTGTAAATGTTTTTGATGCTGGTTTCATATGAACCCATCAGAGAGAGGGGGGGGGGTCTTCATGGGAAACGTGTACGTCAGAGCACAAGTTATTTAACTCTGACTTTGATGAGAACATTTATTAACTCTGACTTTGATGAGAACATTTATTAACTCTGTCTTTGATGAGAACATTTATTAACTCTGTCTCTGATGAGAACATTTATTAACTCTGTCTTTGATGAGAACATTTATTAACTCTGTCTTTGATGAGAACATTTATTATCTCTGTCTTTGATGAGAACATTTATTAACTCTGACTTTGATGAGAACATTTATTAACTCTGTCTTTGATGAGAACATTTATTAACTCTGACTTTGATGAGAACATTTATTATCTCTGTCTTTGATGAGAACATTTATTAACTCTGTCTTTGATGAGAACATTTATTAACTCTGACTTTGATGAGAACATTTATTAACTCTGTCTTTGATGAGAACATTTATTAACTCTGACTTTGATGAGAACATTTATTAACTCTGACTTTGATGAGAACATTTATTAACTCTGACTTTGATGAGAACATTTATTATCTCTGTCTTTGATGAGAACAGAGTAGTGTTAAAGATGTAGGATCCTCTAAAAGTCTTGTCGGGTGAATTGTTATTAACCTTTTACCTCTGCTGTAAAAGCCAAGATGGCTAATTTATCCTTAATTATTAATATATCTTTTTCTTATTTTAGTTTTGATACATTTTTCCAAACAAAGATGACTTTGGTTCTATATTGTGGTTTCAGTTGCAATGTGCATTATATTTTGCACCAGGTTTTAGCCGAGAGACAATATGAAGAGTTTCATTTTCACTTTTATGTGCATTTTATATTTCGCTTTGAAGTACAAACAACTTTTATTTCTCCTCTGGTCCAAAAGATAAGATGTTGAAGCTGAAAACATCATTGGCTGCATCATATCAGAGCTACAGGCTCTGCTGTCTGACAGAAAGGTCACATGGGATTTGGTTAGAAAACCAGTCTGTGTGCGAATGTTTGCACTAAGATGTGAACACGTGTGTGGAAAAGGAGTGAGTGTGTGTTTCCAAAGCACATTCAGTCGTGTGCACGTTGTATTGTGTGGAGGGAGCCATGTGGTGAAAGCTCAGCAGCTGAGCTGAGAGATGCACTCACGTCATGCTGGGTATTTTTAGACACGTTGCTCAGGGGGGCTCAGTAATAGCACTGACCATATTATACCATGTTCTTCAGCATTTCATATACATCAGATTATACAACCACAACAAAACACTGTAGTTTTATTTCAGTTTGGAAGAGATGGTTTTTTTGCATTTATAAAGCTAAATGCTGACTTCTTCTGCAATTCTGCATAATTTCATGTGTAAACTTGTGCGTTTATGCCAAATCTTCAATATACGTCATATTTCTCTTTCTTATTTTGACAATATTTTTGCTGCTGTGCTCATCACACAACCTTTAATCAGGAAGATATCTGATATATAGAGTTATTTGATATCAGAAGTACTTTATTGATTCCTGGGGGGGGAAATTGGGTTTTTACAGACTAGAGACTACAAATATACAGAGACCATGACAATATCAATGAATAGAAATACAAAATATAGGAAGTGTATGAAATATATGTATTATATTAAGATATATATATATAAAAAAGAAGCCAAATAGGATTATGTAAAAATTCCATATATCCAAAACTGCTTCAGTTCATCAGAAACTACGATCTAAGGGTGAAAAGAACCAGAGATTCACTGTTGTATATAAATCAAACTGAAGAACGGATTAGTTAACATTCAGTCAAGTGTTAAAACTCTGCACTGCTGATGTTCCTGTGGTCACTGTCTTGATATTAATCCTCCAACCAGTCATGTGTAGGTTCATTACTTCTTGAAGCATGAACGCCCTGGACACCACACAGGCCTGTTTAGATGTAACTGTGATGAAAGAATAAGAATAACAATCATAAAACTGTATTATCCTCGCTCACTCTTTCCTGTAAAGATAGAAATCAGTGAAGATTAACACGATGGTGACTCTGTGGTAAAAACAAACAGTCCCTGTCGTCTGAATTCTCTTTTATCCATTTACATGCTTCTTTGGTGATGATGTGCTGCTGTAGTTGGGTGCACCTGTGTTTCTGTGTGTGTTTGTGTGTGCTGAGGTGCGTTAACATGTTGATTCAGACGGTTCCTGTGACACATTCCTGTCCAGCTCCGCTCGGATCGGGCGAGCTGATAATTTAAGGCCCCTCTGCGTGCAGGACAGTGAGGAGCGGGGAAGGTTAACCACCCACCGAGACTCGTCATCCGCTGCATCACACACACTCGCAGGCTTCCCTGTTCTTTTCCACCCGGCCGTCACAGCAGCATCACAAAAAGCGTGGTCAGTTTACTGTGGGATTCCTTCAGATACGATGAGCACTTGTAGAATCCAGTGAAAGAGAATCCTGCATTTGTGATGCTTTTATTCTTCAGTTTTCAGGCCTTGGATTGAATTATCTTTTATTTTATTTTGTCCATCAGGCGTGCTGTTTAGGCTTCACCCCCACTCCTTCATGTGCAGAGGTTGACAGACGTGCAGATCATAAATCCGTCGACCTATTGGCATGACAAACAAATGATGGAATTTCCAATCCCCTTAAGTAAATGAATTTCTGCCGCTGTTGGACCCACTGAGTTTGTTTTTTTCATTATGTTTAAAATGAGCAGCAAGGGCAGATAAAACATAAAAAAACTAAATAACACAGCGAGACGAGGAGAGTTTCACCCTGAGGCGCTGCTTCTCTGCTCCGTACAACCAGAGAGTGAGAAAAAACAACTCCAGGTCCCAGAAAAATGTGTTTTATCTTCTCCTGCAGAAATCCCCCCCCCCTCTTTGAGTCTGTGTGTTTCTGTGATGTGACGGCCCACAGCAAAGAGCTCTTCTCTGTTTTGATTGGTGAGGTTTCTGCATATTCGGCTCTTATATAAACAAAATTTTGACCTTTTTATGAGACAAAAAGCTAAACTTCCCAAATAGATAAACTCTCCTGAAGACACAGGGTCTGTTAAACTTACCTGAAACGTGACTGGGGTCTGGATCTGTTGTGTCAATGAACTGTTCATGTTAATATATGTTTAGCTCGGAGGCTTCTATTCCCTCAGTTATTTAAAGAAACAAATTATCTCAGGATCAGCTCCTCTACCCTGTGGCACATGCCCCGCTCTCACTGAGACTATCACGGCAGAGCGAGAGTGTCGAGGATGAAGAGTCTGTGCCTCGTGTAGAATGAATCTATTTATTTGAATGTTATATTTTGATATTTTCAAACATTTGAACGTTTGAAATGTTGATTACAATCTTTTTATTTCTTATAATCCATCTGATGTCTAAACTAGCGTTACAAGCTGTGTTTATGTATATTAATATGAATCTTTTTTATTTATATATCAAGGTACTTTTATAATAGGTAATCATATTAGTGAATATGTACTGTACTTATATAAGATTTCATAAAAACATGGATCTTGATATTAATAATTCAATTCAAAGGTTTTCTTTTCTTCCAAATCTGATAAGACAAGGTTATGATCTGATATGCACACTGACTCATGCACTTTAAGAGATGTCTCTCTCTCTCTCTCTCTCTCTCTCTCTCTCTCTCTCTCTCTCTCTCTCTCTCTCTCTCTCTCTCTCTCTCTCTCTCTCTCTCTCTCTCTCTCTCTCTCTCTCTCTCTCAAGGCTCAGTGGAGTTGAGCTGCTGTTCTGATGTTTGCTTGATGTTATCCACGTCAGGAATCTCTTGATGAAGTTCAGTCTGCAGCAGAGTGAACATGAGAGGAGAGACGGGGGGGGGGGGTCGACGGGTTTTGTTCGTGGTGTAGAGAATTAAATTATATCTCATTGTTATATCATAATGTATTTGTATGTGTTTTTTATGCTGGGTGGTAAAGTGATGCAGTGGTTCATCGCCTCACATCAATAATGTTTTGGGTTCGACCCTGCAGGCCGATCAGAGCAAAGACCCCCCTCATATACAGTATGTCCCCATAGGAATGATTTGACATACCCTATTTATTTTTACACTTCTACTTTGTTTTGTGAAGAAGAAGAGAACACAAGAGGACATTGTCTTAGAAAGATGTCCTCTTGTGTCCTCTTGCGAACAAAAGATTAGTTACAAACTGTGTGTGCACATTCAGCACCAAACCTGTCTGAGAGATTTTGAAACCTGCCTGAGGGCTTTCTGCCTCCACTGCTCTGTTAAAAAAAGAAAAAGTAAAGCAAATGATATTTATGTGAAGCCAAATTTACGCTCACACACCTGCTTTCCCTGAGGCGGATGGCGGTGTGACGACAGCTGGGTGGCGCCTGCTGCTGCAGCGTTTGAGAGGGAAGCGTCAGTGTTTTCGTTTCAACCCGTCAATCAGTGGGTAATTTGTAGACCTGCGTGTTTACTGTGAGCTGCCAAAAACAAGTCTCCTGTCAATAATAGTTTGTGATGATTCTCTAATGATGTTGTGTGGCAACATCAGACAAATGCTGACAATTTCCTTATTAAACACACAAACCTGCAGGTGAACTTTCTTATCTTTCATTCCTAACTTTGCACACATGATAAAAACCAGTGAGGATGTGTCAGTGCCGTGTTAGCATGTAGATGGATGAGTGCGAGCGTGCACAAGTAAAACCCGGATGTGCGTCACATGAATTGCAGAGTTATGCAGCCAAAGACAGGCTCCGGTAAATGTTTGGCATCTGGGTCCTTCTCCAGTGGCTCTGAGTCATTACTATGCTGGTCATCCAAGGATCCCTCCTCTTCTCCACAATGCATGCATGTGTGTGTGTGTGTGTGTGTGTGTGTGTGTGTGTGTGTGTGTGTGTGTGTGTGTGTGTGTGTGTGTGTGTGTGTGTGTGTGTGTGTGTGTGTGTGTGTGTGTGTGCAACTCGGAGCACGTGCCTGTGGTGTGAAGGGGATGAGAACTGATAGCTCTATATATAGAAGTATATGTATGTGGAGGCTTAGGGCTGGACTGTGCAGGAGAATGGAGGTTTGCAGAGCCTGCTAACGAGAGTACATACAGGCCGGCCCATGCACGCCATCTATTAGGTTTATTCCTATATCTTTATAAGGACCAAATTTAGGTTTAAACTCTGAGAGGGAAGTGTGTGTGTGTGTGTGTGTGTGTGTGGCGTCATTTGAGCAGCTGAGGAGCAGAGGGGGAGGTGGGTTATAGACTGACTCAGATTGAAACAGCTGACTGTAGGTGTGTGTGTATATATTTGTGTAGATGAGTGTGTCTGAGTGTGTCTGAGTGTGTGCTTGACATTACAGAGTGAGGACGGGGGGGGGTTAGGGTACGTGGACAGGACAGGGGCTTAGGATGTAGAATTAAAATAGAGAAAACTATTTAATGGGTTTTATATGCAAAGTGAATGGGATGGGTTTAGGATAAGGTCTGGATATTAGATATAAGTATTCCTTAGGCTGCATAAATGTGATAAAGGAAATCTTAAAACTCAAGTGCTATTATAGTGCAAATGTGTCACAGTTATCTTCATTTCCACATATTAAACCTCTGTTCAGACTTAGGTTCAGGTTATTTTGTTATGAACCTCTCTTGTCACATTATTAAGGCTCTCGAATAATCAGAATACATCACGAGAGCTTTGTGGCTCCGTAAAAGTATTGTTCTTATTCTCTCTGCTTGAAGTGGATGTGGATTTTCTGGTTGTTTTTCACTGTTGTTGTTCCGCCCCTTTCTGAGCCTGAGGCAGAACCGTTTCTTTTGGTTGTTGTTGTCATCGCTCTCGGCTCAGACTTAACTGCTGAGGTCGGTTTGTTTTTCTCTCTTATCTCAGAATAAAGTTACTCTCACAGCCTCAAACAGGACTTTATAACCGGATTTAACTTTTCCGAAAAGGGCAACAACTCAGAAATTATGCAATTTCTTTTTATTTTCTGATCATCTCTGGTCCTACATCAATTAATGATGTGCACTGTTTCTGGAGACTCACTGTGGCTGACACCGGCGCTTCATCTTCCTCCTGTTTAATAACTGCAGGAGCTGTATATTCGCATAAAACTGTTGATTCAGCAGATACCACAGCAATAAACCAGTAATGCTGTCGAGTGCTCGCTGCAGCGATGGCAAGAGGCGGCCTGCCCACGCTGCAATTGGTATATTGGTCATGTCAGATACCCAACTCCCTGATTACACACCGCAGAGCGTGAAAACAAGACACCATAAATTAGTTCTATGCAGCGTGTTTGTGGGAGCTGACTTAATTTGGAAGGAACAAGCGTTTAGATCTTGTAATGAAGTCCGGCGAGCATTTGACTTGTTTGTTTAAATCAGTGCAAGTTCATAACAGGCAGCAGAAGTGGCACAATAATCTGCGTGAGTGACTCGTTAAATTAACTGATGTCATTGGCCGAGTTGTGTTTCCATCCTCTTATCCTCCACTTCCTGGCGTGCGAGCTGAGGCCGATGGGATTTTTGGAAAGGTGTGTGCCGGGGAGTGGAGAAGAGCGAAGGGCCGGAAGCGAGGGTGGAGAGACAACTGGACTCAATCCGCCCAGATTAACGCTAGATTGATGTGAGAAAAATCATCACCTCCCGCTCCAGATTAAACTCTGACCACTTCACAAGGACACGGCGTTTTCGGGAGACCAGGATCAAAGAAATCCTGCAATGAGATATTTTACTTGATATCCCCCCCCCCCCCAAAAAATAAAAAAACATAATCCCCTTTTTAGCAGTGAGGGTTTTTCTTAATCACTGCAGATGTGTAATTTGATGCGATGATGCTCAACAGAGAGAGAGAGAGAGAGAGAGAGAGAGAGAGAGAGAGAGAGAGAGAGAGAGAGCGGCATATGTTCCACATTCTGAGTTTTTTTTAAAGGTGACATCATGAATTATGTAACGCAGTGTTGTGTTTGGCTGACCTGCTTGTGTGTGTGTGTGTGTGTGTGTGTGTGGTGGTGGTGGTGGTGGGGGGGGTACTTGGCTGGTTTAGTAATGACACATTTTTTGGTAACAGTAACTGAAAGCCAGATAATCTGAATGTTTAGATAAGAGTCAGAAATGTTGTTTCTGAGCAAAGCTACGTTCAAGACTCGTTTTGCAGAGTTCAACAACGTTACACAAGTGATATAGTTACATGGCATTTATGTCTTTCCAGCTTTGACAGTTGGACTCTTCCTCTTGCTCCTCTTCCTCTTGTCTGTTTCAGTCGCATGCGTCCATTCCGCTCTGGCCGGCACGAATTGTTCTCCCGTGATGCAACCCCACTCCATAGTTTAAGTTCCCCGGCCAATCAGAGTGCGGCAGTAGGAGGGTATATCCAGTCAGCTCATGCTTGTAAACAGCTCTGACAGTAGGAGGGACTTTCAATTTACAGTCCCACCCTCTGTTGTCGTCCCTGTTCAGCCCTTTTTCAGTGTGTGTGTGTGTGTGTGTGTGATGTGAGGAAAAGGGAAAAGGGAAAAGGAAGAGTGGTCAGTGGAGCTGGAGGGAGCAGGCGAGAGGGGAAGTCAGGGTGTGTGCTGATTCTTCAGTGTTACACTGACCCAACACATAGCTGCCATGGAGCCTTCTACACTGATCTACTGCAGCCGACTGACAGCAGGTAGTCTGTGTGTGTGTGTGTGTGTGTGTGTGTGTGTGTGTGTGTATGTGTGTGTGTGTGTGTGTGTGTGTGTGTGTGTGTGTGTGTGTGTACTTATACATGTAAACTGTGTGTATGTATGTGTGTGTGTGTGTACGTGTACATGTAAACTCTGTGCGTGTGTTCTTATACATGACAACTGTGTGTGTGTGTGTGTGTGTGTGTGTGTGTGTGTGTGTACTCATACATGTAAACTGTGTGTGTGTGTGTTCTTATATATGTCAACTGTGTGTACTTATACAAGTCAACTGTGTGTGTGTGTGTGTGTGTGTTGTTCGTGTTCTTATGTTCATGCAGTACACGTGTAGACTGTATATTTTTATATAGTGAATTTCACATTCGCTCTGCAGTTCAAGCCACATTCACACGTTCATACAACAGCACTATAAACCTGATGCACTACTTGGTTTACAAAAACAAACACCATTCTATCACACACCTGCTCATGTGGAGGAGCCGGGGATCGAACCATCGCCCCTCTCGACCTCCTGAGGCACAGCTGCCCAGCTGTGTGCCATCAGCTGTCTCCAGAGTGAAGTGTGTTTGTGTGAAGCTGTCAGCACAGATTCATTGTTGCTGTTCAGGTACACGAGAGTCAACAGGGAGCAGATGGACCCTGAGGCCAAAACTTAAATCAAGACCAAATGTCAATGTCGATAATTATCATGATTAATGACACATTTTTATTTCTTTAGACTTTTTGGATTTTTGCTCCTGAGAGAACGTTGTGGTTTAAAACTCTTCTTAATGAGCAGAGTATCAAACACTTGATAAACAGCAACGTTTTTACAAATCTGAAGTTGATCCATGTGAACTGAAGCTTTGTTGAATCACTAATGATGAAAATTATATTTTATTTCCCAGCTCTTGTTGACACTTTTCTCTCAAACTGTCTCTGTCCTCCTGTTGAACTGGGAAGAAGTTGATTAATTTCCACTTCCTCTCCTTGTGTGTGTGTGTGTGTTATATATTATATTCACACGTGTATGAGCTGCGAGGATCCAGTTCCTTTAGTTCTGGATGAGACAAAGAGAAAGTGAGAGAAAGAATACGATTACTTTGTATCCTGTTAAGCCGGCGCTGAATAGACGCTTTGTGTTTTGACTCCACGAGTGTTCGCCTGTTGTCACACACCAACCTGCTGCAACCATGCGCTCACACGCAAACACGTACCTAGATTCACATGCAAATACTGTAATCCTGAGAGTTCAGGGGAGGTGGGGGGGGGATTACTGGAGCCGAGGTCTGTTATTACTGCGTGTTTAATTGCCGGGGGAATTATGACACATTTCATTTTGATGGTGTTTAGTTGACAGCTCCCTGCAGGACGTGTCCTCTCGTACATCGTGTTTTAGAGGCTTCCTGCAGTTCCTGTCTGGGCTTGGCTTCATCACACGCTGCTGCTTTAACTGCAGAGACTAAAATCTGAGTCTGCTCGTCGTCACTCACTCCTGGAGCTTGCAGAGCCTGTCAGTGAACTGGTCACGGCTGCTTTAAAGCTTCAAAACCAAGCACGGCGGCCTACTTAGGCACATGAGTGAAGTTGGGAACGCCGTCTGCTTCCTGCATGTACATAAACACATGATACTGCACAGGAGAATCCACTCATGTGCATGCGTTATTCTCACGTGTGTGTGTGTGTGTGTGTGTGTGTGTGTGTGTGTGTGTGTGTGTGTGTGTGCTGCAGCGGCATGTGTGCATTTTCCAATCAGCTGGAACATAGCTTTGTAAAAGTCACATGCCTTTCACGCATGAGTTACACTGTAGGTTCAAAAGAAATGTTAAGTGACATTAAAGGTTTTATTTTTCCATTTTCTCCGACTGACACTGAGCAGATGGCTTTGGCAAATTCCTATTTAGGATTTATTCCTTTTCAGGATCTTATTTTGCTGTGGCCACCAAAAATAAATGACTTTTTAAAGTAAACAAATGCAGCCACAGCCGTCCCAGGACCACGGGTGTTATTTTAGATTCACTGTCATAGATTCCCTGCCTCCCCGCTAATACACGTGTCTAAATTTAGACAGACGTCATGACAGAATGATGCTGTTGAGGTATCAGTGAGTTGTGGTGGAGAAGGAGAAGAAGTGTATGAGAACTTAACATCCTGTGGTCGATCCCTCGTTTGTTCTGCGTTCTATCGAGCTTCTTTTCACCAGAGTCCAACAGAGACAACCGGATATTCTTGAAATGCCAGTTTTAATCGCGGGATTTAAACAGAACAATGCATATTTGGATTCAGACAAAACATAAGCCACTTAACCACTGATCGTTTCCATCAGACACTCTCCTCAGCAGAGAGGGAGTGTGACATGTTGTTCTTGTGGTTCGGCGGCTTAAGACGTGACCTTTACCCACCCGGTCCGCAGACTGTGTGTCATTGGATCCTCTGGAAAGATACTGCCTGGGTCTTACCCACTGTGATTGTGTGTGTGTGTGTGTGTGTGTGCGGGGGGTCAACAACTGACAATAGGGCAAGATGGGCGAGGGGATTGAGTGTCATATTAGATCCAGCAGCGACAGATGCACAGACACGGGGGGGTGAGGTGGGGGATGATGATTATCAGTGTGTTTGTGCTTTTGTGCATGAGTCTGTGTGTGTCCTCGTCACAAGGGAACGTTCATAACTCCATCTTGAAGCCATGCAGACGTGTGTTTGTTGAGACTCACACGCTGCTCTTCACTCATCCCTGCGTCTGTGAGAACATACGAGTGCATGTCTGTAACATGAATAATACACGTGTTGACCTACTGAGAAAATGTGACTGGACGACATCACCGGAGTCAGTCAGCGGCACAGAGGTAAAAGTGACACGTGCAGTAATCATGAAAGGCCACAATTTAAAGCTGAGGGCAGGTGAGGTGAAGTATTTTCCAAAAAAATAGATGTCGTCTCTGCTTTCCTCACAAAAAGATAAAAAATCATTGCAAATTGAAATAGTATATTTTCTTTATTAAACCAGATATTTTAGTGCGGTTAAAACACGGTCTCTCCATTTCATTTTCACTCTACATGCGAGTGGAGCACGCTGCAGCAGCATCTCTAACATGCAGCTGTAATTGTTCCACCATATGTGTTGGGACTTGTGCTGATGAATGTGAAAGTGGGACACGGTGGAGACGGCGCTGGTGTGTGTTGCCAGGCAGAGTGTCCGCACCTTCCAGCTGCCTTCCGGTTTTGAGATTTTAGCGACATGTAGCCCATGCCAGCTATTTGGTGTGTTATTTAAAATGAATTCTAAATGTTTAGAGCTTAAATTTGTGAGAAGTTGAAAATATGTGATGACTTATAACAGACACATTTAACATATTTATCTAATTTAATGGCAACATGATGTGTTAATACAAATTAAAGGGAAAAAGGGGCCATCAAAATTTAAATGCAGAATTGTAACCTGTTATCATTCCCAGACTGATACACAGCTCTTTTAATACACAACTAAAAACAACTAGATCAGTCATTTGTAAAGAGGCTAATATGTGTGAATCACATGAAAATGTATTGTCATCTTTAAATCAAACTCTTCCAAGGAGGTTGCATTTTTGTTTGTTTGTTTGTTTGTTTGTTTGTTTGTTTGTTTGTGAGCAGGGTTAATTAACCTTCCATGAAATTCTTTGGAGGGGTGACCCCGGGAATAACCCATAACAAAATTCAGGTTCACCCCCTGATTCAGGAATCTTCTTTTCACTTAGGACGTTTTTCAAAATGTTCTTTGATTTGTCAGAGAACAAATAACAGATCTTGTTAAAAACTCTGACATCTTTAGGAGACTGATATTTATGAGTGTGTGTAATTTGGTGCAGATCCAAAAGAAAATCTGGATGTAGTGAATTAACATGTGGTTTCATGAGGGGACTGTTTGTACTGTACTCTACAATGATGTTGATGTGATGTGTACATGATCAATTACACTTTGTTTATCATGACAGAACATATTGTTTAATGTGTTAAATTACAGTATAACAGCTGAACTATTAACTCAATGACACAGTGAGAAACCACAAGTGATGAGTAACGACTATCAAACGGCAACAGAAGCAAACATAGACAGGACTCAGCAGTTTCTTTTGTGTGTCTGCGTGACTGTGTGTGTGTGTGTGCGTGTGTGTGTGTGTGTGTGCGTGTGTGTGTGTGTCCAGTTCATGAGTGGATTTAACTGTTACAACAGGTCCAGAGTGCATCGGGGGTGTGTGTTGTGTAGACGTGGGCTTTTTGTTTTACAAGCTTGTCATAATACATTATTGTATTGTCTTTAAGTCCAGATTGTGTTAATTTCCTGCTCTGGTTTTAACTGAAGTGTTGATTAAACGCGGTCCTGCTGGTTTGTCTACATCTGCTCCTGTCTCCGACCTCGGGGCTGTTGCATGTCTCTGTTTCACACTGGTCCCTTTCAGCTGGATTCCGTCTGGTATTAACTCAGAAATAACACAGCAACAATAGACACAAGGAATTAAACGGCTTTATTAGCTTGGGTTCCTGGTACCTCCTGTGGGAAGTTCGCTAAGCATTAGCAGCCCCCGAAAGTGATACTCAACAATAGAAAAGTTTAAATTTAGCCGAATATTAATCCATTTATCTTTGTCTCTCCCCCCCTAGGGTAACTGCTGCCATTGTCTGTGGCTCTAAATGTCCTTTGCCATGGCGAAGCGCGAGGCTGGGAGCACCAGCCCAGTGGTGCGTCAGATAGACAAGCAGTTCCTGGTCTGCAGCATCTGTCTGGATCACTACTGCAACCCCAAGGTCCTGCCCTGTCTGCACACCTTCTGTGAGAGGTAACCAACGTCTGTCCTCTCGCTTTCAACCCACACCGGCAAAAAGGCCTAATTACACCTCCGGGTCCCTCAAGCTGAACCTGACACAAGTCTCTGCTCACACCATCGGCTTTTAATGCCTCTGCATCGACGGGGTATTGTGTTTTTGGGTTGTCCGTCCTTCCGTCCTTCCGTCCTTCCGTCCGTCCGTCCATCCGTCCGTTCGTCAGTTTGCCTTAAAGATGAACTAATTGGGTTTTGGTGAAACAAAACATATCTTTTGCCTTGTGAACGTGATATCTCGGGAATGCCTTGAGAGAATTTCTTCAAATTCAGTTCAAACCTCAACTTAGACTCAAACATCAACTGATTAGAGTTTGGTGCTTGAAAGTCAAGGTCACAGTGACATCATGTTCTTGTGAATCTGATATATCAAGAACACCCACCATTTCATTACATGAGGCACTGACTCAAGGATCACTGGGACCTCACAGTACACCTTTTCTGTCGTGTGAACGGGTTATCTTAGGAATGCCATGAGAGAATCCTTTCAACTTTCACACAAAGGTTTACTTAGATTCACAGAGTAACTGATTCGATTTGAGTGGTCAAAGGTCAAAGGTCAAGGTCACGGTGGCCTCTTTTGAACATGATATCTCAAGTCTGCCTATCTTACATTTTTGTTCAATTAAAAGATTAATTTAAAGGTCAAAGGTTACAGTGTCCTCATATGAGTCTGGGAAAAAAAATGTGTGTAGACTGAAACCGCTGTGGTTGGTGGAGGCGTACAACCACAGGGCAGTAATTATAGTTTATCTGTTTTTACTGTAGCAATTTCCCTGTCAGTATCCTGCCATCCTAGTTCTGAAGAATTCCTTTAATATTTACATGTCCCCTAATAGAAGGAAATCTATCGCAAATCCCCACCAACAATTAAACAGCTCGGAGCGCTTCTCCTCACAGACTCCACGGGAATAATTGCATTCCTCAGCATCGGGGGCCGCCAACTGACTGTAGCCCCATTGTTGGGAGATACACTTAAAATACTTAAACTTGCAGTTCCTTAGAAAGACAACACCCCCCTCGAGCGATACTTACTGGGGCATTTGGTGCCGAGCAGGGGGGGGGGCTTTCGGAAAGCTTGTTGTGGGTCAGGGTGAGAGGACGGAGAATGTAGAGAGGGGAGTGTTGTGAGGTGTAGAGGATAACCGGGATTATGTTTCAGACTGGTTTACGTCTAAACCCTACGATCAAACAAATATTTATGGAATAGTTTTCGATAGCGACACAAAGCGTGAAGGGTAAGTCTTTTCTCTCCATGCAATGAGAGGGGCAGTTACCCACCAGAGGGCAGGTTTAATCCGGGGGTTTAACTGGATGACATGTGATCTGAAGCCCTGCTGAGGTGAACAGATTTTTGTCTGGAGCTGTGCATGATGTAGCCAGACAGATGTTTTAATGCTGGATGGTTTTAGGGCTGAGCTGGTAACCCCCCTGCTGGGCCCCCTCGGTTCGGGGGTGGTTGGTGTCACGTTTAATTCTGCTCCTCTTTTCCTCTTTGTCATTAAGCACATGTGAGCTCACAGCGCAGTTAGTCCCCAAACAAACAAAGACAAACCAATGGTGATTTATCCAGACTGGTATAGTGGTGTTGACAGAGCGGCCAAGACTTTGATGGTTCACTGACTTGGAATATGGAGAATGTTTCCTCTTTCATTCCCACTCCTCCCCCTGTTCTTGTTCTATCTAACTTTGGTGAGTGGGTACGATCTCCTGTGATCCACAGAACTGTGGAACTGACTGACATTTATTCATCAGATATTTTCCGAGTTTGCTTTTCACATGTGAAGAACGCAGCAGGAGATTCATCGGGTCAGGCATGTTCACATCAACAAGAAAATGTCTGAAATATTCAGGCAAGTGATTATAGTTATTGTTATAGTGAAAATAAAGGAGGCAGGACATGACGTATAAATTCTGACGTCTCATATTTTTGTTTACAGCACATCAACACCAGCACAGGCCCTTATCCCCAAAAGCTCTCGAATTTCGTTGTGTTTCTAAGTTGGAATCTGCGTTGGCGTCTTCTACGTGCACTGCAACTTGTTTTCATCCTGAGATATTTGTGTCCATCATCAGACTTCAGTGCATTTCTGAGAGCAACTGTAATCTTGCTTTAAATCTTTGGTTGTTCTCAAAAGCTAATGACTAGTTTAACAAAGCTTGGTTGAGACGTAAATGAAATGTTTTAGTGTGAGTTGAGACTTATCCTCCACACTGACCTCAGGTTTTTTTTACTGTATAACGATCAGTTATCACAGAAGCTAAAGTAAACACAGCTGTGCATCATGTGCTGGATGGCAGCCGGGCCGTCGGCCATGTGGAATGTGCTGTAACTGCAGCTGTACACTGTTGACTGGGGGTTTGGCTCGTGAAGGTGTTTAATGTTAAAACTCCTCAGGACAACTGAACCTGAACATCCTCAGGCTTCAGGGGCCGGTGGGACAGATTTGTGGCTGCGGTACCGGAGGAGGCTCGGCCTGAATCCAGCACCTTGTCACGTGCACACACACAAATATGCAGAGACATAAACGTGCAGTATGTGCCACACACACACACACACACACACACACACACACACACACACACACACACACACACACACACACACACATGTTCTGTCCTTCAGTATTTAGTCAGTGAGGAAAGTTGTTTTGCCAAAAGATTCACTCACTTAAAGACAAAGTCTGGATGTTTTCTCTCAGGCTGTGGTTTTTTGTGTTTTTGTGTATTGACTCTGATTCACTCTCAACTTCAATTTGTTGTGACAGGAGAACCAGACACTGTCTCTCAACACGGTGCTAAGACGACAGATAGTTAGAACCCTTCTGTTTTATTGGTTGACCGATAAAAATCAGCTGATCTACCAATATGAAAACTTTTATTTTACTTTCATCTTTATGCAGAAATCTTGTGAATTTATGTCAAATAAATTTCTTGGGATTAGTAAAGTTGTATTGAATGTGTGTGGTATTTGTGTTTATGGTTATTTATAGTAAAGTTTATGATTAAACTGTAAAATATCAAACATTTCTTTGTTATAAAGGTTTGATAACGGCATCTTAGAAATATCTTTTTAAATATCGACTGATATATCGGTATCTTATTACTTTAGTTACTAATATTGGCATTGGCCCCAAAAATCCACATCAGTCAGGCTCTACTAATTATTCAGAAAACAATGCAAAAGACTTGCTTGTGTATATTTTATGTATATGTATCTCATGCGTTTCTTTATCTGTCTCCTCAGTTGTCTCCAGAACTACATTCCCCCAGAGTCTCTGACGCTCTCGTGTCCAGTGTGCCGGCAGACGTCCATCTTGCCAGAGAAAGGAGTTTGTGCTTTACAGAACAACTTCTTCATCACTAATCTCATGGAGGTTTGAATCCTAATTCCTTTTTTCTCTTTCAACTCAGACACAAATGTGTTCGCCCAACAGGATTTTCTAGTATGTTACAGAGGAAGAAACGTCGATTCAACCAATCATGAGATAGATGTCAAAGAAAGGGAAATGAACTGAAAGAAGTGGGTCAGATTGCTTTGTGTGATCCTGGTGCTGTTTTAGTGAGGACCGCTCCTAGTGTTCAACAGAGTGAGCACATACTTTCAGAGTGAGGTCACTCTGGACAGTCCTGTATGCTTCATGAGGCTCTTTTTAGGATTTGTTTGCCTCTGCGCACTTCAGTTCTGGCTTCACTTTTATTGCATCTCATCTGTCAGCTGTCGACTGCCAAATAAAGGAAAGAAAGGACACCATAGACCACATTGTGCACAAGAACATAGATCATTAATCTTACTTAGTCATTAAAAATGTTCTTGACCAGGTTCTTCAACGAGACCCGGAGTGCTCGCGGCCCGAGGCCTGCAGTGTCCTGGAGTCAGTGAGTGCTGCAGCTGCCGGGAAGCCGCTCTGCTGCCCGAACCACGAGGGGAAGGTGGGAATCTACTAATAATTAATCTAAAAAAAACTTTCCTTTCCCCTCCTGCAATAACCAGCCAGAGTGAGTGAGCTTCATTTTGAAACTCTACTTGTCTCCCTCTGCAGGTGATGGAGTTCTACTGTGAGTCGTGTGAGACAGCCATGTGTCTGGACTGCACGGAGGCCGAGCACAGGGAGCACGTGACTGTTCCTCTGCGGGACGTGGTGGAGCAGCACAAGGCCGCACTGAAGACACAGCTGGACGCAATACACAGCAGGTGAGGACTCGATGTCTCCGTGAAGCTTTTAGACTTTATCCTTCACATCAGGTGTTTGGGAGCTGAGGTGTTTTGGCCCTGATTTAGCATTTGCCATCAAACATCACCTGTGCTGTGCTGTGTCTGGCATTTCAAAACTTCTTCTACATCTACTATGATTAATATATTATAGGGACACGTTTTGTAGCTTGATCTAGCTTCTTCAACAGGTTATCTTATAATTGTGTCATTGAGTTCCCTGAAAAACGTGATACAAATTATCTTTTATTTTGTATTTATTTGAGTTAAAAACAAACTAGAATAGCTCCACCAGGTCCTCTGATGAAACCATATATGAATTCACTAGATCTGGATTTTTATTCTGATCTGCACCAAATTTCACACACTCGTAAATATAAGTTCCCTAAATTGTTATTTATTTAAAAACAAAATTCCAGATCAATAACTAGGAATTGTTCTCCGAGAAATCAGAGAAAATTTTGAAAAATGTCCCATCTCACAATGTTAAAGAAAGTGAAAAGAGATTCCTGGATCCTTTGCACCAAAATGTAATTTGTTCTCTCCTGGCCCACGTCTTTCCACCAAGTTTCATGGTAATTCAATCTGTTGTTGTTGCGTAATCCTGCAAAAAAACCAGCAGATAAACAGACAGGGTTTCTCAGAAGGTTTCTCCTCGTGTTCCCCTCCAGGCTCCCTCAGCTAACAGCAGCCATCGAGCTGGTGAGTGAGATTTCTCGGCAGCTGAACGAGAGGAAGACTGAGGCGGTGGCAGAGATCACCAGTACGTTTGAAGAGCTGGAGCGAGCGCTGCATCAGCGCAAGTCGGCCCTCATCACAGACCTGGAGAACATCTGCACCACCAAGCAGAAGGTGGTGCTCTCACTTACATGCACACGCATTTGTGCTCTTGCATCATCAGGGTCAGACACACATGTTAGATCTCTCACATTCCTGTCAGCCTTAGGACTTAATGAAAGACTCTGTCACATCTTCTTTCCTTCTTTGTATAAACAGTATTTCACCTGCCTCCTCTCTTCTCATATTTTACTCTAACCTGTCCTCATCCTCTTTTCTCTCTCACCTGTGCAGGTCCTGCAGGCGCAGCTCTCATCTCTCCTCCAGGGGAAGGAGCACATCCAGAGCAGCTGCAGCTTCACAGAGCAGGCCCTCAGCCACGGGAGCGCCACTGAGGTGGGCTGGCTCACTGTTACTAGCATGACAGAGCTCACAAACCGTTTACAGCTCATCTGGGAATCGGCTATCCTGTAACAGGATGTGAGCAGAAACAGTGAAATATCTTTGATTGAAAAGTTGACTGAGAAAACAGTTTTTGTTTCCTGCCTGTGAAGGTGCTGCTGGTTCAGAAGCAGATGAGCGAGCGGGTGACAGCGCTGGCCCGACACGACTTTCCAGAGAGGCCCCATCAGAACGCACATCTGGACTGTCAGGTAGCAACAGCTGCTTATTCAGATTCAAACCATTTCTCTGACTGATTTTATCATATGATCGTTTTCTATGATTTTAAGCGCTGCCTCTGTCTAATCGGTCTGGATAGAAAACTTATAGCAGCAGGTTTTTTTAACCTTTCATGCTCCTATTGAGGATGTGAGAATTTTTGCTTGTTGTCACTAATGAGATAGTACATGTCGTCCATCTTTATACACAGTCTATGATCTCAAGTTGTGGATCACTGTGGAATATACTTTAGACATTAAAGCTATTCTAAGGCTGTTTTGACATCCAGCAGACACAGAGCAAAATTAGCATCTCATCAGAGTCGTATCTATGGTGATCGGACGGTTTAAGGTCCAGTTTTCACTCTCTGCTTAGCTCTGATTCGTTGTTTGTAGAGAGCACAAAGGGTTTTTAAGTCCTGTGTCCTGTGTCCTGTGTCCTGTGTGTGCCGTGTGGCTCCAGGTGGAGACGGAAGGTCTGCGACGCTCCATCCAGAACCTGGGGGTTCTCCTCACCACAGCTGCTGTCGCTCACACCTCTGTTGCCACGGGAGAAGGCCTCCGGCATGCAGCAACCGGGCAGCATCACACCGTCACCGTGACAACGAAAGACAAGGTACAGTCTTCAAGTTGTTGAGGCTACATGTGCAGAGGGAACCATGGAAAGATTGATAGACAGCAGCTTTGAATTCACATTTCATGCAATGTGTCTTGTTTGTTTGTGAAAGAAGTCAGTTATTTTATGGAGGCATCATATGAGAATTACTACTGTTGCTGGAACAAGATATCATCTGTGTTCTGAAATTGAATCAGTGACCTCTTCTTGCAGGATGGCGAGCTGGTGCGGAGCGGAAATGCTGTTTTAAAGGCAGAGATAACTTCTGCCGATGGGAACCGAGCCGCAGAGACTGAGATAACGGACAATAAGAACGGAACGTACGAGGTGGGCTACACGATACGCTCCGAGGGAGAGTACTCCTTCGCCCTGCTGCTGTACGGCCAGCCGGTACGCGGCAGCCCGTTCCGCCTACGGGCCGTGAAGCCCTCAGATGTGCCACAGTCTCCGGATGACGTGAAGAGGAGGGTGAAGTCTCCCAGCGGGACGGGGGGCCACATACGGCAGAAAGCAGTGCGGCGGCCCTCCAGCATGTACAGCACCACCAAGAAGAAGGAGAACCCCATCGAGGATGAGCTCATCTACAGAGTGGGTAAGACAGAGGCCTGGAGAGGAAGTTCATTTCAAACATACGACTGTGAAGCAGAAAAACACAATTTACTCGTTTGTTTGTTACTTTGATGGTTTTATCCTATTCACTGCAGAAAGGAAATATATAACAATACTGCAAACTCATTTCTGAACCATAAAACAAGTTTTTAGAAACTACAATTTTCATTTCCTGCCAGTAAACTGAATGAAAATCAACTTACTGAGACGAAAAAGAAGAAGTGACGTCCAAGGATTTTATGAAAAGTACAACAATAATGTCAAGTTGTTTACTTGCATTGCAGATGCTGAGTGGCAGGTTTCTCTGAGTCAGTTTCAGCTGTCAATCATGACGTTTCACACACATTGTTATGGCATCAAATAACAAATTAAAACCAATATTACCTCAAACATGAGCTCTTCAACTGAGATGAAGTACTTATGACAGAAACTTTTTTTGACGTGTAAGTTTTACTTTTTAGTTTTGTCCATGTCCCGTCCACTAACATGGAGGAGGCAGGGGTTATGGCCTATACTGCAGTGGTTTGGCTTTACTTTTAGGAGGTCGACATGTTGTCCATCTTTATATACTTATCTATAAACTGTACTGTTAACACACACACACACACACACACACACACACACACACACACACACACACACACACACACACACACACACACACACACACACACACACACACACACACACACACACACACACACACACACACACACAGATTAAGGTAGAGAGTGTGTAATTATTTGAGTCATTAAATTGCCAGGTTCGCGGGGCAGAGAGAAAGGGGAGTTCACCAACCTGCAGGGAATCTCAGCCTCCAGCAATGGCAGAGTGGTGGTGGCTGACAGCAACAACCAGTGCATCCAGGTGAGACCCACACACACACACAGCTGCGTGTCTGTGGTCACGCTGGAAAAGGAACATCCTGTCACTCATTTGCTCTCTGACGGAACTGATTTTACAGATTTTCACCAACGACGGCCAATTCAAGATGCGCTTCGGGGTCAGAGGTCGGTCTCCAGGGCAACTGCAGAGGCCGACGGGTGTCACCGTGGACTTGAACGGGGACATTGTGGTGGCCGACTATGACAATCGATGGGTCAGCATCTTCTCCTCTGACGGCAAGTTCAAGGTGAGATCACAGAACTTAAGATGAAACATATAATATTAACGAACGTATAGAGATAAAGATGGTTTAGAAATTCTCTCAAAGTGTTTCATGTCTTTCTTTCCCTGCTAAAATGCTCCCTTGCAGAATAAGATCGGTGCCGGCCGGCTCATGGGCCCTAAGGGCGTCGCTGTGGATAAGAACGGACACATCATCACCGTGGACAACAAGGCCTGCTGCGTCTTCATCTTTCAGTCCAATGGGAAACTTGTGACTAAGTTCGGGGGCCGAGGGACGTCGGACAGACAGTTCGCAGGTGAGGAGGCGTTAACATGTAACAGCAGACATCTTTTTAATACGGACAGGGAGCTCAGAGACAAGGTCTTCTTTCTGAAAGTAACACTATACAACTTTTAGTGAGCAACAGCGCCCTCTGCAGCCACATGCGGTGATTCATTCAGTTGGGCTTTGTTTTGGTTTTCATTTAAAGGAAAACTTCCCGAACCAGAAAATTAACAAATCCACCAAACTCTGTGTAGAATTTTTCACATTTAAAAAGTTTTCTTGGCTGAATATTGGAGACAAACTCTGTTTTTTAATTACCTCTGAGTCTTTTTTATCAGCTTTACCCTTGAATTTCAATTCTGTCCGTTTAAGTTGCTCAGTATAACTCTCCATATTCACAGTCGCTGAACATTCAAACTAATATTGAGGCTGATATTTTAAGGTAAAAGTTGCATAGTGTTGCTACAAAGGGAACAAGTCATGATGGATGTGTTTAGCCTGATATATGATAACAGAGAATATTGCTTCGTGGAGATTAAAGTTCTGCAACATGTTTTGATATAAGCCCTGATTGTGATCTCTGACTAACGAGGGGCAGCAGAAAGTATTCAGAACATTTACAGTCTCTTGCTCTTAACTCTATTATATAAAAATAAAAGCTGTGTCAAAGAAAGTAGAAAAACAAGCCTCGCAGCACAATCTGTCCAGTTCAGAAACATCATCTAAATAATAAATTCTCCTCTTGATTCTTTGGTTCCTCTTACACGTTGTCTGTGCTGTTATTTCTAAACCTAGACTGATGTGTCACATTATTGTGTAGGATTTGTTTTTACCTGTAAAAGCCCCAGGTGACGCACCGAGCCCCTGCTCCCCCCAACACAAACTGTGCCTGTGCTGCCCCCCCCACCCCCTTCTCTATTTGACTTCTCTGTTTCCTTTTATTTATTTTTGTTCATCTCTGACGACATATCTTTTTCTTTCTTTCTTTCTTTCTTTCTGTTCTTCCTCCTGTTTTCCGATTCAGAAAAACTTGGCCCAAACTTTAATAAATCTGGCTCAGTTTTCAGTAAGTACTAAGTGTGGCCTTGCTGCGACCTTAACCCCACAGTGCAGTGCCCCGTGTCTAACCCCCCCCCTCCCCTGGTCCTGTGTCTCACCTCCTGAAAACTGTTGGATCCAGCTGTGCCTGAGCAAACCTGATCAAACACAGAGAGCATTGTAATAATCACCTGCTATTACAATAATGGACGTTTTGTCACACGCATTGTGTTTTGTTGTGTAAATGGATGTGAGTTGTGTGATTTTTCACTGCTTTGACTTACCCAGTGTTTGCTATAAGACAATCAGTGTTATGAGCGAGGGCCCGGTCACACGCACGCAAACGTATCAGCGGTGAACCTTCGCTTCATGTTCCCGTCCAATCAGTGCGAGCGAGGAGGCGAGTAAAACATCTGCTTCCCGCTTTTATCTACAATCTTCGCTTTGCACATGTGTGACCGGGCCCTTACACTGTTGTTCTCAGACGATATGTTTTCACTTTACTCGATATGAGCCTTTCACATCGTTTGTGTTCGAAGATATGAAAACTTTTAGCATTATTTACAGAATAAACCATACGGAACATTTATTTTAACCTTTAACTTAAAAAAATCTATTATTTTCAAGTTCTATATATTTGGTTGTATTTGCGTTTTCTTTGTTTTTATAGTGATATATCGATATAATATATAGAAAAAAATTAAATAATCTTAATGGTTAAATGTTTTCAAGCCTCAATTACATTTCTTTGTCAGCGGGAGCATTTATATCTGAGACAACTAATAACAAACTTGTCAGCATGATGAATCTAACTTTGATTTTCACTACTGTTAAAAAAAATAAAAATTTTGTAGCTCAACTTAAATCATCTGATGCGTTAAAAAAAATTCCAACAGATGACTCCAGGAAAATCAGAGCAGCTACAAACGTCTGATGAAACTCGTGATTTCAGCTTTAGGCTCAACTAGTTGAAATTTAACAGCCGACTAACGTTTAAGAGAATGAAGAAAACCACATGAATCAGCTCAGGCCACAGCAGCTTCAGCACTGACCCGTTTCTCTGTCTTCACCCAGGTCCTCACTTTGTCGCTGTGAACAACAAGAATGAAATTATCGTGACCGACTTTCACAATCACTCTGTGAAGGTGAGACTTTCAACAGAAATCAATGTCTTATCATTTAGATTCGTGTGTATTATCTGTATATTTCACAGTGAGCGTTGAGTTGTAGACGTAACAGTTTGTCCCCTGACTTCCTGTCGCAGGTGTACAGTGCCGATGGAGAGTTCTTGTTTAAATTCGGTTCTCACGGTGAAGGAAACGGTCAGTTCAACGCTCCCACTGGTGTGGCTGTCGACGCCAACGGGAACATCATAGTTGCTGACTGGGGCAACAGCAGAATACAGGTGAGGTCGGGTTCAGTTGAAACTTATCACCAAGGAGTTTATGTTTTCACCTGTCCGTTGGATTCTATGTTAGCAGAATTACGCAAAAACTACTAAACCGATTTCCACCAAACTTGGGGATAGATGACGCCTGTGCCTGTGAAGACCTTATAAGACTTTACAGACTTTTTTCATTTTCTTTAACTATGTTTTATGACTAATAATTTAGGTTATCAGACCACCTCCTCTTTTCTGTTATAAAATCGATCTAGTGTAGGATTGTTGGGCCTTGGCGGAGGGTTGTGCTCTACTAGTTTGGAGCTTGATCGTCAGTTCAGCAACAGTAAAGCACCATTTCAGTCACAGCAACTTGAAACCTGCAGATCTGAGTATTTTACAGTTTATTTATTATAGTCTGTTGCAACTTGGACACTGAAAAAGTCTTTTGTGTTTTTATTCAGGTGTTTGACAGCACAGGCTCCTTCTTATCCTACATCAACACATCAGCAGACCCGCTGTACGGGCCCCAGGGCCTCGCCCTCACCTCAGACGGACACGTGGCTGTCGCTGACTCCGGCAACCACTGCTTTAAGGTTTACAGATATCTGCAGTAAGCCGAGGGAGGACACACGCCGTTCAACTGCTCTTCAGACAAGTTCATGTCACACACACTGCTCGTGGACATAGAGCTGCAGCGTGGCTTCACTGTGCCGTGACCCTCGGTTCCACTAATTCAATTCTACAATTCAAAGATCTCATATTTACAGATGAAAACAAAGAAATCTGAGAAAAAACTACATTTACATTGATAACAGAAATCCCAAAAGTTTGTAAAAGACAAAAGAAGCCAGCAATCCTGAAAAATATTGTAACATTTTTAATAAAAGACTTTAATAAAAGAGGAATAAAACAACCTCTTATTTGACCGTGAGAGAAACCCAAAGTTGAAATTCACCTCTGGAACCCGGCGTTTCAGCTCTATGTCTCACGAGTGTGACCTCACCATTAGACAGCCTGACAGTTTTTTAAAGTTGGTGATACGCTGCAATTTTTTGGGGGAAAAGCAGACGCGCAACTCTCCCAGCGACCAGCAGGTGAAGCGAGGCGACGGTTAACACCTAAAGGTGAAGAGACGATGCTCAGGCCTCTTCTCGAACACTGTTGCACGTCAGTTCGCTCTTAAAAATTCCCCGTGGTCCCTGCCTTACAGTTTCCAATCCTCACAACAGAACACACACAGAACGACGGAGCATTAGGGCCACTTAAAGAAAAGAAATATCTGAGATATCGAGCATAAAGATTTATATAACAAGGTTGTAATATTACAAGAGTAAATTTGTCATTTAACGAGAAAATAAATATTACAAGGAATTTTAAGAGAAAATACTGCAACTTTATTCTTGTAAATGTACTTATTTTTTCTCATTAAACTTTATTCTCGAACTCTCTGATATTTCTTTCCCTTTGAGTGGCCCTCACACTCCGGGGTACACACAGACAGGAATGTGCTGATTTAAAGAAAACGTTTCTTGTTCTCATTCTGCACCTTATCAATATTAACTTTTTTTTTTGTTGTTACCAACATGTATATGCAAGTTTTTGTTGTTGTTGTTTGTGTATCCAAAGAGAAGCATCAAGAAGCACAACAGGTAAAACAACGAAAAAAGAAAATCTGGTTCCTTCATAGCTCCTGTTTCTCGTATATCAACCAAAACAGACTTCGTATATCTGACCCCACTACTTCTTGCACTTTTTGCGTATTCATATCTACAACCTGACGTCGTTGTACATATGCATATTTTTTATGTATATCTGGATTTTATGTCCATGTTATTTCACTATATAGAATACTTATTCCAGCACTGAATGCATCAAGGATTTCAACACTGGAGTATTTATTAATACGCTAGAACGTCACGCCGAGTAGTAGCCAACTTAATGACCTGCAAACATCCATGGAACAATGTTGTATACACATTATTTTGCTGTGTTTTATCTTCTTTTTTTTTGTTCCAAAGGACTTAATTTATTTTAATTTTCTTTTCTACATAATTTGTTCTACAAATTATTTTTCTAATCGGTGCATTTTGAGCTGTCTCCTCTTTGCCAAAACGTCGTTGTACATAGGCCTCGTGACCCGAAGCACTGATCCTGTTTCTGCCTCTTTCCCAAAATGAGCTCACAGCCAGGTCAAAGATAGGCTGTCAAAAGAAAGATGGACGACGCGTCTCCACTTCCTTCTAGTATCCAGAAGTGAAGCCAAAATATCGATCAGGGGTTAAGGTCCTGTCGATACTAGCGCTCGACCAAACATCACTGTGATAAGAACTACTTAAAATGACAGAAACCATCTTTGAGAAAAATCTATTTGACATGTAATTTAATTTGGAGTATTCTGAATTTATAACCTCTACTGCAGCCAGCCACCAGGGGGCAGTCAAGACAATTTGGCTTCACTTTCGGGGAGCTGACATGTCGTCCATCTTTATAGTCTAAATAAATTTAACTATAACGTTTCCTTCTGCCGAAAAAACACGTTTGTCGTACGTTGTTGTTGAACATTGCACAAAAATACAAATATAAGAGTTATATATAGTTTGCAAGAGTAATATATGCCTCTGTGTATAGTTATCATTTAACATAATCAGAAAGTTTACTGTATATTACAAGCATATTCTTGTTGTAGCTGACAGGCACCTTCATCATGAACTTTTCCAGTAGTTGCTTTGTAGTTCAAGGTTTTTTCTGTGACTCCCAGAGAAACACAACACCAGCTAACACACAGTGACGTAGAGTTTTTTAAAAACTTGTTTTATGATTAAACTGTTCGTGCCTGATCATTGATCCATTCTGTATTTCAATCTGTTTTACCTACTTACTGGGAAATTGGGTTTTATTTTCCCTGGCACGTGTCTCTCACCTGGAACCGTCGGTGACCAGCTCACATCTCTGTGAAGTGACAAACACATTCTCTTAAATAAAATTGTACAATACCAACTTAAAAAGACACTGATTTACTGATTCCTGCAAATTGATTAAGTTTTTTCAAATCTAATTTATCCACTGTATGAATATAACTTAACTTTAATTTGAACAAACTTTGTTAATTTGTGTATGATCAATATCGTCAAATTCACTTATTTCTTTTTAGTCGGTCCAACACCGTTTATTTTTCCAATGTAATTTCAACACTGCATCAACCATTTTGTGTTGTCCCACTGTAAACTACAAGAGGCCAGTCTTACAAAGAATTAATCACTATGTAATCATGGCAACGGTATGATTGTAAATATTAAAGAATAATACAACCAACTGTTGTGCAAATGGTCCGTTTTATAAAACCACACCTCAGTTAATTCAAGCTTTTTTTTGAGGAAGGGTTAGAATTTCTTTGAAAAATGACATTATCAGAATGTTTTAAAACATTTGTCTCCACTAAACTAAAGAGATGAATAGAAATTTCAGTTTACATCTTAAACAGTAAGGGTTTTCAAGCATTGTTGCAAATTTCTGCATCGTCAAATGGGTACAGCGCTCTGTAAACCGAACAATAAAAGGCAGACATTCAGTTTACAATTCATGGTGAGGATATTGTTCAACTATTTGTTTCCTCTGTTGAGGGTTAGATGCTGAACAGGAATAGCAAGAGATGGGAAAACAGGAAACCACGACCCTCCCACTATACACAGCTGTCTGGCCACTGCACTCACTCAGCATATCTGGCAGATTTATGATGTAGTTTAGGGTGTAAACACAGGAACCTTCCCCAGGAACTTCACATGTAAAGCTCAAGAATGGAATTTAAGAGGCAAATGTTTGATCAGATTAAGAACTTGAACGCTTTTGTCTTTTAAAACCATCGTATAGTGAAAAACAAAAGCATATTAAAAAGCAGGAAACGGCCCAAAACACGAATAACAATATCATTTTTATGTCGCTTGTCAAGACATCTCAAAAACTGCTTCGCTGCACACATGGAGAAAAGCAACCAAAAGTATGTACAGGTATGAAATGAAATACACCATCATAGGCAAAACATAAAAAAAAAAAAAGCATCATGAGATTCATTGTACGTCTTCTCAAATATTATGACTGATCCTGGTAAATGTTTCTACTCTGCCTCGCAATAAAAACATTGGCAAACTGCACAAGCGAGAAAATATGTAAAACGTACATTTAAGAAGGACCAATATTTGTACAACCGTCCATATACATGTATTTTACATTCAATTTGAATAAAATGGCCAAATAGTCAAAACAACTGAAGCAGGATTATTTAACAGAATATAAAATAAACACTGTTGTGGCTCTTGGATGTGATGGAATGTCTTTATACAGTAAAACACATCACGGGTTCAACCACATATATATGTTCGGGCGTATGTAGCTGATTAACTACATTAATGACAGTTAATAGTTGGTCACTACAATATTAGAACATTTTTGCTTTGCATTTGCTCACTTTCGAACAGACCCAGTTTTAAATCTCAAACAAAGCCAATTGTCTCGTTTGTGTAACTGCTCACAAAAATGTGACTCGGAACAATAAACAGAGGAAATCGCAACAGTCCCAAGAAGTAGAGCATGTACAGAACAATTAAAAAAATAAGGACGTAAAGTTTTAAAAGATAAAATCTGCACTGATGTTAAAATCCACAAAACAACCTGAGCCATGAGATTCTGGAGGTCAAACGAGGTCCGAGAGCTGAGAGTGTGACCGAATCCAGTCACTGAGATGTGAAGGCCGTCAGCACCGACTTCAGTCTAGAGGGAGTCTCAACCGTCAACAAGTATCAATGTGATAACGAGGCCATGTTTCCTTACAGGTCTAAACAACACGGCTGGAGCACTGACCCTGTCCAACAAAAACTCAGCCAAAGGGTTTATGTACAGTAGTGGAGCATCGCGGCTGCCAACAGGATCAGAGCCGTCAGTTATCTGTATCCCAGCCGACACAGTGATAGACAACAAAGCACCTCTGCTGACACCCAGCCACAGTAGTCAGGGTTATGAGCCTACAGCGTGTGTGTCTAAACCTTCGCACCTTGCCAACAGCAAATCCGGAAACACAGGCGTACACGAGTTGACTCTTACACAATTCATTTAAAAAGGCCTCACTGCAGCTCATTCAGTAATAGTGGCAAATCTGCAGCCGGCTGCCTGGATCGTTTTTCCCTGGGCTGAAGAACGGACTGACTGCTTCATCAAAGCAGGTGTCAAACATGTAAAGTCTCTTCATTGTGACGGCGTCGTAGAAGCTAAGGCGCCCTTTGTCGTAGTCTAGAAAGACGCCGACCCGGGGGGAGTCCCAGTAGTCGGCCACCGGGATGCGTCCGTCTTCATCGTTGGCGTACAGCCGGTCCTGCAGACACAGACTCCAGTATCCTGCGGAGGGCGTGAGGTTGACGAAGCCCTTCCTGTTGCTGCTCTGAGTGGTGACTCCCAGGTACCACACGCCTTTGTCCCTCACGTCCACCTCCCAGTAGTGCTGGCCACTGGAGTACTGGGCTATGGCCAGCACGCCACAGAAGCGGCTGAAGCGGCCGGGCGTCTCTGGGTCCTGGTTACGCACGTGGCCCTCCTCAACTTTGGTGTCAAAGTCTGAGATGATCAGGTATGGGTGAGCGGTGTCGGGGTCCAAGGTCAGGTTCTGAGGCACTACAGAGACACAGAAGAATTCAGGATTTAACTACACTTAACTTCTGTATAAACATCAGTCTAATGGAGGATCTTCACTGCTCAGTATCTGCTTCAGTGTGTAGAGGAGACTCACTGGTGTGCAGCACGTGCATCATCTTCTTCCACAAGATAAGCTGGATGGGCCCTGAGTATTTTGGATATCCAGTATTCACACCAAGAACCACGGGGGTAGGGGAAGGCTCGCGGTGGACGACTCTGGGGAGGGAGGCGGTGATGTGACAAAACAAATGTTCATTTGTTACTGAAAAACAGGAGGGAGTTCATAGGTTCAAATTAATTTTTAGCCACTTACTCTTTCCATGTCTCAGCAAGACTCTGTTGGAAGAAAGACATTTTGATTAGAACGGAACCACCAGCAAAAGTAACCAAACGCGGGCGGGGCTATTTCATTCGTCATCACTACACCTGGCTTTCTATTGGTTGGGGAATTTTGACCAAAATAAATAAATTGTTAAGTCGCACTGACCTCAAAGCTTGTTTTCCCACCGATGTGGCCGTGGATATCAGCTATGACTTTGTCCAAAGCGGCACCTTCCTTCTCCAGCATATTCAAGTTTTCATCCATCAGTGACACGGCGTCCTCTGCCTGAACATCCAGGCCCTCGAGCAGGGAGTCTCGCTCATCCAGCAAGAACTGGACCATGGCACCGATATCCGCTTCAATCTTCTCCTTGATTCTCCGTTTGTTGACCTTTGGAACAGAGGTTCAACAGATCAGCATAAAGGATTTGATGATGATGATGATGATGATGATGATGATGATGATGATAAGTGGTGTGCATCTACACGTACAACTTTCCAGTTCAATGTTTGTCCTAATATTTGCAAAAGAACACTTCATGGTGACAAAGAATCGGGCCTCGAGGATGGATTGCACTTTGTTGCTTACATTCGAATCAAACACTCCACAGGCTTGCATCATATATACTGTCTGTGAACGTCACCAGCAAAACCTAAAAAAGGTCCATCCCTTACCACTGCTTCATCTTTGTTTAGCGCTTCAGCCGTTATAACATCCAAACACAGAGACTTCTCCCAGTTGAGCTCCATTAGCCTCTGCTTTAACTCCATCTGCAATAAAACATTACATCAAGACACATGCACATTATATCAGAAAAATGATAAATCAGTTTTTTAATAGATGTTAGATGCACTGAAGAAAACAATATCTGATCTGTTTGCCAACTTACCCTCATATCATTTGCAACTTCTGGCACCGGTGCCACCTCATGGTGTCTGAAACGAAACAGAAGGACAACTAGTTAGTTTCCAGAGCAGCGTGTCCCACTCACAATGCTTCAACTTGAATGAGGTCATGTTTACATTCAGCATCTCTGCTTGAGGTGCAAAGAAAACAAAAACAGTACAAACAGCATTTCACTCTTTATAAAAACAGACAGTGTGTTTACAGTCTTCTTTATCACTGCCTCTGTTGCTGGTGTAGGCTGAAGGTCATGGTCCTTGCGGGGGGGTATTTTTGTCCAAATAGGGAAATTGTCTCTGAGCAGGACAACAATACCCAAACATACATGAGTGAAGATTCTGTTGTTAATCAAATACTCAACATGAAAACACACAACCATTTATATAGCACTTCTTAAAACATAGTTACAAAGTGCCTCAAAAGTTATAATACATAAAATCTATAAAAGAATAAAACCACTTCATGTGTGGCAGCAGTTTTTAGCATGACCTAATACAGTAATAAAAAATAGAATTAGGTAAAATCGGAGACTATGATATAATAAAAGTATGTTTATGCTTTGATTTTAAAAAAGGAAGATACTGACTCAGCCTGTCGTATTTCCTCGGGCAGTGTTCCAGAGCTCTTATTTCAAAAGCTCTGAGCCACTCATTCTTAAACCCAGAATCTGGAACAGATAAAAACACCCTTGCCAGGAGCTTTGATTTGAGCAAGAGATCAGCTTGTTTCACTGATAAAAATCCAGATGTCTGATTTCAAAAATCCTAACACATTAAAAACGCATTATTGAGAACAACGGGGTTTAAAAAGGTGCATGTTAAAGTAGATTAAAGATTTGTTTGGGGAGAACTTAGAGGGGATAAAGTTCACAGGAACACAATGCGTGTGCACCATGTTTAGTTCATGCAATAGAAAAGAATACAAAAGACGTCCTCGTCCCTTGTGACCCTGACGGGCACCAGTTTTCTGTTTACACACTCAGAGGCTGTTTATCATATCTTTTACGATTAAGTTCTGTGCTACGGCCTTGATTGCCATGGCAACTGCGAAAAGGGACTGCCAGCTAGACTCAGTGTCTACAAAGCCATTCCTGAAACTCTTGCTTTTGGGACATTCTTAGTGACAAGGTTTACACAGTCTTACAACTACACACTGGAACTTTAAAAGGATAACAAACCGAGGGCACAATGTGAATTACAGTTGCTGTTTAGAGGCCAGCAGACACATTGTGATATTGTGCCACAAGTATTTGGCATCAATGGCAAAAATATGAAACAGCAAACACTGCTATCTTTGGCCAGATTAGACAGACAAGTTTTAGACCAGCTAAGGGTTTAATATTTGACTACTAATTCCAAACGGGGACAGGACAACAAATAGGCACATTTTAAGCACTAAACCTGAGAGGGTGATGGACAGATTTTAAGTGAATAAACACTACAAGAGTAACAATGACAGTTGCTGCAAAAATGTATTAAAAAAAGAGCAAATATTAAGTCAACAAAGTCAGAATAGTACCAATATTGGGACTATATTCTGTCTTGGTCAATTAAAAATGTCCATGTCCCCATAATCCTTTTGTACAACCATGTGGAAACTTTACTGTAATGTTCTATTACAGTTATGGCATTTGTACGATGTGTAGATTAATCATTCAAGTTGATTAAATAACTATTCTGATAATGAATTACTTGTTTCAGTGATATTTCAAGTGAGGATTTGCATCTTCTTTTTGAAGGAACAAATTAGATTATCTCTGGATTTTGGGATTTGGATTCCGAGGTCGTCACTTTCAGCTTTGCAAAGACGTAATGAATGTTTTCACTACTTTTTGCATGTTGTTGGTTTAGGTATCATCTCAGATTAGTCACTGGTACAGATTCATGTCAATGACAAGTTGTACAACGACAACTTGAGCAATCAGTCACTAATAAATGTTCACAAGAATTAATCTTGTCCTGCAAGAATTTGCAAGCAAGAAATACATTTTCAGTAGTATCCCTATATAAAAAGGTGAATACACGAACCAACCTGTGTGCTCTAGACTCCCGGCACACAACACAGATGAGCCTTTTGTCAGTCTGGCAGTAGAGTTTCAGCTCTTCTCCATGTTGCTCACACTTCCCGTCTACTTTGACAGGCTGGGGGGGCAAAGAACTGGACCCCAAACACTCCAGGTCGTCCAGTTTGGCCACCAGGTTCTGCACCAGGTAGTTTTTGGTGAACGTCCTCTTGTTGAACACCTGAGAGGAAAAGGAGAAAGTGGCAGAAATCTGTGATCAAGCAGTTTTTGTAGTTTTGTTCAGCGTGGGTTTAGTGTACAATACAGCATCTCTCTTATATCAGCCAAAACACACAGCTACTGTTGTGTATGCTGCAACATTGTAGCTAGCTAACGGGAGCTAGCAGCAGTAGCTACACACAATCCCATCCAGACAAGTTACACCTGTGTTTGACAAAACATGTGACTTCCCCCTCTTCCCATGAAAGGTTTTGGAACCACTGCTCTCGATCGTCCAACTGCCAAGTTATCGGGTTTTTACCTGCTGCTACATTTAAGCTAGCTTGTGCCAGCTAGCAACAGCAGCTACAAACAATCCCATCCAGGTATGTTACACCCGCGTCACTAGTCCCTACACCAGGAAATATCTTTACTTCCATATATTACTACTCTCGATGTTACACTTCTACCAAATAAACGTTTCTAAACGGCTGTTACATTATAGCTAGCTAACGTCAGCTAGCAGCAGTGGCTACAAACAATCCAGATACGTTACACACGTTTTTTGACAAATCACGTGTCTTGGCCCCTTCCCATGAAAATGTCTCCATTTCATTTATTTTATCTTTATTGTTTTTTAATTGTCGTCAATTGACCTCCTGCCAAGCAGTGGGAGTTTTTTACCTGCTGCTAACATTTTAGCTAGCTAACGTCAGCTAGCAGCAGTAGCTACAAAACAAAACTGGGTGGCTAATCTCATCGCACAAGACTCAGCTACTTCGAATCAGTTGATGTATAATTTATATTAATAATGTCTCTTAACGGCAGCGACACACTGACGCGAAACAGCGGTGGACGTGCATCAACGCACCGTTCGGCACTGGGGGCACTGGTAGCCGTAGTCTCCAGCATTTTCGTCCCAGTGCATGCAGATGCAGAAGCGACAGAAGTTGTGGCCGCACTTCAGGATGACGGGGTCCTTGAAATAATCCAAACAGATCGCACATGTGAGCTCCTTCTTCCAGTCGTCTGCGGGTCCGGACTTCGCCATGATCACGGACCAGCAGCAGCAGCGCAACAACCTGCAGGGAAGTGAGGGCGGAAGAAGGGCAGCGGCCACATTTGTGCTACGTCATCTCCACTGTCAGCCAATCAGAGTCGTCCCTGGCTCAGCGGGCGATACCATCACATTGGGGTTCGATCCGATTACAAATAACTTCGATATCGATATTTATCTATCAGTAAAAACACCGGGCAGTTTTTAAAGGCAAATAACAATTTTTTTTTTTTTTAAATAAAGTGCAACCAATGAATGTTTTCAAACTTTAAAAAACAAAACAATCAAAGTTCAAATAATTACACAAAAGCACTAACTATCATATATCGTTCTTATTTCATTCATTAGAGCTAGAATATGAATATATTGATTCAATGTCATTGTGCTGATGACCAATTACAGTTTTACTATAACATTATTTTCACTAAACATTTTCTGCCTTTCTGAAAAGACTCTGCCAGTGAACTCTGTCTTTGTGTCGGGGGTCTAGTTGCTGCTCAGACATCTCCCCCTCATGGTTTTTGTTATGTGTTTAAACAAGTTTGTGGTGTTGCCACAATAGCTCCCCTTTCCTTATGCGAGAGGCCATGATGTCAAGTGTGGAGACTGAAATCCGTGGCATACAATACACTGTACTTAAACTTATTTTCACACCTAACCTTTTTAATTTTACAGCCTACCTCCCTTAGCTTTATTCAACATCACACATACATGAATGCACTGTGCTCATTAAGAAACTGTGACCTTCGCCTTAGAAAGAATTCAAGCAGCTGCCCCAGGTTCTGAAGGCCAGATAGGAAAGGCGTTGTCTTGTCTGGAAAATGCGCATGCTTACGCACACAGAACATACAGCCGATAAAGCAGGAACACAATGTTCGCGGATTCCAGTGCCAAGAGGCTGGGACCACGCCTGCGCACCAGCTAGGGAGAGCCAAGTCTAAACCACGGCGACTCCCCCTCGTTATTGACCAATGAATTTCTACCTACTATTATAAGTACTGCACCCGCCGTCCGTTCGGCGCGACTCTTGACTACCCCGTGCTACTAGATGGCCGAGGCTGTGCATTGAGTGCCCATAGCTATACTGTACCTTTTCATTGCTTCTAAATAAATACTTGTTGAACCAAACCGAGACCGGCTCTTCTCATACCTCGGGACAAAAGAACACAACACAAGCTACGTTTGCAGTGCGTGTACGTGCGGTGTATGTTGTGTGTTTGGATGTGTTCATGACAAGATGATGTGTTTAGACTGCTCCTCTCCTCAATGAGGAGGTACAACATCGAAGAAACTGAAACTCATCCCTCTGTATCGATCCTATTGGCACCAGAATCAATCCTCTCAAGGGGTGCAGAGTTTTGGTAGTGTCGATGTTTGGAGATCGTTCCACCCTTAGTAGCAAACATTTAAAAATGAATTGGTCTTAAAATCTGATTAAAATATATTTTATGTCACTTTAAAGGTTTTTTCCTAATTGCAGACATTCAATGGCAGTTCTGCATGACTCAGAGTCAACTTGTTCCTTTATCCAACTTGCAGGATGAAAGTTGAACAAGGAAATCCAACGCAAGTAAACTTAGCCTGCCCGTCCTCAACGTCATTCATTCGTGTCCGCTAGGGGATGCATTGAACATAAGGGCAGTGTCACACCTCTATGAACACAAAGAGAATCTCATGGGTCAAAGCTCACCAATGTTTAACTCCATGCAAAGCCATGCTGCGATTTGCTTCATCAGTGGAAGCAGATGTTTTATTTGCCTCCTCGCTCCCACAGATTGGAAGTGAACAGGATGCAAGATTGGCCACTGCAACATTAGTGTGTGTGTAACCAGGCCCTAAAGCCTCAAAGCAGAACAATCCTAAAAACTCATTTTTGAGTCGGAGTCAAGTTCTTCGCTCAGTGAAATCAACAACCTACCAGTAAGCATCACTATTTATTCTTAAATACATGTACATAAAAACCCATTCATAAAAAGACACAAAGTGATTATCAAGTTTGACTGTTTGTGCTAAAGTTGTCATATACATGGGGAATAACTGGCTGTGGGTTATACATTACATTGCATAGCTTGGATTGGCATGTGTGAGGGATGTGGCTCTAAAAGTGCATTTGATGTCAGATATGGTTTCATTTCCAAATTCATCAGGGTGAAAATAATAAAAAATTCACATGAAGGTTTCCACACAGTATAAGCTGTACACACCCGTACACCCCTCACACTGATTCATACCACAGATGACGCTCATCACATCAGATACAACCCTGATGAACATTGGAAACAAGTACACAATCATGACTCACAACACCAAGACAGATATTTAGGAACACTGATCTCAGCTTGTCGTATATCCAAAGCAGAGTAAGACACAGGTTTTCAACAAGACGGAAATTTCACCAGTGACATTGATGAAAATAACGAGAGAGCAGATTATATGAAATGCCCTAAATGTAACATTTCTAATGGCGACACACACTGATCTGTAAAGAAGCTGTTTTTGTTTGCATCCTTTGTTCGAACAAACATGAGTCAGAACAGTGAACACCCACACAGCATGAGTGACAGAAATAAAGCACAGGAACATAGTTTCAGGGTCAAATCATTGCATGTGAATTCAGTATTTGCTCGTTCACAGCATCACACTTACGAGCAGTGTATCAGAAGCGGCTCCACAGAGCTTCAGTCGACGGTGAATTCAGTTAGAACACACAGTCCATTCTCTGAAAAATACAGAACTCCTGAGATGAGTGTCTTACATGTGTGTGTCTTAACCAGTGTTTGATTACATTATCTTACAAAAGACACACAACATGAGGGAAAACAAAGTGTTAAGAACCCAACTCAGCAGCTACAGAGCTGGTTGACACATCTCGGAAGAAATTTCCTCATTTTATGGGAACAAAAAATGAACAGTAAACATGGTGGATGAATCAAATATTCAGCTGGTTAAATTCTGACAGCAGTGGTTTTCGTCTCCAGTCGACTGATATGAGAGTCATGCAGGTTTCCTTCACAGATTGTGATTATTATTTTTTGTTACACATTGTGTAATCCAGCGTGAACGTCTATAACGAATATGAGGCCTAAAGGCACAGCTCAGCCCGGGATGAAGATTAATCTACTTATGCAGAATGGTTTTAATATTTCTGGAGCCAAATATTTAGGTTCAGTATTTCTAATCAGTCCAATCTTTGTTTTTCAACTAATATAATCCTTGCATGGATTAACTCTGAGGACAGTGAAGGGAGATTATTGTGTAAATACTGGACTTTTGCATCCACAATGCAATTCTAAAATGCTACACAAATGTGTGAAGAAATCCAGTTTATTGTTTGCGATCTGTTTAATCGATGTCCTGGTTTTTCAGTGATGTTTTAAAGAGTTGCACAGAAGTTTTCAGGCCGATAGCGTCTGAATGCTCTTTTTACAGTCCTCCTCTCAGTGTGAACGTTGACATCACTTTGTGACATTAACCCAGGATTCACCTGCCACCTCACATCTGTGGCTGTGTGACCCGAGCTGCTCTCTGTGACTCACACTGTCCTGAAGGGACTCGGCCGCTTCACGCACTTTAACACCATAAAGCCGGTGAGAGAGAATTGAAACCCCACGCTACCACTACAAGTACGAGTTGGAATGTGAAGTAAAGTGTATCGGACAGTGTGTGGGACTGGTTTCTGTGCTGGAATCAAGGTGCATAAGGGAAACAATACTGTAGAAACCCCCCCACTAACAGGCACGCGCACACTCACACCCAATAATGCATATGATCACTCTCAGATTTTTGGTGTTATGAAAGAAATTTAATATCAGTTAAAAAAAAGAAAAAGAAAAGAAAATCCAAAAGTTTTTATAAAAGCTCCCTCGTCCCTTTGTCCATCTGTCCATCCTCATATCCGCTGCTCAGACCTCTGAGCTGTTGTGGCAGTCCTGCATCCTCACCACCAACATGGGCTCCGTGCTCACGGACCCCTTCACCACCTCCTGCACCCCCTCCCTCCATCCCTCCTTCACGTCCTTCTGTCTGGATCGCAGCACGAGTACGACGGTGACCACGACGAGCACAGTCAGCAGCACGCCCACCAGCACCCCCACCACAGTCACCAGACCCTCCTCTTCCTCCTCTGCGTTCAGCTCACTTGGTTCCAGCCCGTTGGCAAACATCTCGTTCAGCCCCGCCGCCCGCCGCTTGGTGCGGTCCAAAGCCATGTGCATGATGTTGGTGCCGCGGTTGTCGTTGGCTCCGATATCCTCAGCGACCTCTGGGACCTCATCGCCGGCTGACCTCCTGGAGCGGTGAGCTTTGGCACTCAAGGTCAGGTCGCTGCTTGAGGAAACAAAGGAGTGGTACTCGAGGCTGCGCTTTCCGATTCCTCTGTTAGCGCTCCCTTTGGATCGGACTGTGTAGATGGTGTGAATGTACCACTCGCGGCCTGAAGCAACCTGAGGAACACACAAAATCATCAAGATTCAGTTCACAAAACTAGTGCAGTCCCTGCTATTTGAAGTAATTGTTTGTGAGGAATAATAAGATATAGGATACCTGAAACATGGCTGTAGAGTCCAGTCTGAAGCCATCAGACCCTGGCTGCCTGACGAGGGACATGGCTGACGGATCGTCCACTGCCAGCGCGGCGTTAAAACTCACGTCACCAAACACTCGGGCCTGAGTCTCTGGCTGAGCCTTGTCCTGATGACGTGTGTTAGATTCAGGAGAACAAAGAAAGTAGGGAAATTATTTTTGTGTTGACTGTAAAATACAATTTTTTAAATCTCTCTCAGTGCTCTGATACTCACAAGAATCTTGAATCTATAAAGCAGCGACGGAGAGTCAGCCAGGCAGCCAAATTCAAACTTGGTGGGATTGTACTTTGGAACGTATCCGTCAGCACCGGTGCAGAGGAAAACCTTCTCTATGCTGCAGAAGAAAGAGTCTCCCAGGTTCTGCACGGGGTCGACCATCACACGGCCGTAGACCGTATCACCTGAAACAAAGCATGAGTCACATTTATAGATATAAAGAAATCAAAACAATATACAGAACATTACTGCCAACCAATGTCCACATCATTAAAATGTAGATTTTTTGATTAATTTTCTTCCTGTTCTTTTATTATCTAATATGTAGGGATGAAGCTAAAACGACCAAATTAATTTAATCCTTTCGAAGATGACGATGTTAATGTATATGTGGTCTTCCAGTAAAATGTAATGCTTTCAGACCTGAATTTCAGTTGTGAGTTCCTTCAGATACCACGAGACAATGTAATGTCAGCTGATATAATGGTCACTGTAAACATAAACTTAAATTAACAGCTTCAGAAAGTGATATCAGGTAGATAATGGGACAAAAACATCTACAGATACTAGTGTTGTTCTTTGTAAATCTCCCCTGAAATGATCACAGCATAGATGATCAGGTTTTTAAGCTTGTCAGAGGACACTTACCCTCGGAAAAGGCTACGTCGCTCTCCTGACCGAAACCTGTGGAGCCATCGGAGAGCCACAGACTTCTCTTAGACAACAGGAACAATTGAGTGTTCAAACTGAATTCTACTGCAACCGGGTCGCTCACCTGGGGAGGGACGGACACGGTTAGAGAAGGAGAGCAAAGAGAGACAGAACTGGTGGCGCAGAGAGAGCGAAACAAAGAATAACACTCTAGATCTTAACGTCTAAATTGAGTCTGTCTTACTTGCTGGAACCTGATGTCGAGGTCGAAGGTGACGGGTTCTCTGGGACTGCAAACAGGTGGAACAGTGTACTCCATGTTCTGTGCTGTCGTACAGGGGATCAGCTTCACCGTGTAGGTCCCGGAGTAATCTCTCACCTGTGTGAGGCAGAAAGACACACAAGCATGAGACTGTCTCTGTCCAGGTGTTTACACAGCGCACAAATAAATAGTTAATGCAGCCATACTTACAGCAAAGTCTGATGTGAAGGCCCACTGCTGGACTGGCTGGTTGTAGGTAGGCTCACTCCTCACTAATGAGAGGTTGAAGGTCAGGCCGGGGTGGTCCACACTCATCACCATGGATGACATGGACGTTCCTTTGGTAACAGACATCGAGAGGAGGAGAAGTTCGTAAAGACTGATTCATTGCAAAATGTGAAAATCAATGAAACTGATCATTTGTCTGTGTCTTCAGTCTCACCAGCTCTTTGTATCCTGCCTCCAGAGTGAGACTCCACAAACAGACCCCTGAAACGAGCCTTGGTGCGGAAGTTCACCACCAAACGCCCCTGCTCATTGATCCGCATGCTGGTCGGGTACAACGCACCTGGACACATGCAAACACGCGGGTTTCTACAGAAGCTGTTTGCCACCAATGGTAACTACAGTTTCCCCACAATCCTTGGAGACTTACCCTGCAGATCGGCCTGCGGGGGGCTGCCGATGCCGTCCTTCCACAGAATGGCTGTGTCGTACACAAACGTGAGACGCAGCTCGCTCTGCAGGTCGAAGTGCTGCCAGCCACCGGTTCCCACGGGCGAGTGGAACACGTACGACACGTAGAGAGGCACACGCAGGGTCACGTAGGACTGGACCAGGTTCAGCACCTGCACAGATGTTTCCAACAGCGACGAGTAAAGAACAATTCTCTTGAATGCAGCCATCAAACCACTACAATTTTAAGCCCATAATGTTTTTAGGGGGTAACAAGACACTGTTTCTTTACTAGATATTGTAGTAGAAGCAATAAACCAGAAATATTTAGTAGTAATGCATCACAACAGTTGCATTATCCACCTAATGTAGGTCGATCAGCTATAAACAGCAGTGAGAAGATGTAAGAGGTGATCCCACTGTTCTCCTCCACAAGGTGCTTGAACTCTTTCACTCCTACTCAACGAAGTCTTTCAGCGATGCACACAAAGAACCACAGTCACATGGGCTTGTGTTATTCTTTTCTATATTAGTATAAAGTTTGGTATTTAAAAACTTCTGGTATTTAAAAACTTCTGGTGGCGGTGGGGTTTGCCATCAAGGCCCCAAGGCTCTGGAACGAACTGCCTGAGGAAATAAGTCTGTCTGAGACGGTGTCTTCTTTTAAGTCTCAGCTAAAGACATACTTCCTTCAGAGGGCATGTTCCTGAATTTACATGGAGTCCCAGCTAGTGTTGTTCTTTTATCTCTGTTATTATTATCACCATAATTATTTGTGTACTTCCTCCTGTCTTTAGATTTTTTTTTCTGTTGTGCAGAACTTTGTACTTTAGGTATAATATATAATAAATAGTGCACCTTAAAAAAGGTTTTAAGTTTTTATTAATAAAACGTTTTTAATTCAGGTTAATTAACCATTATTGAATTACAATCTATTAAATATAATTGTAAGTACACACAATTTGAAAATCAATATGATCACATTTACTTCGATTTATAAACATCTAGTTCATCTTGGAGCCATCATGAAATTTTAGATGTATTTACATAAGTCAGCCACAAGGTGTCTCTGTTCACTAACATTATTGTGTCCACAGAAGTTTGACAAAGGCAAAAGTAAGCCAGAAATTAGTTTTTTTTTAAATTATTTAAATACATGATTTATGTTTGTTTGAGTCTTTGAAGACAAGTAAGTGTCAATTTGCAGAGGTTTTCAGTAAAAGAAAGTGTGAACATGATTCCTAACCTCCTTATCGGCCCCTTTCTCCAGCCATTCTCCATCATTTCACTACAAATCCAGAATTATCCAACTAGCAAAAAGTTTCACTGCATCGAGAGTCTGATATAATATCTTAGAGAACAGAGGGAATCTGCACAAAAGACCTGTAATTTATTACCCAATCCACCCAAAGCACCACCGAATCTGTGCAGTCTCAGTGGAGTAAATTGTGAAATCGCTGACTCAGGAGCCAAATTATAAATGAAATGACTGTAAACCATAGGAGACAAACTACCTCAGTCCTCAGGTTTGAAAAAGCCATCACTCCATTTTGAAAACGATTTTAAGAATAACTTTATACTGACTGGAAAAGAAGGGATACATATTGCAGCAGTTCATCTTGCCCTGAAATATCATCATCTTTACTTTACAGTTTTATAAAATGCAACCCGGGACAATGAGAAATAACTCCCCACTTCTAAAGCTCTCATATAAATAAAGCAATAAAGATTATGCAAAAACCACAGGTGGGATTACCACGAAACTTGATGGAAAGGATGTAGTCAGGAAATAACTCTTAAATAAATTTTGGTGCAGATTCGGATCCAGGTGTATATTTTCACATTCTTTAACATTGTGGGATTTTCAAAATGTTCTTTGATTTCTCTAAAAATAATTTATTGATCTTGATGAGGGGGACGGATTAGTGCAATGAGTGTGTGTTATTTGGTGCAGATGCAAATAAAAATCTGGATCTAATGGATTTCAATGTGGTTTGATACGGGGAGGCTTGTGTCAGCCACATATGGGGCCAGAAACCTGTAACTGTCACCAAAGTGTGGCTGAGATAATGTGGATTCAGTGCAGGTTCTCAACAATTTACATGTAATCTTCGATAGTTTCAGATCCGTGTCCAAATGAACATAACGGATGGTTTGCTCTCTGCTGAGCGTCATTCCAGTTTGAACATTAGCTTCGTCTTTGGTTCTTCAGAGTGAAACTAATTATCCAACTCTTCCTGCACTCTTTGATTTGTGCACCCCGGTGGAGCTGCAAGGTTGTGACTGCTTCTTTTTTTTCCCCTTTTGACACTTGTTAAAAAAAAACAACGTAACCCAAGTGACAGTGTGACAGTGATCTCCCTTAACGAAGGGGACTCGGGGTCGCGTGGATGACTGGCATCATGTGTGACTATGTGTGCAAGCTGTTCTCTCGCTGTGACTGGGGACAAGAAAATTAATTTCTTATTTGTTCCCTATTGCTGTCTCTCTCTCACACACACACACACACACACACACACACACACACACACACACACACGTGCACACATGTGCACATGTGCAAACACTCAGCAGTCTGATCAGCACCATGAAGCTCGCAGATCAAAGACTGAGAGAACACAAAAGAGCAGCAGGACATGAGCCAGGGAGCAGGGGTCTGTTTCCTAATGCACAACAACAACAAGAAGCAGGAGAAGAACACTGCAGCTCGGAACAGAGTACAACAACAAAAAACACAACAATTGCACCATCTGCTGCAATGATGCAACAACGGCAGAGTGCAACAACGGCAAAAAGCTACTGGAAGTTTGTTAGCGTCAAACTGACAGCTGACAGCTGACACTAACACCGACACTTAACAGCAATGTCTGACTTCTCCGGGAAAGCTCCACCGTCAAACCAGTGAGCCAGGAAAAGAAAAACGGAGCAAAGCTGCAGGATGGTAACAATCGACGGGAGATTGGTGTGCTTAAGATATAATTCTCCAAATAAGTAGTTCCTTTCATGATTTCATAGATTTCCTGTGAGGGTGAACTTTAATGCCCCATGTTGAGAGCAGTGGTGTGAGGATCATGGGACAGACTGACAGGCTGGCGACGCTTTGTTTGAGCGTGCATATCTCTGTGTACCTGTGTGTGCACGCACGCTAAAAGTTGCCAATCCCATGATGGACTACAGAGCTGGAACGCATTCACCGAGCGAGACACAGGCAAACAGACACGGTGCCGTTCTGTCTGTGCAGCCCTCTCACTCAGGAAGGCTGCAAATAAACTGAGCATACAGACTGTCACGTGCACAGGTGGACGCACACACACAAAGACTAATAGTCAACCAGATGTACATACAAACCCCTGATTGGAATTCATGCATTGTGGACCTATGTGCACAGAACCCCCCCCCCACACACACACACACACACACACACACACACCTGTCCATCAGTCCCTATGGTGCCTCCGCAGTCGGTGAGCAGCTCGGACATGTGGTAGTAGCTGGTGAACTCCCAGAGACAGGCCTCCAGGTTGAGGTTCCTGTAGAAGCGCAGCGTGCTGTTCCCCCGCAGGGCGCCGCTGAACTGATAGGGCGCCATGTCTCCCATGCTCTCGGGGCTGCCCGTCGAAGCGGTGATGAAGCCGTGGCCGGTGGTGACCTCGCTGTGGTCGAGCAGGTTGGAGCAGCGGTGGTTTCCGACGCGAGTTCCGTCGGGGCTGAGGGTCAGGTCAAAGTTCATGAGCGGCCGAGTGGAGATGACCGGCAGCATGCCTGCGAGACAGAGAGAGGGGAGGTGATACCGAGCGCCCCCGACTATCTTTGATGCAAAATGATTATTTCAGAAACTTGGAAGGGAAGACATAGTTGAGCGGGGGGGAGACGTGGAGATTGGAATGAAAAAACAAAAAGCAGGGGAGCAAGGAGGAAGGAAACCTGGTGGAGACAAGGCAGAAGCAAACTGATTAAAAATCAAGAAGGGAATGTTAAGTAGCGAGGTGTGCTGGAGGCTTTCTACGCCGAGGGTTCGACAAAACCAGGAGAGATCTATATTCTGGCTGTCACGCTCCTGAGGATCCCCAGACGTGAATATTACACACACACTACATCACACTTCATCCGTGGTACGAGTCCTGCCTCCAGCTCCCACCTACCATCGATGTGAGGCATGGTAACAGTCACTTTGATGAGGTTGGGGTGTTGCGGGTCGTCTGTGCCCGTGTAGCGCAGCTTGGCGGAGAAGGGCTCGGCGCCAACGGTCCCCATCTTACGTGGTTGACACATACCTTTAGTTTTGACAGGGGAGACGAGGAGACAAGGTCAAACTGAGCGTCTATGATTAGAGCTGATAAATCCATGTGTAGATATTTGACATTACACTGGATCACACAGTAAAAAAAAAACATTTCTCATAACCTGCCTGATCCATTACTGAGTCAGGTAGCAATTTCCATATTTCTAAGAATACCTTGCTACCACCCGGAGAGAGAGAGAGAGAGAGAGAGAGAGAGAGAGAGAGAGAGAGAGAGAGAGAGTTGCTTTCAGGATTTGTGGGTGGAGGGAGTGGAGCATAAGTAATAGCATAGCAACGGCAGCATTTGAGAGAAGTCTGAGAGCTGTGACCCCCCCCCCCCCTCAAAGCTCTTAGCTTGTAGCAGCATTGCATTATGGTTTATTGCAGGCAAAGCAAATGGTGTCTCTGCCTCTTCTACCATGTATTCATCCCCCTATAGTTTCATAAACGGTCACATTTACCCGAGTACAAGACTGAAATATTGTACTTTCTACTCCAATACATTTATTGGATCGTTTTATTCTGCAGATTAAGATTTTACATCCACATGATGATCTTTTACAATATGGAAAATTGCTGAAATAGCGGCTTCAATATTAGTTTGAATGAGCGGGTACGATCTCCTGTGAGAAGTGTGGAACTGACGGAGAGTCGCAGCTTCAGTTGTCAGAATCAGGTGCAGCGAGTTGAAGAGTGAAGCTGAACTGTAGCTCAGTTAAAAAGACTAAGAAGTTATTAAAAACCAGAGTTTATCTCCAATATTCAGCAGGACACTTTTAAAATATGAAGAATTCTGAAGAGAGTTTGGTGGATTTGTTACAGCAGCAGCTCTTCTGGTTCAGGAAGTTGGGGATTGTGGGTAATAGCCACTGTTCAGTTGTGTTTCAGTTCAAAGAGAGGGAACACGAAGTCAGATCTCTGGCTTTGTTTTTTCTCCAGATTTTATCGACATGATGCTTTAAAGATTAAATTAAATTAGCTTTGAATTTGATTGTGATTGATTGACACATTTTGATTGTGGGCATTTTGCTTTTAATGGGGTATTTTTTCATTGAGGATATGAACTTGTCTCCACCTTAATTCAGATGTACTGCTGTTAAAATCTTCATTTAAAAATATATATTTCTTTTATATCTTCTGTATTTTCAGGACTCTTGGTTCACATGTGTTATCCCTGAACAGTCACGACGCTACGGGAACAAAGCTCTGTTGATTGATTCCAAATCCCTTTTTAATTCCTTCTCTCGAAAAAATGGAAACACAACTAGAAACACAGAGCAAATGCTTATTGCACTGTCCTCACCTTCCTCCTGGCTGACAGCGACAATGGGGCTGCTGAGCTCCAAACCTTCGTCCCCATTAGAATTAACAGCCCTGGCAGCACACTGGACCCGGGAGCCTGCCTGGAAGTAGACCGAGTCCAGCGTGATCATCTTGGAGGAAGTGAAGAAAGTGTCAAAGTCCACCTCCCTCATGGGGCTGGTGACGCCGTCCGGGCCGGCTGGAGCGCTGATGAGCCAGCGGTAGCGGGTCAAGGTGTTGTTGATGTGCTCGCTGACGCAGATAGAGCCCGTCTTGTCATAGTCTGGGTACTTGGTGTTGCACGCCTGGACAGCGGATAAGGAACATAGCAGCAGTTGGCGGGCGGGGAGGGACAGCGGAGAGATGGGGAAGATACAGCAGATGCCGGAGGAAAAAGAGGAAAGAGAGGAGGCGAATACAAATGAGTGACTGTTGCCATGGAGATCGAAATGTTTAAGTGAGTTGTGTTTGTGTATTTGACTTCCTGTTGACACGGCACCTAATTGTGCAGCACTCAACACTTACATTTTGATAAGAGTACTTCACTTTGTCTTTGTGGGGGAACCTCCTACACATCTGACCCCAACACACACACACGCACGCACGCACGCACGCGCGCGCACGCACACACACACACACACACACACACACACACACACACACACACACACAGCATTCACCTGAGAGGCAAATTACTTAACACATCAGGAAAATCTCAGTGTCTCACTGAGCCTGTATTCAAGAGTGGAAGTGATCTCCTGTGGATAAAAGCCCTGACGCTGTGGCCTACTAAACTGTGTAATGTGCCTTTTAAGGCCTGACTGGCAAACAGTGGAAGGACACTTTAACTTTGAGTCAAGAAAAGCTGAAGTACTGAGGGTTAATAATGTGCCACCCCACCCCCCCCCCCCCCCCCCACCCCCCCCACCCCCCCACTCCCAGAGGATGAGGGTCCTGATGAGGTCCTGCAGGTTGGAGCCAATTCCAGCTGACATTGAGTGAGTGGGGGGGGGGGGGCCTTGCACAGGTCGCCAGCGTATCACAGGGCTGACATATAGACTCTCACATTCAAATCTTTAGGTAATTTAGAGTCTCCTGGTAACCTAACCCCAATATGCACTCCACACAGACAGACCCTATATCTTTTTATAGACTGTATAAAGATGGACAACACGACAGCTCTCCAAAAGTCACGTTAAATCATCTCGACCGGCCTCTGGTGGAAAGCTGTATGAATATAATGTATAAAAATAGTAATGGTTCCTGTCGTTTTGGGACGATGTTATCACACACGGGTGCAAGAGCAGGAAGAAGACATGTGTCATCCATCTTTACATACGGTCTATGTTTCAAATCAAGAAGCATCTTGCTGTGAGACAGTGCTCCGCCATCCGCCCTAATTCAAGATGTCATCAAAGCCGCTTGTGTTCCTGAACATTGTTCTGTCAGCTTGACTCACTGTCACACAGATGACAGGGTAGCCGGCTGGTGGGCGGAGGTTGTCTGGTGTCCTGGCGACGTTGTCGTAATGGAGGAGAGACACCACATGAGGCAAGGAGGGGAAGGTGACGTCAGCCATGCTGTTGGTCTCCTCGATGTACACGATGACTTTAGTAACCTGAACAAGAGAAAAAGAGATTTAATGAGAACTAACCGATACAGACATCAGGAACAACATTCGTGATTTACAATCCTTCAGTCGTGGTTGATTCATGGTTTCTCTTTTTCCTCTGTGCCTCTTTTCTCCTGCTTTCTGTTCTTCTTTCCTCGTGCGATCTATTATTCATTGTGCAATGTTTTCATGACTCTTTCAGCTACAACTACAGTAAGTGCTGTTGTTGTCTGGGCTGGGATAACCTTGTAAAAAGAGATCCCTGATTTCAGTGGGACCGACCCGGATAAATGTGAGTCAGATCAAAAAAAAGAAAAAAGCGACAGTTTTCTCTCTCTTTTCCTTTTTTTTTTATCTCTTTCATTTTTCATCAAGCTGAAATTCCATCACTGTCTGTTTGGATTTCGTGCGACAGCTGTGTGATGGTTATTCATGAACACATCCTGACCTGAGTTTCAGCCACCATGTTCTCATCCGGCTTCAGGTGGAGAGTGAAGGCTTCTCTCATCTCTCTGATGCCGTCGAACAGCACCTCCACCTCCACCACATGCTCCTTATCCCCCTGTCGGAACTCAATGTCTGGACACACAAAGACACACAGGAATAGTGGGAACGATTATTAGATGTATATACAAGACACTACAAAGCAAAAACAGATACTTTTTGAGGTGATAATAAAGTCAGATTACACTAAAAGTTTTGCTTTCTAGAAAAAGTTTTCAAAGATTAGACTAATTTATATTTTATTGCCTCAGAGTAATATATCTCTTTGCAGGTGTCTATGGGTTCAAAGGTGGTCCGTCTCCTTACGACATAAGTAATAGAGCTTTGCATCAGAAATGTGCTGCACTGGAGAAATGTTGTGCAAAAATGAGATATTCAAAGCTGAATGATTCAAAACTGCAGGGAGATTTGCACAATTTGAGCAGCGGGTAGTCAGGTATGATTTGAATAGACCGAATGTATTCACATAAATATTTCAGGCCTTGATTAAGCCAAGAAAGGTTCAGTGCACTAAAAGCCGAGTGGAGAGAAGAAGATTTCTCTCTGCTGACAAAGCATGAAGAATACGGAATAAATCAATCAAAAAAATTAGATGACCCTCCACTGGACATCTGAGGAAATAGTCCCCCACCCCCCGTAAGGATGAAATTACAAATCTGTGACCCCTGCCCAAATAAATCGCTATGACCAATTTCATTAGTTCAATATTCCTATGGGGAGCCTTGTTTCACACAAGTCAAAATGTCTCATATGAGCTATAGGAGGAAGAAGGAAGAATGAAGAGGGAAGAAGAAGAAGGAGGAGGAGGAGGAGGAGGAGGAGGAGGAGGAGGAGGAAAAGAAGATGATGAAGAATAAACGAAGAATAGAAGAAGAGAAAGAAGAAGAAGAGAAAGAGAAGAGGAGGAAGAAAGTTAAGAAGATGAAGGAGGAGGATGAGAAGAATAAGAAGCTGAACAAGAGAAAGATGGAGAAGAAGAAGATTAGGGAGGAGGAGAAAGAAGAAGACTAAGAATATGACAAAGAGGAGGAAAAAGATCAAGTAGATGAAGGAGGAGGATAAGGAGAAGGAAAAGAAGACATAGAAGAAGGAGAAGTAGAGGAGGAAGAAGATGAGGGAGGGAGGGAGATGAGGAGAAGCAGAAGAAGTAGGAGAAGAATATTAGGAGGGAGGAGGAAGAAGATTGAGAAGAAGACAAAGAGGAGGAAGAAGATGAAGGAGGAGGAAGAAGATGGAGGAGGAGGATGAGGAGAAGACAAAGAAGAAGAAGGATGAGGAGAAATGAAGATGGAGATGGAGAAGGAGGAGGAGAAGAAGAAGAAGAGGAAGAAGAGGGAGGGGAGATCATGACCATTTTTCCTGCCTGGCGGAGGAATACATTCACAAGTCCATAATCATTGTTAACATTACACTGTGTCTGTAAACATACGTGGATGTGTGTCAGTCTTACCTTGAGACACGGGGAAGTAGTCCTCTCCGGAGACCGCCGACCCGTCTTTGGTGTGAACCCGCACCACTGACACCTTGGACGTGTCTCCCACTCGTACCACAGGGATCCTCACGGTCGCCACGGCTCCGGCCTCTTTCGGTTCACTAACACTGAACTTGGTTGCCAAGAAGCGGATGATGGGTTCTACGGCACAAAGAGAAGGATAGAGATTTAACAAAAAGAGAACAACATGTATGATTATGGATGTAAACTTTTCTCCATCTCACTTACTGTCAGCTGTGTCCTTGATTTTCACCAGGGTCTCTTTCAGGACTCCCACTGACGCACCAAACTGAGAGTTGCTCTTCGGGTTTCCTAAGACCAACCGCAGCTCCTCTCCTTCTTCATACATCGTGTCGTCAACCAGTGACAGAACGCAGAGCTTCTCCACTTCGCCTGCAGTGCACAGCAAGAACATGTCAGGAAATTTGAGGTGAAAGAAAAGATAGCATGAATTCTACAATGATTTCTTTTCTTTCTTTAGCATATCATGTTTTATTTAAATAATTATTTCCCGTTTTGCTTCCCTTTGGAAGCTGTTAAATATATTTTGCAGCAAAACACAAAAAACTAAAAGTGACAGCACAGCGTGAAAGGTGTTGAACAACGAACTGGATTTTTGCAAAAGTTGTGTGACAAAAAAAAAACAGTAATTCCTGGATGAGCTGTTTATTTAATTAAAAAGGTGCAAACATTAAGGAGAAGAAACTTTGAAAAGAAAGGGATGAACTGTTTGGTGGAATTGTGAGATCACTGGAGTACCTGGTAAGAAAGTGATGATGGATGTGTCCGTGTTGGGCCGTTCATCAAAGTCGGAGGCGACCTGCGCGGAGCCCTGACGGGTGTAGCAGCGAACAGTGGATTTGTGTGTGATGTCGCCGCTGCGGTACACCGTCACCGCGATCTGGCCGTCGCTCTCCTCTCCAGAGTACACCGGCTCGCGGAACTGGACCTTTGGCACTGTCAGTCAACAGGAGGGTTAGATCATCGCATGTGAGTCAAGTGGTTTCAACAAGCAAATCCAGTAACAAAGCCTCAACAAGTTTTTTTTCTTTATTAAAATCGGTAATTAATGTTGTGAAACTATAAAAAAAGTTATTGTTGAGTTGTTTTCAGTAAATTGTGTAAATAAGTGTGAAACAAATTCCCATGACAAACTTAAAAACAATGTTTCTAAGACATTAATACTCTTTGAGACTTTCATTTCGTTTTTTCCAACATTTGGAGAAGTTCATTATGCAAAAACTAAAATGCATTTTATACATATGGTAAATTTTTCATGGAAAATATGATAAAACTTATAGATTATTGGAAAACAAGAATCTACAGTCATGCCAGGGGCTCTGTGAGGCTTTACTTTAGGCTAAATGTTAGCATCTGTATGTTAAAATGCTCAGCATCTTAATTTATTAATGTTATCATGCTAATATTTGCTAATAAGCACTAAATAAAAAGTAAAGACAGGGGGACCATAAAACCTTGAAATGGAAATTCTTAATTGAACTAGGTAAAAAGTTCACCACAGTTACTACAATACATCCCGAGGGAAAACATATATCTGCACTTGTTGTATGTGAAAAAGATTCTACATATAAACTCACAGTCAGACACAGAGTCGTTGATGAAGACCGTAGCCTTCCCGGGTTCTCCCAGGATGCCGTGCACTGGCATACGTAATCCCAGGTCGAAGGTCTCGGTCCCCTCCAGCTCCGGCTGTCCCAGGTCATCCAGGATGGAGACCCTGAAGGTCTGCATGCTGACGCCCGGGGCAAAGTCCAGGTTACGGCTGATGCCCATGTAGTCGATGCCAGCTAGAGGAAGGCCAGGGGGGCGAGGGGGAAAGGTCAGACAAAATTACAACGATAAGAAGCTGAGTTGATGGAGAAAGATGGTTGTTATTTGTAAATGTATATATGAGCTTACCCTCCGCAGAGACAGGCTCTGCCTTGCGAGAGCGGACAGTGACTGTGCCGGACTTGGACAGATCGGTTCCCGTCCTCCACACTTTGACCTCCACGTACCCGTCACTCTCATCCACATGATACTGTGACTCTCCAAAGTAAAACACTGGAGCTGGGGTGCAAAGAAAAAGCAATAAGGAAATAATAAAACCAGGAGTACGTCAGTGTTATCACCAAACACCAAAAAGGGGTTATGTTTTCAACCTTTTCCATTAGTTGGTTGGTTTTTATGTTTGTTTGATTGTAATTAAGATAATGCAGAAACTACAGGACTGATTCCCACAAAACTTGGTGGAAGGATGTGCTATGGGTCAGGGAAGAGCCTATGATATATTGGTGCAGATCCAGATCCTTTTGTTTTTCAACATTTTCACCAATTCCCCAGGATATAATTAATGGGTCTTGATGAAAAAAATCATTAAGGGAACTATTATCTATAGCTGTGTGTAATTTGGTGTAGCTTAATTAAATTTAAGGGGACTGCTCCTCTGACTGCTGACTTCTAGTTTGCTTATAATATTGTTTGTTAATTTGTTATCATGTCCCTGTTGTTCGTTGATATAATTTCACTGTGGTTAAAATCCTGCCTTGAACTTACAGACTGTTTTATATGCAAAATACTTTAATACATATTTGAGTACAGGAGAAATGTAGTTCTGTTAGTTCTCACGTTGCTTTGAAGCTGAATGTCGATGCCCTTCAACGTTAATACGATCCGACCTTTGTGGCTGAGTTCCCTGCCACTGTGTTATTTGACTCCTTGTTCAGTCGCAGTGTTACTTGTCTTATCTTCTTCTTCATGCACCTGCTGCATCATTAGACCTGTCGGCAGCCACACGCACGCTGACATTGTTCATTTGTAAAACCAGCAGCCGACACCGGGGTCAAACAGTGACAGCACATGAGTCTGAAGTTAAACTGCAGGGTGGGGGTGACCTTTAACCTTCCTTGGCCTCTGCTCTGACCTCAGTCTTTATCGTTCCTCTGACAGAAACCACAAAGTATTTAAATGACGACAGCTCTGAAAAACAAGGCTCAGATGCATGTGTGTGTGTGTGTCTCATTTCCCTGAGTGTGGCATCGTGAGATAGTGAGACGGAGAGAACGCGGCCCTCTAGACTGCTCAAAGGCTCGTTTGAACTGGCATTGTTTCCTGAGGCAGCAAAGGAGAGGCAGTCCAATGAGTATTTGACAGCTTCATCTCTTGCAAACCTCCCCCCCCCCCCCCCCCCCTCCCTCTGTCACGTCCAAAAAAATGACAGAATAAAAGTTCTTCTGTCTCCATTTTAAGATGCCTCTCTCTCTCTCTCTCTCTTGCTCGGCTCCTCTCTTATATTCTGGCATATAATCCAAAAATAGCGAGCGTATTATCATTTTTTTGTGTCATGATCAAACACTCGGAGTCCAGATTGAGTTTTTTTTTCTGAATATTACTTTTACTGATGTATGAACTTTCATATTTTATTTAAACTGGGCCAGATAACAAAAGCTAAGCCTAGTGTACATAATGAGGGGAGTGAGGGGAAATTACTGCAGTTACATTGTGACTCTGACGCCTGACAATATCCAGCGAGGATCACACATCAAGTGCGGTCGTTTCATCTAAAGACTTGTCTCCTCCGTGCACCTGTCTCTCTCTTGTAGCGTTTCCTCCTACACAGCCGGCTTCACCTCACAGATGAAGCGCCGTTTGTCATGCAAATAGATTTTTTTTTTTTTTATGTATTTACACAGCTGCAGAGTAAAATGGGGAATTACAGATTGTGTAGGTGGGTTAAAAAACATCTGACCAAATACAAGGGTAAATACTGTGGGGGCTAGTGAAGGTGCGATTATCACAGCGTGGGCTCAGCGATGATACCGGATACATGTTGTTTTTCAGTAAACGTTATATTTGATCTACTCTGCCGCACAGGAAACTTCTGCTCGGGTGCTAATACATGTCTGTTTTCACACGTGTCCCAACTGGGCGCACGACGAAAACATTCTTGACACCATGAGAGGGAGTTGAGCGATGACTGATGAGCGAGAGCTGCATCCTCTCTGCCGCCTCCGGGGGCCACGCTTTGCTTTATCACTCTGAAGTGTGTGTGAGGGCTGGGGGTGGGGGGTGTAAAGCCAAATTGTGATAATTACCACATGTGCATGTTTGTAGATATTCGTGTGTCACTGCACCTTTAAACACAGTTTATGGCGCATTCTCAGCTGCGCTCCGGAGAAGGGCCCTTGCTTTTTTGAAGGAGCTGACAAATGAGATCTTACAAGTTTGCACGTAAATACCACCGCCGAGGCTGAGGGGCTTTTCTTTCAGTTAAATACTTCTCACTGGTGCATGTCGCTTACATGTGAGGGATCATGCAAGGATTAAGAGGGTTGGAAATTCAGAAAGAAAAGTTTTGCGACATGCATCATGTTTTAATTCATGTTTTCGGACTGTTTTCTAATATTTGCTTTTTAATTGTTAACCTTTTTCAGGCCCAGGCATGATTTTACCTATTGCTTTTGAATTTAAAATTCAGTTTTGTGTTGCAAAACTAAGCGAAAATCAAAGGAATTGTCACAATTAGCTCCTTGTATGGTGAAAGACGGAACATATGCCCATCCATCAATTCATCCATGTGGCGAATTGCAGTTAACATTGGGAAAGAGATGAGGTACCTCGCTGTGCAGGTCGGCAGCCAATCACAGGGCCGACATAGAAAGATAAAACCCTCCACATTCACATCTACAAACATGTTTTGAGTCTCCAGTTAACCTAACCTCAATCTGCATGTCTTTGGACTGTGGGAGGAAGCAGCAGAAAACCCACACAGGCAAGAACCCTCTCGCTGTGAGGTGACGGTGCTAACCACCACTTGTATGTAAAGTAGAAACATTTGTAATTCAAATTACATGTATTTTTTTTAATGAGTGGAATGTGTTGCCTTGCAATGGGGGCGGCTGCGGCTCAGGAGGTATCGCGGGTCATCCGCAAATTGGAAGGTTGGAGGATCGATCCCCAGCTCCTCCAGTCCATGTCAAAGTCTCCCTGGGCAAGAAACTGAACCACGTATTGCCCCCTATGATGGATGTATCATCAACGTGTCTGCGTGTTAGAGAAGTGCTATTTAAAGAAGTGCTGTGAACTGTAGTGTAAAGCACTTAGAGTGATCGTTAAGTCTAGAGAAGCGTGGATAAAATGCAGTCAATTCCTCTTATGATGACAATAAGCGAAACGCAATCTCTCCATTTCTAACTCTGCTGCAATTTACCTCCTAACAGTAGAAAATAATAATTTACAGCGAGGGCACAACGTGAAAAATAGTTTCTTTAAGTGTGTGGACAACAGCAAGGCCGCCCTAGAATTGATATGGAGGACTGGGTCGCCGAAGAAATACTCCGAGCTAATCTACAATTCTACAAGCTGTGGCCGTATGTACCCGGGCGAGTGAGCCCGAGTGTCCTCTCTCCTTGGCAGGGTACAAGGAGATGACAACACTCACTTTGAGTCAGGGAGTGCAGCCATGCGGAGCGCGGCACGCAGGGAGACAGGTACTGTAGAGTTTAATCTGATAAAGTACTAAATCTAGCAGACACCCCTGGGCCCTTTTTTTTTTTTTTTTTTCTCCGCTTAAGTGAGAGAAAGACTGTATATGTGAGAACGGAGAGGGAGAGAGCGGTGGTGGCGGAGGAATAGATGGAAGCAGAGCAGCAGACTGAACTTGACTTTGACCTGGGGGAAGGAAAAATAGGGCTCGAGCAAGTACTGGCAGTCACACTTAGAGTTGCTCAAGTGCTTTTCTCCCCTATTACCTTTGATGCCTGAGTTTGAGGTGCAGCGTTCACACAGGCTGCCCAGACAGAAGCAAATGAGCACACATGCACAGCAGACGCATGCGGACATGTATACAAGTAAACACGGAGCGCCGTGGCTCCTGTCTCGCTCCCCCCCCCCCCCCTCGGGGAGCTGGGGATGAACTGAAGTGAGGGAGGCTGCAGCTTGAGTGGCTGGGTGCAGGTATTAGAGCACTGGCAGACGGTGCTCTATCCTTTGGGAGGCTAAAAATGACACATCATCTCTCACTGGAGTTTGGCTTTCACAAACACATTTCCATGTCTTTGAACTCAGCACCATGAGTCTTCTGACAATTTACTAACAATCAGAGAGTGTGTCATGCTTTCTTGTTAACTAGTCCCAAGATGCCTCCACACACACACACAAATATTCAATTTGGCACAGTTGTTTGTATCCTTAAATAAGTATTCCATTGTAAGTCCATTGTTTCATTTATCAACCTGACAGTAAAATGACAGCTCTGCACTGACATGTTTCTTTATGTTACAAACATATTCTGGCGGAATGAAAAGAGCTACTGAGGAGGAAGTGTGAGAGTCTACAAAAGGAAATGACTGTCATCAACAAAAACATGTTTTAGGCTGAGGAGATATGCAATATTCTGGTGGACTGTATATTTAGAGCGCTATTTCCACCCTGATGAGGAACCTGTGAGGTCAGAACATAGACTGTATATAAAGATGGACGATTCATCTCCACTTCCTCCCACTATAGAAAAACAAAGCCAAAATATCCCAGACAGGAATGCTGCCATCTTCAACAGATGATGACATTTAGAGATTCGTCTCTGCTGTCAATCCTGACGTCTCATCTTGTTTTCATAGCATCGAATGACTAATTAAAACCAAACTCATCAGAAAAATCTCTTGCGTGATAAGAACAACCTGAAATGACTGAAACCATCTTTGAGAAATGTATTTTCACATTTATTTGGACTTTATAGGTTGGCCCATGTCCCATTCACTAACATGGAGAAGACAGGGTTTATGATGAGAGTGGCTGAAATACACTTTCTTTAATTTCCTCTGTAGTTATTCAAAGCTAAATGTAGACACTAATTTGCAGCTGTAAAACATGACAAGTGTCGAGAGAACACTCGAATAGAAAGAATTAAAAATATGATTCAATTTGTATCTGAAACGTTTCTTTGCTGATGCATCATCCTCAGAACTCAAGTTAAAACACTGGTCAGCACTGTGGCGCTTCAAGTGTGGCTTGGTTTTCACTAACACAAAACCAGGGCAATCTTTACAGTCTTCATTTGTTTTGATAGATGATCAATAGAGGCGCTCGCAGACCTTCACAAAGACAGCCCCAGTCTACAAGGACAGGAAAAAACTTTTCTTCACTCTCTCCGTATGGCTCTTTGTTAAATTGCTGGTATTTGACCGAAATTTATTGCACTGCAGCTCCGCTCATCCTTCATCTCCAGGAAGAAAGTATGAATTTTAGTGCAACAATCTATAGCATGGCATTTAACAAAAAACCTTGAGCCGGGACATTCAATCTCTCCAAGTCTATAAAGTAAATCAATGCAGAATAGTGAGATGGTGGAGAGCGCCTGTAGATTGGAACAGGTATTTCCCAGCAGGCTTCTCTGTGCCCAGATAAATCTCCTCCACATATCTCCGCCTTTCAGAAGAAGTGATATACTTTGTCCGTACGATGTAACGTGATGAAACTAGACATGGGGGGGGGACATGTGTGTGATAATACAGTCCCTCCGGAGCCCTGTGTGGGTCTCTGTAATTAAAGACTCTCTGAATGACGGCGAGTGTTATTCCATCCGTCTCCAGCGAGCGCAGCTAGGGTTTCTGTCAGCGTGTTCTCAGCGCTCTTATCCTACATGGCTCAACACCCGGTAGGTTTGTAAACAAGCTTAATTAAGAGATGTTCGGTGATATCAAGGCTCTGGTGACAATTCAAAACACCAGAACTTCGAGCCCTGCGAATTCACACCCACAAACTGTTTTCACATGCGACTCTGAGCCTGCATATATGCATGTGTTTTTTAACCTTACAGCAACACGCACACATGCACCGCATTAGGCAGATATGAATTAAATCTTCTCAACCTCTCTTTGGAGATGAAATGTGTTTTTGCAAAGTTCACTACGCCCTCTCATCCATGTGATTTGGGTACAGCACGTTCAGGGGGAGAAAAAAGAGTTTAAACAGAGTTTGATTTGAAAGTTTTCTCTATAAAGTTATTCTGGCTTTCACAAAAAGATCAGTGGATATAGAAACTGGGGGAAGTAAGAAACTGAGACATCACAGAGGCAAAAGCTGGATCTCACATCATGTTACCTCTGCCAAGGAGGTTATGTTTTTTATCTGCGTTTGTTTGGTTTATTGGTCTGATAGTTAGCAGCATTCCACAAAAACTAAAGGGAATATTACCACCAAACTTAGTGGAAGGACAGGACTTGGGCCAAGAGAGAAACCAGTATATTTTGGTGAGGATTCCATTAAGGGGATGGATCCAGGATTTTTTCTTAACTTTAAATTAATTGATCTTGAAAAAAATCTGGAATATTTAGGAGACAGATATCTATGAGTGTGTGTACTGACGTACTTTCTAATTTGGGAAAATAGTGGCTGAGAAATGGGGGCAACAAAGATGTCAGCAGATGTTTTTCATGTTAATTCACACACAAAGACCTACCGTCATCCATATCCTCCAAGATGTTGACTTTGGAGGTGGGGTAGTGTTTCCCCAGACGTCCCCCGACAGGCAGCGACAACGTGACATTGAAGCTCTCGTCTCCCTCGTACAGAGAGTCGTCGATGATCATCACGCGACACTGCTTCTCCCTCTCCCCCTTGTCGAAGCGGAGGATGCTGCTGTGCTCCTCCGGACGGGAGATGTAGTCGGAGTAGGACAGGACGGTGGTGGGGATCGTTCCCGAGGCAGATCCTTCAGAGAGGTGAGGACAGAGGGGAGTGTGACGACATTTCAAACATTTCAAACATTTCAGTTATTGAAAATGCATCATTAGAACATAATGTATTTTTAAATGGCGTCAGAAAACTGGAGCCCTCAGCACATATAATGGTTTTTTAAACAGCATCTCTTATTTTGGGAATACTGAGTGATCAGCTTCAGGCACATATTTATCTATAATGGATTCATCGCATTTGAAGTCGGAATTTTTAGATACATATTCAGACTCAGCTGACTTTGATGTAAAGAAAAAAGTGATGTGACGAAGTTTAAAAAATTCAAAACACATCAAGGAACAAACAACTTCATCTTTAACAAATGCTGCAGGTAGCCTGTCAGGCAATCAGCAATAACCTGCACGGCTCCCTTTCACTTTATTGAAATTCAGACTGTTAAAGCAGCCATTATGGCAGGTGAAGGTTGGACCTTTTAATTACAGTAAGTGCATCAGGTCAGTTTTAATATGAGAACACAAAGGGAGCAGACCAACCCCCGCATTTAAACCTTTTTTTGTCATTTAACAAAAGCACCTTAATTATTCTAATCAGTGAATTAATTATCTCTGCACTTTTAGCTCCGTTTATTTCATGCATGAGGGCATGCGGGATAAAATCTGTCACTTTTAACACATTGTCACCAGCTGCAAGTAAACAATTAAAAATAATTTGTGTTGTCCCAAAGTGAGTAGGAGCTGTGGTCGAGTTTAAATGGAAGCTGATCTGAATAAACTACGAAGAGGATTTTACAGCCGATTGTGACCGAGCTCATGCTGCTTCGTTTTATTTGTGAAATGTAAATGTGAGGTGAACTGCCTCTCTCCCGCTGCACTGCTGTGTTTCAAAGACACTACATCGTACACACTGGTTTATTAACATTAAACTATATCAATGTGTAGGGCAGCATTAAATTGACTTAGAAAGACTCTTGAGCAGAAAGTTAAAGGGGAATTCTGGCATTTTTCAAGCATGGTAGACGTTGTGTGTGCATTTGTAAGATTTGTACGCACAGCAATAGAAATGGGTGAAAGTATGATCATGTATTATATTATTAAATAATTTATTTATATGATAAGATGCTAATTTTCCATCTATACCTGAGATTCATAAATTATGCACATAAGTACCTGTGGACAAAACGTGTGCATCAAGATTTTTCAATAATAACTTCCAACTCTATTTCATATGTTCAAAGCCAGCAGACAGCGGTGGGGTTGGACTGAGGATAAACGGGTTATGCGAGGTGAGAAAAGGCTTGTCCGTACCCTGCTGTGTGTAGCAGACCACCATGAGCTCCTGGCTGATGTCTCCACTGCGGTGCACCGGGATGAAAAGCTCCCCGACATCCTCCTGCACCGAGTGGGTCTGCTCGGGGAAGAACACAGTCGACTCTGCGGAGGAGAAGAGAGAATAAGTGGGGGGGAGTCACGGGGGGGGGGAAATAAAAGGGTAATGATATGTATAACAATCTGAAAAAAAATCCACAGTGCATTAGGCCATCATGGACTGGTACGGGCTTTTGTTCTGGCTCCGCATTAGTGAGCCTCAGTTGCTATATATTTTTTTATTCAGATCCATTGAAGTGGTGATCCTGCAGCGTACTTATTCGTATTCAAAAATAACTCTCCATCAGTTTCCAGTTTGACGCAACCAGAGGTGCTCTTCAAAGAGACCCCTGCGGAAAGTTTCTCTTACTGCCTCGTGTGTCGCAGGCTATTACACATGCGAGGCCCTCGGTTCATCCCACAGAGCGACCCAGCCGGGAGTTTCACGTATCGACAGCTCTATCCACGGAGGGGTCAGCCGAGCCATCGCTCTTATTCTCTTTCTCACTCTCCCCCACGCCTGTCTGCATCTCTGAGAGGAGTCTGTGATTGAGAGAGAGACTTAGAGCCAGTGAAAGCATCATCTATCAAAGCAGAGAACTTACGGGCATTATAGAAACAATAAATGTTGGAGCTACTTTCCACAGACGCGCAGGGACCAATAAAAAATACAGCTCGGACCGACTCTCAGCTCATCACAGATCTTCTTGTGAGTGCGCTCCCTTCCTGCTCTCTCCCTTTAAGCGAGAGAATGAATGAATGAATGAGGGATGGGAACGGAGAGACACTTGTGGCTTGGTTTGCGAAACCCAAAACTTGCATTACAAAGGCGAGCGTGTGAGCATGAGAAGAAAAGAAAAAACACAATAAAAACAGACGGGGACATTTGACTCAACACCCAGCGTAAAAGAAGATCAACACCTGAGATGATTCTTTGAGATGAAGTCATCAACAAACACAATCTTCCACACCGCAGGGGGTCCAACATTGCTCTTTTCTCTTGGTAACAAATCGTCCTCTCTCCTCTCAGTCTTCTCCCCTCGCTTCCATTTCTTCTTGCTGTCCGTGCCCACAATTTGTCCCTCCCTGGGGGGGCATAGGGGGCTCGTAGCAGGGGATTAGGGTCCTCTGCTTACCTATTCCACACACACACTACATATGTGCGTGCACTCACAAGTTTGTGCAGCTGTATTTGTCGGGGCGCTGCATTGAATATTATACACGGTGGACGGCCTAACCTGAATTCTAACCTTAACCAGGACCTCAGACATGATGTTTTGCCTCATAAGGCTTCAGTCTCCATGAGGACAGCTGGTCCCGACAAGGTGGGTGTTTATGCCACAAGTCCCAAAGTGCAGGAACATCCACACACACACACACACACACCCCTGATTTTTTCCCTCTCGCCAAATCACACCTCCTCTCCTCGCAGCTCTTTTTACAGTTCACCTCACATTTCGTTCTTCTAGTGCCTCTAAGTCCACCCAAGATTTAAAAAAAGCTAATTTCCAGCCAAGTGGGTCAAGTTCCCCTCTTGGATACAGTCACTTTAAAACATTAATGTGGATAAAAAAAGACACATGTTTTTGCAGAGGGTGTTAAAACCGTGGACGGCTGCACCTGATCCTGTGACTCTCTTGGCAAAAAGAAGAAAAAACTATACAACAATCAAACAAATATTTCTACGCCATCTCCATTATTGATCTTTTCATGAATAATCTAAGGATGCAGGGATAGTTTGTTTCTGGCTGTTTGCAATGCTGGTTATTTCCCATCAGCTAAATACCTCAAATGTAACTGTGAAGGTAAACAAATGAACCGATCACACCATGTAACCTAACACAGTTCAATGCAACAGCTCCACAAGATGCACTCGCTGGTTTTATGTGCACTACATTAGTCAACAGATTTCCCGTCCTAACTGAGACAAAGCTCCCGTAATTACAGAAGAACCGACTGCAGCTGGCCTTGTGGCTTCACACTCAAACATGACCACAGAGGGAGCAGTTGTTCATCATTTAGTGCAGTGACCTTGACGCAAAATGTGGTAGAGCAACAGCCCCACTGATATATAGTGTCCTTGCTGTGGAGAAAGCAAGAAAGATACCACCGATTATGGCAAGATGCTGCAGCAAACAGTCTAACAGCAGGCTACCACCTTCATCTTTACTCAGCATTGTGCATGAATTATATATGAAAGAAAGTCATAAAGTTTTGGAGGAGGAAAGCCAGACTATCACACCCTGTAATTACACAAAGTTTGTTATTGCCGCAGCACTTAGAGTGGGTGTACCATAGGCCAGTGCAGATGGGTGGTGGAGAGCACGCATTCTAAGAAAGAGAAAACAATACAGAAGAGCTGCGGGGCGTTCATGCAGATAAACAGAGACCGTCCACGCAGTGAGAACAAATCCAGCTTGTTATGCTCCCTTTAATATTGGTTAAAGCTTAGTGATCCGCTCTAGAGCTGATATTAGCCTAGCTGATATGTCCCCTCGGGAGGGAATCTCCAGGCTAACCAGGAGACCAGACAAAGCCTGTTCTCATCATTAGCGAACGAAGCCGGGGTACAGCTAACGCCACCGGCACTGCCAGAGCTTCGCTGGCCCATTAGAGTACAGAGTGGCACATCTCTGTCACATTAAAAAAATCTCTGGAGATGATAGCCCCCCCCCCCCCCATACCCTCCGCACACAGCATAATTAACCCACAGGGGAGGACAGATTGAAAAGGACGCGTGTGAGGGGAAGAGGAGGCGAGAGAGATCAAGTCACAGCAAAAAGAGAGAGAGAGAGAACGAGAAGACAAATGAGTGTGATGAAAGCAGCTGTTGTGTGTCACAGTAATGGAACCAGTGGTTTTCTATGGTTTTTTTCTGCTTGCACATCTATAATTACTCTAAAGTTGCACAGGGCTCGGTAGTAATGTATACACAAAGAACTCAATGTAAAAACTCTCAGAAGGGAAAATGTTGCCTTGACGGAGAGGAGGAGCGAGTTTGTCGCGCGACTCGATATTCTATTAATTTTACAATTTTCAGGCAAAGACGAAAACACAGAGGATGAAAGAGAGTGGGAAAGAAAAGACTTTTATGCCACTGTTTCTTTGAGATAGTTTATAACCATTAGGGGCCATGCAAGTTACTTTGAAAGGCTAAGCTCGGCCTATTGATAACATTTTAATTTGTCCTGACAATAATATTCAAATTATGCTGCTTTTTATTGGGTTTTTAGAAGCAAATCTTCTACTCAGTAAAAAGCAAAATACAACAAATCTCTGCCGGCTGTCATGTCAAAAGGATATTCCTCCTCATTGCCTGCAGGGCAGATTTGACATGAAAGGATATCTACAGAAGTCAATGTTAATATTGACAATTCTTCATTCTGTTGAAGTTGACTGACAAAAAAGCGATATATGGTAAAGCGCTGTGTATTTTTCATGACTGTGTAGCAGGAATTCTTGAGTGGCAGCTGGGATCCTGTGCTGTGTACATTATAGATGTCAGTCAGTGTTCGCGCAGCCGCTCCTGTTTGTTCAGGTGAGCAAAGCAAAAACCGATTTGTTTATATTGTATTATCTTGTATTTTCAATCCTCCGTATTGTTTCCCCATAGAGCGTTCATTTGATTTTCATTTTGAATAATGGAAGCGGAATAGGGACAAAATCTGAATAAAAACACATTTATGAATAAACAAATATTGGCATGCAGCCGCCAATCAAGTGTCATATACAGAAAAGTTTGGGCATCCCTGTAATAGATTAATATTTCAAACACCTAATATTCTGCATTTGTATCCATTTCACTCAGTTCCAGTCCATTATCTATACCGCTCATCCTTTGATGGTCCCAGGGGGGATGGAGTCAATCCCCCATTGGGCGAGAGGAGGGGCAGCGTATTGCATGACCAGCGTACAAAGACAACAACCATTCACAACCATACACAGGGAGAACATGAGAACTGACTCCCTCCTGTTCCATCTCAGACACCGATGCAGCCGTCTGCCCTTTTGACATCATTTTGGAGAATATGATACACGCACTCGACTTATTACGAGGTGCTCAGCCGTCAATCATGACGTTTCACCCAATTCTTATATCATCAAATATCCAATTAAAACCTTTAATTTCTTTGTTTGGTCCATGTCCCATTAACTAGCATTGAGGAGTGGTTAATGATCTATACTGTAACCAGCCACCAGGAGGCAATCAGGGAGATTTGGCTTCACTTTTTTCGAGATCCGACATGTTGTCCATCTTTATTTACAGTGTGTGATCCAATCCCAAAACTTTCTGCTAAACACAATCGCAGTATCTAGAAATGCTTTATTCCAGGACAGGAAATCATCTGAGACCAAATGTGCACAAATAATTCACAACAAGTAATCGCATCTCTTTTACTTAAATAAAAGAGGCAACACCACAGTGTAGAAATAGTCTCTCACAAGCTAAAGTCTCATATTCATAATTTATCAGCTGATTATATTTTGCATTAATAATTTGAAACCGCATCTAAAGCTGTCAGATAAATGCGGCGGAATAAAAAAGTGCAATAATTGTCTCGGAAATGTGCTGGAGTTGAGGTATTAAGGAGCGTAAAATAACCCTTAAAACTGTAAGCACAGTACTTGAGTAAATGTTTTCAGTTACAATATAGTCAAGTATCTAAATGAAGGTTATGATATTTGCGGGAGATGTACCGACCGTCGCTGGGGTCCAGGATCTCCACTGTTGCTGTGGCGGGAAACTCCATCACTGCCATCACCGGCTCGGAAAGCAAAATCTGGAAGGTCTCCGCCTGCTCGTACTTCCCATCAGTGAGGATCCGGACCCGCCACGTGGCTCTGGTCTGCCCCGGGTTGAACTGGACCTGCCTCTGGGACTTACCCTTGAAATCCTCGTCCTTCTTTGCACTGCCGTCCTGGGTGCCGATGCCTGAGGGACGGACGTGGAGGGGAAAAGAGAGAGACACAAAGAGAGTAGGCCGGGTGAGTAATAAAGTTTGAGAAAAAAAAAAGATGAAGTGGAGACAAAGCAAAGAAAACGACCATGAAAATGTGTCAGGCAGGAGAGAGAGAAACAGATGAAAAGCAGATAACATATTCACACCCTTTAATGTTGCTCAGAAAGAGGTGTGAAATGAGCGCTGCATCTGTTTTTCTTCACTGATCACTTACAGAGCCTCCGAAATGTGTGAAATGAATTTGTGACTGAGGCGTTTAAATAAACATATTCACCTCACCGAGATGGATTAGCTCCCACGGCTGTTTGGTATGTACGTGTGTGTGTGTGTGTGTCTCTTCTCTTCCCTCTTCAAATGTCTCTTATTTCATTTATAATGAGTCTTTTCATGTGAATCCACTTTACAGAGATCTGTCTCACACTCAGGCTCATCGACACACCTTCTTCAAAGCAGGAGAGCGACTGGGTTTCGGATAAAACACACATCAAGGAAGCCCAGGTGGGATAAGCCACACACAATAACGTGTTACATTTGGAAATGTGCTGTTCATCTCCCTCTGTCTGCATTCATAGAACAGCGTGAGCAGATACGGGCCTGTCTGCTTGATGCATGTTCTTGTAAATTAAAAGGATTTGTTTCCCTGTTTTTTCTCAAGCAGTCGAAAGAGAGCGGTGACAAACAGACTCGGAGAGAAGTGACAAACACACGGAGACTCGATGCATTAAGTCTCACACACAGCGAGAGCTGAGAGGTGAGTGTTGTATGCAAATAGTAAGCTGACGATAATCACACGTGCAGAGATACAAACTTTAACTCTGATTTCTGTTACTGTACTTGTGAGGATCTTGTGTGATTTTAATTATTTACAGTATAGTGAGGGAAGTTGTGAGGAAAAACTCAAGGATTGTTATAAAAGGCTTTTCAGGAGTCGAGTGTAAGGTTCACTAGCTGAGCAGTCGCACGAGCTGAGCCTAGTTCGAGCTGCGCCGACAGCAGCGTGAAAGAAACACAAAACTATAGAAAGGATTTCAGGCTTGATTGATCGGGCACTTCTGTGGCCATTTGTGCTAATGGTGTGGTCACTTTACAGAATTGTTTTATTCAATGTGAAATATCATGATGCCTTGATCAGTAGATTGTGGATTCGGAAACTTCAGGTCAGGCTCGGCTAACGTTCTCTCTGGCTTGGTCAAGTTGGGACATAGAATTGGAGTCCGAGCAGAACTCTAATCAGTTAATCTGTAAGAAACGCTACATGTCTGTGACCTCAATATGTAAATTAAAATAAAAGACGAAAGACAATCAGAGTCAACGATGTTATACTTATATTCAGGTTCATAATTTGAGTTTGTTGTCCCTTTAAAGCAAACTTTGGCCTTTATTGGAACTGTGCACAACTTTTACATTAAAAATCCATACAACACACCCTGAAAATGCATCATATGCCTCCTGTAATATCGAAGTCTATTCGCTTCTCTTTTTCATTATTAGGAATGTGTGCATGTTTTTGGATTAGGTCATTATTTATGGAAATGATCCACAGCCCATGCATGCATCATCTCCTGTAGATCCCTTGTGCATGATTTGAATCCTGTATAAGACTCTGCATCTAAAAGCAAAGACTACATATGCAAATTCATCCAATAGCTATTAATAGGGTTGACTCGGTGAAGGATTATAACTTTAAAAAAAAGTGACAATGAGAAAAGGTGTCATCACAACAGCTGGTTTCTATATGATCCGGCTTTCTGTCCTGAAAAATCAATTTCGATCCACATCAAATAAAACACACATGCGCAAAATTCCGGGCGACAGGAGAGATGAAGGGTGCAGCCTCACTGTGCCACCTTCACCGGGCCCCCTGGAGGGCAGAGCCGTGCCTCGCCTGGGGTCGCACCGGGGCTCTTTCTCAGCGGGAGAAAAATATACCCACCCGGGACCTTTTGATCACGACGGTGCTGCTGCTCAGCGCTACAGTCTGTTGTGTCTCTGTCTCCAGAACACACACACACACACACACACACACACACACACACACACACACACACACACACACACACACACACACACACACACACACACACACAAACACACACAAACACAGTACAAACTCACAGAGAGTTCAGAGACACACACGCTCTTTACAGCTGCGAACATTTCTTCCTTTTGTTCTCTGTTGTACATTTTTCACAGCTGAGAGCAAACACTGCAATAAGCATAAAATGTATGATTGCAGGTACCTTCATGCTCATTATACCAGAGAGGTAATTTCACACCGAGACCGCTGAGGTGGAGATCTGTGGAAACAAGGTTCGTGGGGGGGGGGCAACAGTTTCTATTCTCTGCTGGTGAAATAAAATTATCCCTACATCCACCTGGCTTGGCACCAATAATGAGGCTGGAATACATCCCACAGAAAGGCAGGGTGATATACAGAAACTTAACCTGCCAGAGATACACCTCGTTAACAAGCCGCCATTTATCTCTCAGAGCAAGGACAGACGGAGAAGAGGACGGAGCAGGAAGTCTTCGAGGAGTCAGACTTGTGCGAGGACCAAGAAAAGACGAATGAGAGTTCAGTCCCGTCTTGTTGCCCCATGGGGCGTCTCATATTACTCATACAGAAGAAAGAAAGGAAAGAAAAGGAAAAAGACAATGTACCGAAAAAAGACAAGCAGAAGAGGTGCACTACAATCAATAGCTGGTTTCAGACTTGCACCTAAAAATTTTATGTGAAGACCAAAATGTCTCAGTCAGTTGCTCCAGACTTTCCATTAAAAATATCCGGAGAATTCACACAGAGCAAGTGGGCGCGTTGACGATGTGTCTAATACACAACAGACGCAAAACTGAAAAGAACAAAAAGAATAAATATGTCTCAGAATGGAAAAGAAGACGCAAACAAAGCTGCCAACTTGAAAGACAACGCGATTCATGAGCATTCGATGACGCTAAGGGCAGAAGCCACTGTCGATGTGCTACAAAGAAAACACGTGGAATTCATACTTTATCTCTTTAAACAGATTCTGCAAAAAAATAAAAGTATCACTGTTTGTTTGGAGAAACATCCGACTTGGACTCGTCAGACTGTAAACCGCGTTCGGCTAATTTGTCTTCGGATGTAAACCGACGGGCTCCGAGATTGTGTCCTACCTCATGCGTGCTCTACCACGCCTCACCTGAATGTTCCTGACATGTTCCTATTGTTGTGAACACGTCTGACTCGCACAATCTCCTGCTGTGTTCTTCGCGAACCCAATTTGTTCTGCTGTTCATGTTTTGTAAATGGCTAATTTGCTCCAACCAAATACAGGATAAAAGGAGTAGAGTATCTACAGACAGAGGAGAACCGAACTGCGGATGAGCACCTCACTGGAGTAAGACAGACGGGAGGTAGATGTAAGACGAATGACAAATGGATAGTGGGAGGAAGAATATAAGACGGAACTTGTGGCCCAGACGCAGGACTGCGAGGCTGCGAGGGAGCAGGATGAAGAGTGAGGTGGTGTCTTTGATGAGAAAAAGCAGGTCAGGTGCAAAAGGACCAAAATGCTCTCTACGGTGAAATGAGGTGAGAGGAGATTAGGGATGAAAAGACTAGAAAGTGAGAGGGGTTAAGTGGGTTGACAAGTCAGTGGGACAGGAGTCACGGGGGAGAGGAGAAAGTGAAAGAACTCAATTAGAAGAGTGGAGCAGGTGAGGAAGGCCACACGCCCGGGAAGAGTTAAGCTGAAGGTTGATATCTTAGTCATGATCGGACTATTTTTTTTTTCTCCGCAAGAAGAGAGAAAGCAGAGCTAGACTTTGTGAGCTTGAAGACAAGAGGTAGAAGAATCCGGCGTGATCCCCAGGCTCCTGTCCAGCCCCGTTGTGGCTGAGCCCTGCTTGGCGGGGGCATCTTTGAACCTTGATCTCGTCTCTGCATTCCTCCTCCACTGATCCTCTCTACCTATACACGCCCTGTTGTGATGGAGCATGCGGAACAGCTTCCCTCCACCGCCGCCTGGCACCACACCAGCTTTCCTCAGCAAAGCCTCTGTCAACATTGCTGGGTGTCTCTCTCCCCGCGTCGCCATCCCCGACACTCTGCATCTAATCTATCTAATCCATCTGCACACACACTATCTACTTTAATCACTAAATCCTATGTTGCTTTTTATACTTTCCTTCCTTTCCTTTGCTTTTTATATGCGATAGATTTTTTGCACACCACTTCTCTGCATGTTTTCTAATTGTTTTGGGTTCAACAATTTACAGCAATTTTCCCTTGAAATTAAACAATAATCTGGAGGTTTTGAGGGGGTTTGAAAGTGCTCAACAGCGCAGGACTCATTGCCCTTTTTAGAGCTCAAACAATTCATGGATTCATTAATTAATGAACAGGAAATTAATTGGCAACAGCTCTGACAGTCTTTTTCAAGCATAAATGCCAGCAGTTGCTGGTTCCTGCCTTGCGAAGGTGAAGGTTTTCTTCCTTCCTCTGCTTCCTATCATCGTAAATCCGATATATTTTTTTATTTTAAACTGTGGTCAGGAAAAAACAATCAATTATGTCACATCGGGCTCTGCGGAATAGTGCTGGCATTTTACAAATGTCAGTTAACTGCGTTCGGTCCAACTGGTGATGTGTTTCAAAGTGCAGCGCCGGTCCCGCAGGACATCAGCAAGCAAGACGTGTCTTCGGATACTGTCTGATACTCACGAGCAACAGCAGATTTGCAACTGAATTTAAAATGTGATTAAAGGTGACTGTTGATGTTTGTCATTGTTCAATTATTTTCTATCCTGAAAAGTGGGTTATAAGGTTTGTGCAAACACTGCTGTAGTTCCTCCACTGTTTATCTGATGTGTATATAAAGTAGAAATCCTTGAAAGGTGAGCAGACCATGGACACTTTGACCTCATACTTGTTTCATTTCAAATCTAGTATAACTTTCATAATACTTTATGACTGTCATTAACATCAGTTTTAAAATAAAAATGCAAAAGTCCATCTAAAGAGGCAGTGTTTGGTTTGTCCTATCAGAGCCACTGTAGAAATATGGCAGGGCAACATGACTCACTTGAGGACGACCCTCTCCCAATTTAGATATAACAGGTTAATTATCAGGTAACAGATTTGCATATCATCAGCAGTACGTGTCAGCTTCAGTAGCTAACTGACAACCGCCAATATCAAGACACCAGCTGAACAAATTCATCAAACTCACTGGAATGTTCTCCTGTGGCACGAGAACACTCTCAAAAATCATTAAGGCTCGAGCCAAACACCTGAAAACCGAATTAGCAAAGGGGAACATGAGCGGCGCCTCACTAACACCGACTCCTAATGAGATATTTGCTTGACAACAACACAAACTACAGCCTTAAAACTGAGTTCAGTCGACAGCGGGGATCAATCAGAGGTCCCATTACCGTGTCAGTATGGTATTGGATTGAATTACATCGAATGGTGTTCCTGCTATTTTGTCCATTTCGAGCGTTGCCACTCTATTATTGTTTCATTGGCTCCATTCTTCTGTTCACCGGCCCAGCAAATTGAAATCTATGAAAGTTATTAGGCTTTGATCAGTTGCTGTTTTTTACTCTGGGTTGTCATAAACTGGACCATATTTCATCATCTGTGCCGGGACTGGACCATTCTGGGTTAATTACAAATACAAAAATGCATAGAAAATAAAGTATAAGCAGACGTATGAGTGTGCAAATCTGTTGCTCTTAATTGTAAGTAATATATAATATAATAATATAATAAGTAACAAGCCACATTTACTATCAAATACTAGAAATAACACGTTCTTTAGTAGAACATCAAACAAACACATTCACACCCTAATTAGACACCAGAGGAGTAAAATATTGTTTACCTATATAATAGATTTTGGATCTGATATGGACTTGAATGTGGTTTGTTATAATATAATACATACTCTAATTTTCATTAAGTTTACTGTCTGTTAAAACATAGTATTTCTACTTATTTTTCATATTTGATACAAACTACTAAATGTAAAATTAAGTGTGGCCAAAAATTGTTGCTGGCTGCTATGTTACTAGTCAAAATATTCTATATATGACCTTTGGGATTACAAGTAAATATTTATTCTCTGAATCTTCCTCCAAACCAACTTATGAATAAAAAACGACTCTACTCAACATACTGCAGCTACATCGGCCCGGACGGAGGACACTGTCACATTGTCGCTTCCTAGCACCATGTTGTAAAAGCAGGACTTGTGTGTGTGTGTGTGTGTGTGTGTGTGTAGGTGTGTGTGTGTGTATGTGTAGGTGTGTGTGTGTGTCATCATAGATAACCAGATGCTCGCTCACCAACTGTGCAAAGAGACGCAGGTTACACCGCGAGCTCTCATGTGTGCCCAAGAGATCCACTCACAACCTTTTCCAGAGAGGCATCACACACACACACACACACACACACACACACACACACACACACACACACACACACACACACACACACACACACACACACACACACACACACACACACACACACGCACACACACCACATGCATACGCACAGGTACACAAGTCTTAAAGTGTACATAAACTGCAACTGTGATGATGCGACCAGACGAAGCTATGAACAGGGGATCAGGATGACATTGAGAGGTGGGAGACGGTAAAAGCCGCTTACAGCCGGGGACTCTCACAGAGCGAAGTCGCTGAAGCGTGATAAAGTCAGGGCTGAGAGGAGCGTTCAGGGACAACATCATCATCATCCTTTTAACCTTTGAACCTGAACAAACACTCCGACATAAGCACGGAACCACGTTGGACTTTTGTTTCCAACCCCAAATAACCTCCATCTGCTGGTCGGAGAGCTTATGAAAAAACTCTGTCAGTGATGTTTGTGTCGTCAGCTGGATTTAAGAGTTGAGAGTCAGCAGTGTGTTCTCCGCATTTTATTCTTAAGCTTGCTGAAGATTCACTTATCCTAAGACCTTCAGACAGGGGCGACATGTTCCCAGTGTCAGTGTTGTCTGCTGTGACAAGACATTTTAAAGCCTAATATGGATAAAAGACGACCTGAGGCAAAATGCTACCTAAGGCCAGTGAGCAGAACTACTTTAGATTGATGTCAAACTTAATGTTAAGGTCTAATTGGGAACAAAATGTAACAGCAGCTCTTTCCATCTCAGCATCCAAAAACAATTTCCAAGAAGAAAAGCACGTTTCACAAAGAAAAAAAGTACATCAAGTCACTTTACATGCAATTGTCAGCACGTATAGTTTTGTATTTAGTCTGATCTTAATGTCATTTCAATCTCCTACCTCTTTCTTTTATGCTGCCGTTTAGGGCACTGATGCATCAAACCCACGCACATAAAACAACTTGTCAACTTTGGCTCCTGTCTACTGTGGAGAGTCGCATTACACACGGCACAACAATACAAGGATTATATTTCTACTTCTAATTATTTAAAGACCTTTAAATAAACCTTTTTAAACCATTCTGATTCTGATTAAATTGTCATATGGAACAAATACAAACGGAGAGCATGTATCAACATTAATTTATACCGACAAGGAGATTATGACAATTCTATTGTGATGGTAACATGATGTTTTCTTTTATCACTGACTTCTACCAGCAGTGGTGGCTATATATCGGTTGACAGGAGACTAAGCTAACGATGGACGAATCGTCGATGTAGACGTTATCGCCACCTGCTGGCCCAGTGTACTTGTTTGTGCGTTTGTACTCATTTTCATGTTCTTGTCTAGACAGAGATATTTTGTAAATCGAAGGTCGTGTGAATGGAGATTTTTTTTTTAAAAGCAGAGGGGAAAATATCAGAAGTGTAAACAAGGCCTTAACCTTGGTAATGTCACCATTATCTATTCTGTCAGCTCGTTCTCTCAGGATTGTGTCATAGCCACAGCTCAATGTGATGCATTCCTATTGCCTTTTGACATGTATTTATTTAGATGCCTATTTCAGGTCCTCACTGTGACATGCTGAGAAATCACTTGCCCGTCTGGGAGAAATTAAGTAGAACTTTGAATATCAAGAAAAACAGCATGTTGCTTTCACTTGTAGCAGACGTAAAACTCTTTTCTTGACATTGTTCCCCTGCATGTGTTGGGAAATAAAAAGTGGCATTGTGCTCCGGGCACTGCACCATCCTTACGGCTGTATATTTAGTTTCCTAGAATTCATGCCAAAAAATACTTTGGAAACTCTAGGATGACTTAAAGCCAAAGTAAATGACCCAGGCAGAGGGGATGGAACTGGTGAAACCCTGAGGAGGAAAGTGAAATTGGGCTTCAACTTCAGTAAAAGTATTGGGATGAAAATGATGTTCACAGCTCTGCAGCAAGAAAATTACAAACTTGTGATTACTTGTCATGCATTCAAGCAAAAATGTTGAAAAATGAGGCTGAGGATTTGTAATATTTCCTGAATTCCACAGCATTTTGACATGGGCTACAGTTTTGTTCTATGCTTGTTACGCACAGAAACATTAATGACAATAACAAGTAATGAATCTTTAAATTAACTGTTTGTTGTGGATTATATTTTCGGTATGTGGGTGTCCCGAGAATGTGATTGTTGTTATGACGATCATGGCGGCACCAAGCGTCCGACCAACCACCATCAAGCACTAATGCAATGCATACTTGATTCCAGTAGGGCCACGGTCACGCTAACAGCTTTGTGAGGCTGCACTAAGTGCTAAAACCTCAGCATATATAACATGCCGCCAATGTCCTTGGCTAATGTGATGTTTAGCAGGTCTAATGATTACCATGTTCACTATTTTTTTTAACTCGTCAGCACGCTAACATACTCACGAAAACAATTCTAATGCTTTGCTAGCTTTGTGATGTTTAGCAGGTGTAGTTATTACCGTTTTTAGAATTTTAAGCTAACATTTACCAATGTGACAAACCACGTGTTAGTTGTGGTGACATTTCAGTTCAGGATGAAGTGGTGAACTTACAGTGACCCACCAACAGGCCGACATTGTTATACATAGAGCCAACAACTGAAATGTGGCTGAAACACAACGTATGTCCTCAGAAAGGAAGAGAGACAAACACACTCACCGATGAACGACGTCTCTCCCAGGTAGCCTCTCCGTCTGAGCACCACCTCCAGATACTTGTCCTCCTCGTCCACCACGTAGTACTCTCTCTCCAGAGAGACCCAGGACCAGTCCAGACGAAACTTCTGTCCCTTCAGCTTGTTACCACCTGGACCAAATACACAAGAACATTGTGTTAACTCACTTTAACTTTTAGTTCATTTAAAGTGTGAGCATACAGTTTATTATCTAGAATCTCTGTGGAAATACCTCATGAGCCATTGTGGGTCTGTGCCTATTAACTTCTAATGATAACTACCAAATACTTGGCATTGGGTTTTATGCAAAAATTGGAAAGGAAACTAAAAGGCGAGATTCTGTGACCGGAGGGAGAAATGATTGTAAAACCATAATGGTGAAAAAGTACATTCATTACTTTCAAAGTGAAGTCCTGCAAAACATCTGCTGCAGAACATTTTCTGCTTAAAAAACAAACAAACAACACAATCTTCTACTCAATCTTTCCATGATTTAAACGCACATCCACCTTTGATGAACTGCGTTTTTTCCCTTTTTTTTCCCTCCTCGCTTCGGCAAAAATAGCATATCATCCCGAGTGTTTCAGCGTGCCAGCCAATCAGTGCTATAAAGCGAGGGGTTGGCAGAGTAAATGCTCGTGTTAGTGCAAAGGCTTATAGAACTTAATAGCTGCCACTTCAACAGGCGGGCAGAAAGGAGAGATGTTTTGTGCGGCTAATTTGCCAACCTACTGCCGGGGGAGGAGGACGGAGGTTTGCAATAATGAATGGAAATAATGAGAAAACGTAAAACTACAAGGAAATAGGTGGAGGTGGGATCTTTTCTTTCTCTGATAAAGAGTGTTTGACTATGGGAGCAAAGCTGAATGCCTGCATGAGGGTGTGTGTGTGTGTGTGTGTGTGTGTGTGTGTGTGTGTGTGTGTGTGTGTGTGTGTGTGTGTGTGTGTGTGTCTTTTCCTGGCAGGGAAATGCAGAGGTGGCGGACTGTTTGTGCAAATGTTATGTGTAGGCTGTCAGAAAGGAAATCTCATTTAGTTCCATTGAGGACAATTTCAAAGCTATTTGCTTCAAAGCTAACCCTAACGCTTATGCCTCTTAAAGACTGAAGCAGTATGGCTGTCAGAAGAACACACAGCATAGCACTCTACCGCCGCCATCATCGAGGTCGTAAATGGCAGCGGGGCAGTATCAAACCAGTAAAAGTGCTATTCTGTGGCTAATCCTGCGTTGGGATGCTCTGAAAAATGGATAAAATAAGAGTATTTCCCAACCCTGATCAGTAGGAAACTCATAAGTATTACCATAAAGCTCCAGCTCTACATCTAGACACACATAGAGTTCTGTGTATGAATAAAGCTGCGTCGTGATACCGGCGTGGTGCTCAAAGGCAGCAGAGGTGAAAAGTTCAGCACTTTCCAGCTTGGCACACATAACAACAACAGGCTGGGGGGGGAGACAGCTCGTACAACCACAACTCGTGTATCCTCCAAGAAGCCTGTGGGCCAAGTTTAGGCTTCGCTTAGCGCGCAAATATGAAGTTGCACACAAACACACACACACATCCCTTCTTCTTTCCAACTTCACTGCACCCTTGACTTTCATCCTGGCGTTCCTGACGGTAAATACGGCATCAAGCTGGCTGAAATCTTCAGTGTGTGCGCATGTGTGTGTGTGTCGGTCCTTCTGTGTGATCTCCCCCTGAAAGTGAGGAGCATGAGCACGGACAATAGGGATCTGAATCAGTAGGGTTCAGACGGTCTCGTTCCTCCAGCCTTTCAAGAAGATAAAAGACCTCTCACATGTGCTGACCATACAAAAAAGCAGCTTTGAAATCATCCTCAATAGAGATAAATTCACTTTACAGCGTCTTTCAAAGGCTTCCCTAACAAAAACTGACCACAAGAGTTTTTTTTTTACCAATTAGGGATCATAGTTTTCGAACAGCAGATTTCAAGGATCAGGGCACTCCGAGAACTCTGCCGAGAGAAACTTTGATGCTACAGTTTTCATGCTGGCTTGTGATCTAGGATCTACTTCATGGAATGATCACAGACAGCTGTCCAGTCGGATAAGAGTACTTTTTTTTTTGTTTTTTATCCACAAAAGGGTTAAACAAAAAAAAAGGTATCAAACCTTAATCCACAGTAAGAACGTCTTTATTGTAGGTCTACAGTTTGTAATGCTCTTATCAAATGTGTTGCAGCTGCTGCTTTTCACCACTCCCTCCTCGAGCTGAAGATGCGTTCAGTCGGCGAGCGGAGTGAGGAACCTGTGATTAAGGTAGAATCAGTCAAGAGCACATCAAAACAAGAGTTGCTGACCTTCAGCGAGGTCTGAGTATCTGCTCTGTTTCTGAATATGCTGCTGAGAGATTCTCACACTGTGGGGCTCGCTGAGAGGATTGAGTCTTTCATGTCATAAAACATGAGGCGGTGTAAAAAAACCAGACACGTTAGTCTTAAAGTCCAAGGAAGATGGGTTTTTTTACGTTTTTCAGAAACTACTAGAGGTAGTGCAGTGGTTAGCTCTGTCGCTTCCCAGCAAGAAGGGTCCCCCGTTCGAACCCTGTGTCCTTATGGTGGCCCTATACGCTGATGACCTGTCCAGGGATAAGTGGTTTAGATATATCAGTAAAAAGTAGAATCTGCCATTTAAAAATCGTGTGATGTAAACATGTAACTTCAGCTGCTAGGGGTCTATGAATCAAAAAAACAGCAAAGCAGCAAACAGCAATTAATTAATGATTTGTTCAGCTGACTGGCTTGGCAGTGAATTTTGTTTTGTCATATGTCATTTGCCCCAGAAGTTGTAGCAGAGACGGACAAAGTCACGGGTATAAAGCAGATAAGACGCAATTTAAAGGCGATTAAAATGAAATAGTTGGAATAAAGTTGTGGATTTCTCTGGGTTTGAACATTGCTGGAAACATTTTTGCACAATGTAAGTACACAAATCAACAATATAATATAAAACATAACATAGGTCTAGTTGTTTTTACACACTTGAATTAATAATTGTTATATATATCATCTTTAAGACCATGGAGCTTCCATTCATGTTCAGTTTAAATAAGCTAGTGAGAGAAAAATAAAACATTGAACAAGGAGATAAAGTTAACATCAGCTGGGTGCTGAAAGTGCATGTGTATATATATATATATATATATATATACACATAAAGTATATAGTATATATTGATGGAAGTACTGTATAAAAGCCAGGTGAGTGCAAATTCAAGTTTATCTCAACACAAGGCCTTAACCACAGTCATTACACCAACCAACCATTACAACCATTATACTGGCATTTGTAGCTCTGCATTGATTGTGGTCGACTAAGTGTTCACTCTATTTCATGCTGCATGTTACACGTCACCGTTTCACACAATTGCCGTATGTTCCTTCTCGGGACAATAATAAATTCACGCTGATATTGTCAGTGAATACGAAACAGAGCACTTGCCAGAGAGCGTGATCTCCGAATTGTCACATTAAATATTCAGATCAGATTGTGTGAAAACAACTCTCAAGCTCTCTCTCACTCTGCCACAGACTCGTGTTTGCCCAATAAACATAACTCACATTTATGTGGAAATCACACACATAAAAAGTGGAATTATCATTTACTGGTTTTGGGGGATTGTGTGAGGTGTGTGTGGGGGGGTGTGTGTGTAAAATGTAGGTATTCCTCATGTTGTGGGGACCTAAATCCGTTCTCACAGCCACCTTCTGGGGACAAAAAGAAAGTCTACATAATGTGAATCATTACATTTTTAAGGTGAAGATGTGTTTTAATGTTAGTGTGAGGTTAGGCGAGGTTTATGTTAAAGTTACGGTTAATGAATGTAACTCAATGTTATGTCCTCTGAATGTGTGTGTAGAGGGAGAGGGAGCCTATCATGAATTAAACTGTAACTGCCAGCGCTGCATATTAAAGTGGAGGCTTTCACCCCCACCTTGTTTGGTCTGTACCTATGGACTTTTTCAGTTTAGTCAGAACCACATTAACGATCAAAGGGACCTCAGATCACAGTGGTTTGGTTCGTTTTCAGTGTGAAAACTGTTTTTTGGAGAATTCCGACTGTCGGACCGATTCCAAGAAGTTTAAAAACACAAAGAAGCAGCTCACAGGATTATACTTGCTGTCTTCGTCTCTGATGATATAACGTTTGATAGCTGAGTATGTTCATTAAGTGCAAAGTGTATATTCCTCCTAATGAGGTTGGTGATGCTGGTAGAAACACCAACACGATATCACAGTGGCAACGATTAACAAAACGGTGAACAAAATTAACCAGTTTACTCAATTTCTCCGTCCAAATGGAAAGACAACTACCCGTCAAATTGACAACTGACATCTGACGCACGCCCGACTACAAACTAATCAACGTCAAGTATAAGTCGATGCAGCTCACATAGGTAACAGTACGCTCCTTAAATTACAATGTGAAACCAAAATTAACCAGATCAGATGTAACAAAGACATGAAACTTGGTTTTTACACGATTTTCTTTAACTACAATTCTTAAACTTTTAGCTTCACTCCTAAAAACTCCAGACTTCCCTGTATTGAGTTTCAGCTCAGTGTTTTGTAAACATCTCTGAGTCTTCACCACCAGAATCAAATGAAATTCACTCTGCGGCTTCCCCTCACTGCTACATCTGTGTACTCATTTATATACAAGTCCCCGACTCCCAGTGCAATTGGCAACCAAACAGCTGTATGCAGGCAACACACCAAATGATTTTTGCTCATCATTTGAGAAACATTGGACCAGGATGTAATCACTAAATCTGCTATTTACTCAGCTGGCATGTGAAGCACTTTGACACTCTTTCTGTTAGAAATACACTGGCATTGATATTTCTGTAGTGATAGGAGCCCACGCACCATTCATCTGACAGGAGTGGCACTCCACACGGACTTTGATGGTTGACAAAACACAAGCATCTCACTCCCCCTCAGGATGTTTCTTTGAATGTTCCCTGTCAGGTGTGTGTCAGTCACCGCGGCAGCGTCGGTTGGGCCTCGGCGTTCGTGCAACTGGTGGGAGAGAGACGATCGCAGGAGCTGTGACGGGTTCTGCACTCAGCTGTTCCTTTGTTCTTCAACAGTGTGTGTGTGGTCCGGGGTTTATCTTATGATGTGGGGACCTGAATCTGTTTACACCACACTTTATGGAGATTTGTCTTCCTGATGTGGACAAGATGCAAGTCCAAATAACTTAAATGATTAAGTTTTAAGGGGAAGACTTGTTTTAAGGTTAGGTTTAGGTGAAGGTTAGGTTTAAGGTAAGGGTTACGCAAGAAGTTACTGTGGTTAGGTTGGAGTAAGTCATCAGGAAACCAATGTAAGTCAATGTAATGCCACCTGAAGTCATGGAGACGCAACTGTGTGTGTGTTTGTGTTTGTGTGGCCGCACAATCAGGTCATTTTACAGGCCTTCTATTAGCACCATAACCTGGTGTCTGTGTGTGTGTGCAGTGTATTTGTGTCTCCCACTACATTTGCACTCTGCCCAGGGCGAGCAGCACGACGGTGGATATCTCCTGAGGTGTATTGAGATGTAAGTAGACTGACCCTGTCTTCCTGGCCCTGGGCAAACACATGTATTTCAAATGCTGCTCAGCTTGAGGGTAAATGATGCTAATAAGCACAAGGTTTCTTTGTTGTTAATTTACCAGCATCAAATACATCGTGGCTGTCCAGACCTCCTGCTTCTACCTGTGTACTGGTAATTATCTCCACAAGTTTGTGCGTTTGATCAGTCGCTTCGCACAACTTCAAACCAAATGTGAGGACGAACGCTGCTGCTGTTTATATCAGGGATTATTATATGTGATTGTGCATGTAGCTCCTGCCTGGTGGCAACAAGGGGAAGTGAAGTGCACCTACAATTAAATCCCCCATCACCCGTCCAACCCTTAAGAAATGAAAGTTGCCTGTGACGGAATAATGCATTGTTTCCTCCCTACAGTCAATAGCCACCAGCCACGAGTGGGGTGCAGAAACACCTGAAGCAACCTTGCACATGAAGCCATAAAAAAAAACCTGACATCTAGGGCAGAGAAACCTCGCTGCTTTGAAGTTCTTGTGCTGCACTTAATACTGTGAGGTTTTTCACTGATGTCTACAGAGAGAGCCGCATACGACCCCGGGCACGGCTTCAGGGGAAAAGGCTCGGGGACGAAGAAACGGGGGCTCTCTTAAGGTGTGTATGAGTGTGTGTCTGCTTTTGTGCAGTTGTGCATGTGTGTGTGTGTGTGTGTGTGTGTGTGTGTGTGTGTGTGTGTGTGTGTGTGTGTGTATACAGAAATGTCAGCGCCTTGCATGTCTTGAGTGTCAGATGAATCATAGAACCTAAAAGCATTTGTCGTCCTGCTGGATTATTTTGTGCGGCGCCGCCTGTCAACTTCCACATCAGCACAAGTCCCCCCCATGCCACCGATATAATATTTAACAGAGGGATGGGTTTAATGTATCTCAGGACGGTTACTGCTGCTCCTGAGAGCAAACTGTGTCTGAGCGTGGAGATGATAAACTAGGTACTTAAATCTCTGCTTTTTTCCTTTGCCACTCCTCTGCTCTCATTTCCCTCCATTATCTCATCCAACTCCTTAGAACAACATTTTTTTAGTTAGCCACAAATGTTCATTTCTTACTTCAGCGGCTCACTATACTTTCAGATGTATGGTTTTTATTATTTTCACAGCGCAGCAGAGCTCGGAACTGCTCCCCGGTGCCGTGCATCGTTGCAATGTGAAGAGAAAAAGTGTAATTTTTGTGATATATTGTAATGGTTGTATGATTTTAAATATAAATTAAAGTTCCATTAAGATGACACATGCGAAGGCAGTAAAATAGAGTGTGAGCTGGAATTGTCGCTTCCCAAGTTTCATTTTGTACGGAGAAATAAACATTGAACCTTATGATAAGTGAATGTGGCAAAAGGTGCAACAGAAAAAGCAATAATAAGCCAATAATTTGGAGAAATCTAACCATATATTCAAAAACGGCAAATCACCACATTTCAGTGGCGAAATGAATGTTGAAAAGATCCATTTCTTGTTTGTTCTTGAGATTAGAGTGTGTTTGGTCCTGTTTATGTAGTGGATGGCTTGTCAAGCTTAGAGAAGCCGAGAATCAAAGATGATTAACGCGATGAAAAATTCCCCTTCACATCCCTCAACAAGTCTCACGCTATCGTCCCGGCGCTCTAATGAGATGCAGATCAACGCCGTGCGACATTCACGACTGCGGAGTGTGCTGTAATCCTCCAACAAAGACATCCATCAGCACCAACGCTGACAGACAAACACGTCAGGCTGCAGGAAAGAATAAAGACAGCGAGGGTGTGACAGTAAAACCCGATGCCTGAGACTAGAGTTGACATTCGGGACAATAAACGGCGACACTCTTTGAGATTAAGCTCAACAAGGTGGGAGGGCGAAATATCAAGGCTGTACCTGGAAAGGAAAAAGGAGACGTTGATAAGCGGCGTAGGAAGAAGACTGAAGAACAAAAGGTGTAATGAACACAGATTGTTGAGCGGAGGAAAAGGATGGAGGATTAATTTAGAATTTAGAATTTAAAGATCTACGAGTGTCATGATGACGGGATGAAGAGGATAAGAGATGGAAGAGTTGAGATGTGGGAGAAATGGATGACAGTAAACTCCTGAATGGAGGCTGATAAAGAGAATCCTCTTTTAAAGCCGCGTTAGTGTGTGTGTGTGTGTGTGTGTGTGTGTGTGTGTGTGTGTGTGTGTGTGTGTGTGTGTGTGTGTGTGTGTGTGTGTGTGTGCGTGTGTGTGTGTACTCAATGTTTGCAAAAATAAAAAATAAAAGGTCAGCCGATTTGTGGCCATGGTGACAGCCGGTTTAAAGCTGTAATAGTTTGTTTTTCGAGGCACTTTAATGTGAAAACTTAACTTCCAATGAAGGTGAGATAGATTAAAAAAGGATTGAAGCAATGATAATACAAATTCAGCAAACAAATAAAAAAATCGGAATGTAACATTATGACTGAGACTGTGACTTATTTTATTTTCATGGCCCTTGATGAAAAAAATAGAACGAAGCACATTTATCGAAGTGATATGTTTGAGTGTGTGAAATCAGGTGCAGCTTGATTGAATCTAAGTGGACTGTTGGAAGCAGTTTAAACTCTACTGAGCAGCATCATGGTTTTTTACTGTTTCAGGTAATAAAGTTTCCATTCTTCACAATTAGAGTTTTCCCTATTTCTTTGTCCATCACTTCAGCCTCTGTTATGATGATTAGAGCCTGACCAGATATTTGGGGACCAATAGCGATACCAGTATTAGTGAGTAAGACATTTCTGATAGCGATATATTTGTCCATGTATATATTAAAAAACTGTTTGCATGATTCCTACGATGTTATATCAATTAATTTTACAACATTTTCATTGATTTCTTGGAGGATAATTCATGGATCATGATGAATAGAAAGTTTAGGGCACTGATATGTATCTATTATATTTAAGTGTGTGTAATTAGGAGTAGATCCAAATAAAAATCTGGGTGTAGAGAATTTAAATGTGATTTCATACGAGCTCCATTCAGTTCCCTTCTCGTTCTACTGTAGAGTTGAAGCGGAGTTTAAAAGTTAACGACTCACGACTCATGACTCAGAAGCGGTTTCAAAGAAAAAAGGGAACCTCGGCGAGGTAATTTGACCATGTTGTCATTACTGCTGAGAAAAAAGGTCTTTTGAAGAGGACGAGTCACCATGGCACCACGGATTCACACGCGTCACACAAAAACATTAAAGAAAGCGGTTCCCTCGCACTGTAATCTGCGGTGATAGTTAGTCTTCATCGCCACCGATGAGAATCATGTTTTATTCAAGTCAACTTGGTGATGACAGAGAAACACATGTCAAGTGTACTGTGTGCAGTGAAGCCGGGGGTCACAGAGGGGTGAGGACGGGGGGGGGGGGGGGGGGGTGAGGATTCTGAGTATATTGTGATGATCAATCCCATTCGCAGTGGGAGAAGAAAGTAACAGAAAAAAGACGGGATGACAAGAAAGATTTAGACGGGTTTATTTAGTAATTTAGGCAAATTAATCTTTTAAGTAGAACAGAAATAATTTGTTAATTGGTCAATTACAATTATCAACTATTGTGATAATTCATGGACACCAAACATTTTCTAGGTCCAGCTTCTCAAATATGAGGGTTTGCTGCTTTTCTTTAGTTTGTTACCGAGCACGTTATGTTTTCATCACTGCCCACTGTTTGTTTGTTTGTTTGTTTGTTTGTTTATTTATTTGTTTGGGAATGATATATGTGCAATTTGTGCTGATCCTTTTTTTTTTACTTTTGTAAAGACAAAATAAGACGTTTAAAGACACGTTGACTCATCTCAGAGACCGAATGATTTCTCAGTTTAACGAAGCAAATAATTCTCAGACTAATCAATAGTGAGCATCACTGTTTGTTGCAGCTCTACTTCAGTCTTTCGTTTTCAGTGTAATCGGTGTTGTTACGTGCATCTTCATTCAAACTCCCTGAACATCCCGTGGTCGAAGAGAAGCCTGGGAAACGAGTCGTGTTCCAGCCCACTGCGGTGAACCATAGTGATCGCAGCTGGTCTTAACCTGTGACAGAAGGAGCTTCCTGCCGCTCTTTCCCCGTAGATGAGCCTGTAATAGAGCTGTGTAATTACCAGTGGTTGCCTCGCAGCTCTGCCCAGCTCACACGCTGCAGGGCTCTCATTAGCCACAATGATGCCGGTGCTCTTAAATATCAAACACTTCTTTCTTTGTGCTGGAGGCTTGACCGCCCCTTAGCCCTCGGCTACCCCTCCATCCTCTGCTGTGCATGCATATGTGGGAATGTGTGAGTGAATGTGTGCCAGTGCACATGTGAATTATATATATATGCATGTACCAATAAATATATATCTGTACCTGTTCATGTTTTACAAGAACAAACCAGGTGCTTCATGTAAAATCGTGTGGACGTGGAAGAGTTGCTTTGGGGGATTTTTGGGGAGGCTGAGGATGATGCTTCAGACTTTGTTGCACCACACACTGTAATTCACTGTACTGCTGCCATTTAACATTTCCTTCCTTTGCAAAGTCTTTATCTGGAACCGGTTTGCAGTAACACCAAGTCTCCAAAAAAACGAAAAAAGGAAGCTTAAGTATATCCAGTAAGTTATGGATTGACAATAGCCTAAACTTGTGTAGAGCACAATTCCCTGTAAAAGCCTCTGGCCTTTTTATCTAAACCAGACTATTGCCAGGAGCAGGGAAAAGAGGAAAACAATCTAAGAACTTTACAGGAGCATGGACAATCAATTAGTCAATGTTTCTCCTTTCATGTGCATAAAGAAACTGTTAGTCTTCTGCACATTAGCATTTCCCTCTAAGTGCATTAGCACTACAAAATGAAAGGCACTTCTGAAAAGTGGGTCTGGGGCTAATTCACCAAACCATTAGTTCATGTTTTTAGACAGAAAGTGTGGAACAGCCTACACGGTTTTTCTTCCTGTGTAATTTTGGAAAACACTTTTAATTTACTTGGCGTCGCTGGTTAAGACTTGAGAGTAGTTTTGAAACTGAGGGACAGAGTCACTATCTCAACTATTGTGTCCTTTTGTAACTGCAGAAGAAAGGCAGCAGTGGTGATGAAGAAAATAACCTTGAGAAGTGAATCATGACGTCGCCGTTATGTGTTAATCCGACACTCAGTGATGGGAAGTCTTGCAGTCATGTGAGTCACTGAGAAGAATTGTGCTACTGAAAGTGAGTCTGAGAATTAAGTCCATGTAGTAAAGTCACATCCGATCGTACAGAAGACAAATGAACAGAAATAAGAGTGTTAACGGGTTCTGTAACTTCTGCTGTTAAACGGCGGATGGGCTGCGTTTACAAAGCACTTTCTCCACTTTTGTCGACCAGTCAAAGAGCTTCACAGTTCAAGTCACGTTCACCCATTCGTACAACGCATCTATGTGCAGCTCTCTTACAAGAACATACCATTCACACACACTGCCGGAACAGCAGTCATGGGTTCTGTATGTTGCCCAAGGACAGCCACTAACCAGGAGGTCAGGCATCGACAACAATGAAACCTTCTGGTTGGTGGATGAACCTCTCTGCCTCCTGAGCACCTTTTCATTTTCACTGTGCATTTCAAGGAGGATCAAGTGACACAAATGTGTGCGTAGTTGGTGTGACTACA